>NC_073692.1:365866220-366183907 GCF_029784155.1 Uranotaenia lowii | reverse complement strand
AACGAATCATTTTAACTGACCTGGACTGGACACCATTTAATAGGTGTTTACTTTTGACGATGGTTCAAAGATTTAGCAATTCATATATCAAATCAGCTCTCCTCTACTTTATAACTAAAAATGTTTAATAAAAAAAACCATTTATGACATTACAAATGGTATGCTGATATGAAATATTCTTCAAGAAATAAATTTCAGGCTCTATTTAATTTTTTTTCCTTGTTTTTCTCAATGCTCAAAATCACATTTATAATGGTTTCGAAAAATTACATGAGGCCACAATTTTGATTTTTTTTTTCGAGGTGCAATGAATTTAAAAAGAAATTTTGACTCATTTTCGTGCCGTGAATATAAATATGCAATTTTTCTACCAGCTTTTGTTATTGAAATGACTTTTGAAAACAAGTTCAACTTATTTAAAAAGTTCAACACTTTTTTGACAAAACTTTTAAACAAAAACAAAATATATTAAAATTTTTAGATTTTTTTGAATCAATGATAAACTTTCCAAAATACTTCAGGTAGTTTTAAGCTCTGCGGAAAAGAGTAACAGAAGTTTTCTATGTATTATTTTTTTCTCATTTAACCAATTTTTAACCAAATTGAATTTGAGATATTTTTTAAAGCGTAGGTAAATCTAATCGTTTTAACGTTTTAAGAAGTGTAAAAGATAAAATCTGAACTAAATTTTATCTTAAATGTATGTTTGATAGTTGATCAGTTGCTCAATGATTGATTTCAAATAAAACTGACAATTTTTAAAGCACCATATCACCAAAACCAATTGTTTTAGTTCAAATTTTACAAAATATTCGAGTTCAGGAAGCCAAAATCTGCCAAATCAATCATTAAAACATAAGCACCAAAATGCTTCTTCTTTAAGCTATCAATTAAATTCTATAAGTATGTTATAAAACTTGTAAGATTTGTTTATGAAAAAAAAACAAAATTTCTTAAATGAAAAAAAAAACCTGTCTTTTTGATCGTCATATTTTATTTTAATTTTTATTTGAATTACCTGGATTTTATAGTAATTTTTTTTTAATTTTAAAATAAACTAACCGAATATTTAAGTGAGACTATTTAAAATTTTAAGGAACAATTTCGATAAGTTTTCTTATGTTTTCTTATTCTGAACATTTGGTGTTCTCAAAAAAAAGTCGTTGATTTATATCCTTTAAAAAAACATTTCAAATCACGACTTTTTTTTATGAAACACTACAACAGAATTTTTTAGTCAACCATTCAGTTGAAAATGAAGAAAAGAAATGTCAATTAGTATGATTTATAGATAACAATTATTATTACAGGTCCTGTCCGATTTTGGCAACATGAAAAAACGCTTTTTTTCACTAATTTAGTTTAAATTTTTATTTCAAATCAATCAATTTTAATGTAGAAAATTATATTAACATGTATTTTCATCAATTTGTACTTATTATATTAGATTTAAACAAAATCATTTTATCAATTTTTGAACAACTGCTTCGTTAACGGGCCTGTATATGGCAATGTGGTTTCAAAAATCCGGAATGTTGCCAAAACAAATGGGGTCTGTACTACCAATTTATATAAATTAATTGATTTGCAATAGCAAGAACAGGTTGTATAAATAAAGGGTTTGCTAGCGATTTTTCATTTTGAAATTTCAAAGTTTTTTCCGGTTTATTCTCGGTAAAAATTATGATTTTCTTGGTATTTTTTATATTCGTTGTTCAATTTAAAATCGTGGAGAATAGAGAAAATCAATGAAAAGCACTAAAACTTCTTATAATTGTTACCTGAAACTTTTTAACCGGTATGAAATCATGACAAATACTTTGACGTCATTTATCACGTAGTCTTTTCGCATCAAATTGACAGCTTTTCATATATTTCTAGAAACAAGTTCGGCTGACTTGATCTTCAACTGAATTGCGCGAATATCCAGACTTAATTGAAGCCAAATACATTTGGCCCGGAAGAAATGGTGCCATTTTGGTCAAACAAACAGATAATTCAAAACCTGATATAATTAAAACTAAATTTGAAATGAATCGCTTTATGAGCATGCATGTCACTCAGCAAAGAAATAACACATCCACGATTCCAAATGAAAGTCCTTCACCCAAACGAAAAAGGAACAATGCTGATCCACGATCAAAATAAGATCTTAGATCTACAAATGTTTAAAACTGATATATATTTTATTCAATGGATAGTTTAATGAATAGATACCATGAAAATGTAGAAGATTTTAATTTAAGTACTTTTAATAATGATTCAAGATCCTTTATAATTTTGCAATGGAACATACGTAGTATGAATAATTTAGATAAATTTGATTGCATATTACAGACTATTGATCATTTTAATGTTTGTATCGATGTTATTGTTGTTTGTGAAACCTGGCTTGGTAAAGATAACTGTTGTATTTACAACATTCCGGGATATACATCGATTTTCTCTTGCCACGACCAAGCATATGGAGGCCTAGCTATGTATATAAAGACAAATTTGAAATTTAAAACTACTGAAAATGTAACTTTTGATGGCTTTCACCGAATTAGTGTCGAAATTTGTACAAGTGGTCAAGTAATTTGTGTTCATGGCGTATATAGACCCCCTTC
The DNA here is from genome assembly GCF_029784155.1 of Uranotaenia lowii. Classification (NCBI taxonomy): domain Eukaryota; kingdom Metazoa; phylum Arthropoda; class Insecta; order Diptera; family Culicidae; genus Uranotaenia; species Uranotaenia lowii. The sequence goes on along the minus strand of NC_073692.1, from coordinate 366,181,298 downwards.
ATTCTCGTTTAACATGTTTTGTGATCAAATTGAATCTCTTCTAACGTCTGTTGCTGATAATCACTCCTGCTTTATTGTCGGCGACTAAAACGTTCCTGTGAATCGGGTTAACCTGAATACCGTAGCAAAATATAGATCTATCTTAGAATCTTTTAGATACGCTTGTACAAACACCTTTCCTACTAGGCTAACAACTCAGAATATTCTAGATCACGTTATATCGAAGCAAATTGACTTAGATCGATTGAAAAATGATACAATCTTTTCTGATGTTAGTAACAATTTACAAATAATTACATCATTCAATTTACTATGTGATATAAACGTAACAATTCTTAGAAAAGAGATAGTTGACAACGCTGAACTAAACAGCTATTATTTGTGAATTATTTAAACAGTATTCAACTATCAGAAAATGTTGATGAAGAAGAAATCACATCAACTTACAATCGCTTTGTGAAAATTTCTTCTCGAACACTTAATGAAAGGGTAAAATTTAAATGAAATTGCTGTCCGTGGATGACATTTGACCTCTGGACACTCATTCAAATAAAAGAGAATTATTCAAAACAATCGCAAATGCATCCAAATGATATCAATTTAAAAGAGATGCTAATTCACATAAATAAAAAAAATGAGTTCAAAAAAACAAGAATGTAAAAGGCTCTATTACGAGCGCTTATTAAATAATTCACCACATTCAAAGCTCTGGAGAAACATAAATACGCTCTTAGGTAAATCTAAAACGACTTCCTCAATTAACCTTTCAGATGAAAGAGGTGTTATAACCAATAGTACACAGATTTGTGAGAAATTCAACAAACACTTTTCCACAATCGGAAAGAACCTGGCTGAAAAGATTCCAGTAAATACTGAAAATGATCATTTGTCTCAAATCGAACAGGTAGAAAACAGGCTTGCAATTTCTCTAACGAGAATCACCGATGTGCTCGGTTTTCGATTCTCGGTAGAGATTCTCTGAAACGCACCGCAGGGATTTTTAGCCGAACCTCTGTAGAGAATCTGTAAATCAACACGGCAGAGCTAACACACACTACAGTGAAAAAATGTTTTCACCAAGGAGAGCGACAGCGACGGCAGCTGGCTTGGCTTGTTGCGTTTACCAACACATACGAAGCTGAACCACTCGCCCGAAACATTCATCGTTTGTTGATGCTATTATTATGCACACCGTCGTGTCTGTTTTTGTCTTTGCTTTTTGGTGGCATCAATAAGTCGGTTCTGTGTTTTCACCGGGGTGCTCTACAGTGACAAATCGTCGCACGCCGGAGCTATTGAACTTAGGTGTGTGTGGCTCTCGAAACCGGGGTGCGAATAATGTGTGGAGAAGATCGAAAAATCTCACCCGGGTGATTTGCAACTATCGCACGGGGGTGTTTTTTTCTCCGTTCTCCGTTTTTCTCGGTAGAGAATGGCATCTCTGAGAAAATACAATATTCTTACGGCCCGCTAGTGTAAACGAGGTTCGACTTGTTATTTTTTCACTTAAAAATAAAAAGGGTCATGTTTCAGATGGTCTCCCTGTTAATGTTTTGAAAAATAACCACGAAGCATTCTCGTACATACTTACACAATATTTTAATAAAATTTTGGAGTCAGGAGTTTTCCCGAACTGTCTAAAAATTGCGAAAGTTATCCCTGTTTTTAAGACTGGCGGTTTGCTTGACGTCAATAACTATCGCCCTATCTCGACTTTAAGTGTTTTTTGTAAAGTGTTCGAGAAGCTTCTTGTTAATAGAATTGTAGACTTTCTAAATCAGAACAATATACTTTATAAACTGCAATATGGATTTAGATCAGGTTCGAGCAATCAAATTGCCATCTCAGAATTAGTTGACTCCATCATATGTAAAAAAAGAGTCAAAAAATATTGTTGGGGCATTATTTTTGGATCTCAAAAAAGCCTTCGATACTCTAAATCATGACATATTATTGTCCAAACTGTATAAATACGGGATAAGAGGAACAGCAAACAATATACTTCGTAGCTACTTAGAAGGTCGCAAGCAGTTTGTGGCTATTGAAAACACAAGAAGCGAATTAAGAAATATTGATATCGGTGTACCACAAGGGAGTAATATCGGGCCATTACTTTTCCTTTCATATGTCAATGATTTATGTAACCTTCAACTTAAAGGCACAGCACGTTTATTTGCCGATGATACAGCAATTTTTTATTGTGAAACTTAACCTGATATTATAATTCAGCACATTTAAGACGACCTAAAACTGCTTTCAAAATATTTCAATTCAAACCTACTTTCACTAAATTATACTAAAACAAAATACATGTTGTTTCGTTCTTCGCATAAAAAGCTACTTCGTACTAATGACCCAGCTATAAATGGAAATACTATTGATAGAGTTAGTTATTTCAAATACTTGGGAATTTACTTAGATGAAACTCTCTCATGGAATCGTCACATTGAACACTTGGAAAAAAATACTCCTCTTTGCAGTGTTCTTTGGAAACTGAGAAATTTTGTTTCACAACATGTTCTCTTTAAATTTTATTTTGCGTTTATTCACTCTCAATTGAACTACAGTAGTTTTTCGATTTTATCACTGTCCGATTTTCTAATACTCGCTAAGTTCACGCTCGATTTGATCACGGTTTTTGTTTCGATTTTATCTTCTTGTATTTGGAAATCATTCAGAAATTATTTGCCATTCTTATATTTTTATTTCAAGTTTTGCGAAATTCACGGTTTTGCCATTATCACGGTGAATTAAGCGTGATAAAATCGAAAATCTACTGTACCTTATTATGATACTAGCTGATCCCATACGAACTCCGTTTCGCTTTCAACTTGGAATATGTCATGAACAATTTGTATAAAAGTCAATTGAAAAGCATTTTGCAGATGCACTTTTGAATTCATTGTTAAGTAATAATTGTAAAAATATTGGACGATCACTTTGTCTGTCGTCAGCTACTAAATTGGAAATCAGGAATCAATTGATCGTGCCAAAAAATCACGTATATAAATATCGACTCAATCGTTGCATAACAACGCAATCATTGCCAAAAAGTTAAACCCCTTTCGGTGGCCTCTTATACAATCTTTGATATTTGAAATCGATTGCCTTTCCCTCAAAACTCCCGTGTGCCAATTTTCAAAGCAATCCATTGTATAATAACGTCAATATTGCTAAAACAGTGAAAATTAAATCTACATGGACGACCCCTTTCGTCGACCCCTGGCAAAATATTTGACATCTGAAACCGATTGCCCGTCCCTGAAATCTACCGTGTGCAAAGTTTCATCCCAATCCGATGTATTATTTCGACGATATAACAAAAATATTGAAAGGTTTATATGGACGACCCCCTTTGCCGGCTCCGTACACAGAATTTAATACCTGAAATCTACTGCCCGTCTCTCAAAACTTTCGTGTACCAATTTTTGTCTGAATCCGATGAATAATAACGACAATATCGAATCAACAGTGAATAGTTATTATGGACGACCCCTTTGGCCGACCCCTGATTTTGGTTTGGATAAGTGAAATCAATTGTTCGTCCCGAATAACTCCTATGTGCAAATTTTCATCACAATCTGATGTATAAAATCGTCAATATCGCTAAGATACTGAAAATTTAATATGGACGACCCCTTTTGCCGGCCCCTTATACTGAATTTGAGACCTAAAATAGATTTTCCGTCACTCAAAACTATCGTGTACCAATTTTCATCTGAATACGATGTATAATAACGTCAATATCGCAAAAACAGCGAACAGGTTATATGGACGACCCCTTTGGCCGACCCCTTATACAAAATTTGACACCTGGAATCAATTCCTTGTCCCTCAAAACACTCATGAGAAAATTTTCAACACGATCCGACGAAAAGTAACGTCAATATCGCGAAAACAATATTTGCCATATATGGACGACCCCCTTCAGAAGGGGTCATCCGAAAATCTAAAAACATTTTTCATCATTCCTGGTCCTAATGAGTATCCATGCCAAATTTCAGACCTCTAGCTCTTAAGATGGCTGAGTCTATAGAGGACAAACAAACAAACAAACAAACAAACAAACAAACAAACAAACAAACAAACAAACAAACAAACATACAGAAATTGCTTTTTATATATATAGGGTACTTCTGCCCATAATGCCCTTGCGGGGTTAAACGCCAGCGACTATATTTTGATAAATTTTGGAGATTTGCGAAGTTTTTAGTGGATTATTTGTACACAAATGTGTTCTCAAAACCAATACCTTGTAATTAAAAAAAAAATGATTAATAGATATTCATTTAAACACGAATAACAATCAAATTAAATTTTGTGGTGGCTATCCATTACTTAAGTTGTAAAAAGTGATCAAATGAAATAGGCTTTTACACCAAGATGATTGCCTAAAACATCCTCACCATTGATTTTATTGATTGTTCAAATTATATATTTGAATTATCAATTGATGAAAATTTGTGGTATATTGTTGTTTTATGGTGAACTGAAGATTTATTTAATTTTAAATAACCGATCAAAATGCCCCCATCAATTTTTGGACAAATCGCCTCCCTCTCAAGGTGCTGTTCGGTAAGATGTAAACAAAACCACGTGTTTCATTCTAAATTTTGGAGTCCAGTTTTTCCATAAATACAGACCGATTATCGAAATGATTTATCGATCTTCTTCTTTGCTTAGTCCTAAACTATCATTGAAAGTCATAATAATTACAACTTTCGATCGGGTTTGAGTAAAAAACGTGCACTGAAAATCGAATCGGTACGCTAAATTTGTCGCCAAAAGCAGCAGAAAAATTTTGTTGGGACTGACACAGTTCAAAATAAAGTCGAAAATTTCTAATTTTTTCATTTTTTCATTGAGAAATGTTAACAAACCACTTGTTTTTATGTGTAGATAAACTTGGAAAAAATATTTTCTCCACTTTTTTCTGAGCCAAATACCAGAATTTATTTATTTTCACTGTGAATATTGTGTTGTTTTTGAGTCGTTTTGATCCAATGTTTTGGAGCATCATTTGCCTACACTGGGGCGTTTAACATCCAATGATTTCAAAGGTTACTTTTACAGGCATTTGTAAAAAATCGAATATTTTAATAGTTTTTACAATAAAAAGTGATATTATTGACAGAATATGAGTAGAAGATAGAAATACGAAGCACATGTTGCAATGTATTCGGGTGTTCAGCTTATGTATTCCGCATACCCGGTCATTTTCCTTAGCAGGTGCATATTCCCCCGAAATACCCTAGATGGGGAAGAGCCTCCTTGTCCCACTTACAGAAACTTCAAACGCTCCAGAAAAAATGCTTGAAAAACATCTTAAAGCTTCCCTTGTTATTCCCTACCCTTCAGCTTTACTCTTTAAGAACGCATAACGTTCTTCCAATATCTGAACTCTGTAATTTGCAAACTGTTGTATATGTCTATGATAATCTACACTCAATTGAAAATATTCAAAACCTCCATTTTACTACGGGGTTGCGAACTCATAACACTCGCCAGTCAGATTTCTTGCAACGAAGCCGATCCACAACATCATCAGGGCAAAAAAGAATTTCATTTATTGGACCTACTAAATACAACACCTTACCAACTGATTTTAAAAACATAACCAATCGTTCCATGTTCAAAACCAAAGTGATACAGATTTTGAAAGAAAAATTGAACCATTAAAACAGTCGATCATCAACCAGTCTTTGTTTCGTTTACCTTTTGTACTTTTGTAGCGTTAATATCTAATATTATTTTTCTTAAAAATTTTGTAGTTTGTATTTTATCTTATAAAATTATTGAACATAACATAATAAAATTAGCAATAAATAAATAGTAGGGGAGATGGGGGCATAATGGCCACCTTAAGGAAAACGGTTATTTAACCATAGAAAATAGCTATAATATGGAGGTTACATTATTGTTTCGTGTTCAGACACTTGAAAAGCCTATTCCCTAACGGGCTGAAACGCGAAAAACCAGATGAAAACGTTAAAAAATGCATTTTAAAAAAATTTGCCAAAAGCTGAAAACCAGCCACTGTGGAGGCATAATGAGAACCCCTCCTGAGGCAGTATGAGCACCATTAATCAGAGCAAGATGTGCGTTTTTGCCGGGGAATCTAGCAGCGAATTCAATTCGATGAAGTCAGGGAGTCGTAGATTCATCAAACAAAGCAATAGCAAAATAATCTAGGTCTGTTTGTAGAATACAAACAATTCACGCACGCTCATACATTAAGTGCTTTGTTCGGAGGATGATGCTACTAGCCGTATAATGTAACAATAAAAAAATCGATCATGAATTGTGAATGGAAAAAAATCACCTCGAACAGAAATCTAACGCTAGTCTTTTGATTACCTCTCCGACACCTTACCAATAGGCTAAATCGTCGGATGAAAACTAGTCAAGGTGTGGCGCTATAAATCAATTTTAATTCGCTGCTAGATTCTACGGCAGAAAATGCTCATTATGCCTCGATAATATGGTGCTCTATATGCCCCTAGTCAACAAATTTAAGTAAAAACGTGTTTTAAAATTGATAAAAGTGAAAAATCAAAAATTTTATGATGGTAAAAATTGAGAAACAATGTGTACATCATGTTGCAGTGCGTACATTATTGATCAAGGTTATTTTAAGATCATAAGAGCTTATTTCGTGGTGCTCAAAAATTATAATATTTTCGTAACTTTAGAACCAAGCTAGTTTTTTTTAAATATCTCTGTAAAGATGATAAGGAGATTCCTTTTTTTGTGAAAAATTAATACTATAGGAAGTACGAAACAAATCCTCATGAAAATTTATTTAAGAAAATACGCACTTTCGTAGAAAAGCGTAGTTCTCATTATGCCTCGGGTGCTCGTTATGCCCTCATCTCCCCTAAGTTAGTAAATATCGAATAATGAATCTCTTCAAAGGAAATTATTTTCCATTGAGATTTTATATTATACTCAATTGTGTTCAGCACAATTGACTTGTCAATTTGTGTTCTCAGCATGATTAACATTTGCTTGCGTTTACTTTTATTATCATTTTGCTGCCAGACATGCTCAGAACAGTAGCGTCCATTACCAGGGGGCTCAATCGAGCCTTTTGGTGTGGGGGAGTGTGGTGGGCCGCTACTAAAAAGAACAAAAAAGAAATTTTCACTGTTTTAAGGTTCTTTTGAGCCACGAAGAAAATTTCAGTTTTATCTAGAATTTGTACTTAATAATAGAAAATAAATTGTACAATTTGTATAGAAATATGTAGAAAATACATCTAAATATAATATTAAACCATCTTTTCAACTTGAATGGGGATTTGACTTACAAAACTTAAAATCATTAGATTGCAAAAGATATTCCTTTCGACAGAAAAATGTATTTCTGCTTAAATGTCTCACGCCAGCAAAATATTTGCTTTTGCATGAAATGTGGATATCGTACACTGAATCATTTGACACCGGAAACTAAAACTGGTAGCCGGAAACTAGATAAGTTAAAAGGTTATTCGATCAGAACCAAATTAAGCAAATATGTATTTTTGAGTTATCAAACATTTTGTGTTTAGTTTTGTTAGTTATAAATTCATCATTAAATTTATAAAATTTCAGTTATGCTTGTAAGTGTAGCTAACTTGCGGAAAGCGTAAAAACGAGATATCTTGAAAAAAAAACATGATGAGATTAATCTAGATCCAGACTGCCAAAACCACTCTTTAATAAAGAAATTAATTTTAAAAAATTTTCCCGGATTCCCGGTGCTGAGATGAAATTTCAAAGTTTTTCCCGGTATTCCCGGTTTTCCCGGTTCGCTAGCAACCCTGTAAACATATCTGTTTTTCTTTTTACTGTTTATGAAGGTTTTAAGTACATTTTTTTTTCTAAATATTCTTTTGAATTTTGAATTGATTTTCAATTCTGCGTTACACGAAGAGAAAACAAATTTGCTTGAAAACACAAACATACATGACAAAGCACGTGGTTTCTAATAGATTTTCTTAACAACTCATTTAATGGCAAAAGCGCAATGATTTCTTAAACATATTACCATACTCATTTTTCATGATGAATTTTATCATTGCATGGCGACCGTCCAAAATTGAAATAGCAATTATAGTAAAAATGTTGTTGTTTGAAAGCAGCAAACTTTGGATTTGTTTTGTTGTTTTTTTTTAATAACACTAGTTTACAGCATTTTTGAACTCAGTAAACCGAAGGTCATTTCCAATGTGAAATCGGGCGCTGAATCCGAAAATGAAAATCAAAAAAATCTCAGTAGAACCGTTTTTGAGTTATGCTCCAAATATGAAATTTCGAAAAAATTAAAAAAGTTCTTGTACTTAGACTAAAATATCTTGGACGGAATAACAGTAATTTGAAATCCTTCTTTTGCATATTGAAGGTGAATAAATTTTCTATCGATCATCTGAACACTGTTTTTGCGTTTGACCAACAGTATTGTTGATATTAGTGACTTTATGAGAAAAAAAATTATAAAAAACGTATTTTTTTAGAGAAAATTTTGCTTCAACGAAAGTTTTAGACTCGATGATAGCATTTAAAAATCTGATTTTCTTTTGCGCTTGAATGTCAATTAAAAACAAAGATTTCAAGTGGTTATTTATCAAAATCGGTTGAAAATTGAAGAAGTTATGGCCACTTTACCATAACTGAAATTTTTGGAGTTTTTAATAATTTGACGAACCGCAGTACACTTATCATAGTATAGGAAGAATGAAACATTATAAATCTCACTCGCTCCAGTCAAAATTATTTATTAGCTTACCAGAAGGTCACATGCAAAGTTTCAGGAAGATCTGACCATAGGGAGGGGTTGCTTGAGTCTCAAACGTGAATAAAATTTTGAGGGATTTTGGCCGGAAGGAACGAAAAATACTGGTTTTTCATCAATAACTTGTTTCATCACGAGGTGATTGTTTTTTATGGTTGATTTTCTTAAAGCCTACGTTGAGACAAATATTTCACCCGAAGACTGTAACTCGATTGGATTTGAAACAGAAAAGTTATTGCGGTTCGAAGGCCGCAAATTTTGTCCAACACGCAATGAGTACTTTTTACGCATTGCGTTTTACACGACAATTTTCGACCAGAATACAATCTTTAAACCGCAATAACTTTTCTGTTTCAAATCCAATCGAGTTACAGTCTTCGGGTGAAATATTTGTCTCAACTTAGGCTTTAAGAAAATCAACCATAAAAAACAATCAGCTAGTGATGAAAAAAATTATTGATGAAAAACCAGTATTTTTCGTTCCTTCCGGCCAAAATCCCTCAAAATTTTATTCACGTTTGAGACTTAAGCAACCCCTCCCTAAGGTCAGATCTTCCTGGAACTTGGCATGTGACCTTCTGGTAAGCTAATAAATAATTTTGACTTGGAGCGAGTGAGATTGATCTTGTTTCATTCTTCCTATACTATGATAAGTGTACTGCGGTTCGTTAAATTATTAAAAACTCCAAAAATTTCAATTATGGTAAAGTAGCCATAACTTCCTCAATTTTCAACCGATTTTGATAAATAACCACTTGAAATCTTTGTTTTCAATTGACATTCAAGCGCAAAAGAAAATCAGATTTTTTAAATGCTACCATCGAGTCTAAAACTTTCGTTGAAAGAAAATTTTCTCTAAAAAAATGCGTTTTTTATAATTTTTTTTCTCATAAAGTCACTAATATCAGCAATACTGTTGGTCAAACGCAAAAACAGTGTTCAGATGATCGATAGAAAATTTATTCACCTTCAATATGCAAAAGAAGGATTTCAAATTACTGTTATTCCGTCCGAGATATTTTAATCTAAGTACAAGAACTTTTTTAATTTTTTCGAAATTTTATATTTGGAGCATAACTCAAAAACGGTTCTACTGAGATTTTTTTGAATTTCATTTTCGGATTCAGCGCCCGATTTTACATTAAAAATGTTGGTCAGTTAATCAAGTTCACGATTTTTTTAAAATTTTGTAAACTAGTGTAATTAGTAACTAATAAATTATTTTAAACGTGTGTTCAGAATTTCTAAAACTTCATGGTTAGCATATTCTCCTATCTGTCAAAGCTTTACAGCATTTTCAGTCAAAATGACTAAAATTCTTTCGCCTAACATGCCATATGATCATGATTATTATAACTGGGCACCAGGTTGGGACCATTTGGAGAGCAAACCATACATTGAATCCTCGGAACCGGAAGCTCAAATTTATGTCCTCGGTTTTACCGGATCCGGCCAAGGTTCATAAATTTCTATGTTTTATGGCAGTCCGAACAAACGCGTGCAAATACTAAGTGGGTATCTTTTGGCGTACACGTTGCAATTTTCATTTACTGTTAAGTGAAAATTTGGAAAAATTGGATTTGTTACATGAAATACAGTGTTCTTCTCAATCGCCCCAACAAAACCTAACTTCAATTATCTGTCACTGGAAATGAGAACAGAAAAAAACACGCTCCACGACACGTTCTGAATATTCCAATCTATCATTTTGCTTGAATTGTCCCCAAAAGCCTCTGGGCGTTCTGTTTAACATAATGGCGTTTTGGGCTGTCAAAACCGGTCTCCGATTGCTCGCAAACAAAAGCTCGCCAGAAATAACGAATGAATTGAAATCCTTGGAGAACGGAAAATCTCGATTTGCAAAAACGTTGCCGCAACCCAGTTGGAAAGTGTATTGTAAATCAACAAAGTAACATTCCGCGCACTCCATTCCCAAATTCAAAATGCAGCAGCCAACAAGTTCCACCACCTGTTGTTGTTGTTGTTGGTTTGAGTTTTCCATGAAGCTTAACAAAGTAAGAAAGGACGTCAAAAGGGAAAAAAATGTAATCGGAAAAATCTGTGCTATTCGCAATTTGTTGTTCTTGTTCTCAGAGTGATATCCTACTCTACTAACGATGTTCGGAGGCAAAATGAAGAAAATGGAAAAGAAATACTAAATCTTTCACTCGCCATTTACTGAGCCAGGGAGAGAGACTGTGTTGGGCAACGATATTAATCTGTTTCCGTTCGAGGTCCTGTTGCATATTCTGCTAAAGCAGGCGAAGAGACTGGATCCGGTCAAGGGAAAGCGGAAAAGCTGCTTTCATTTTGGAATGAAAATCTGAATAAAGAGGCTGAGAGCTTGGCCAGTGTTTCCTTTTTTTCCTTCCTTTACCTACTTGTTACAGTAGGACTCCCGGAGACTAAAACCCCGAAAGGGACACGGCCAGAACGGATGATAATCGGGACATTCCTTACTCTCGTTTTTTTTAGTAGTAAGAGCACCAAGTAGAAGAATCCTGACTGCTGCCAGTAGTAGTTGGTATGCTTTATTATGAAGCCCGGGAGCTAGTGATTTTTTTCGCTCTCTATCCCCCCTTTTTTGTAAATGGTGGAAACTCTCGGTTGGATGGTCGGGTGGCATTTTTGCTTGCTTGATGGATGAAGGACTACCAGACGACAAACTGGGAATATTAAAAATTGTCCTGCCGAGTTAGATTGCATTTTTTTGAGACTCGAGATGCTTCCACGCCACTGGCGCTCTGACTCCGGTAGATATTGTCGATGGATATTTTTTATGGAACTCTTAAGTGTTAAATGTGAATATGATTTTTCTTTAAGTTTGAACATTTTTTTTTATGAAAACATATCATGATTACATTTTGCAATTGAATGTTTTGCTATTGAGTTTTGAAAACTGACCATAACCATTTTGTAGATTTGCCCAAAAAACTGACCTGTGCAAAATTTCAGCTCAACCGGACTTTATATAAGGACGCTCGAAGTTTTTTTGGTTTTTTGATTCTCAAACTTTTTCAAAAGGGGGGCCACAGTAAATCGAAAAAACCGAAATTTTAATTTTGATGCAAAATGACTTAGAAATGCATGAATCATCCAAATTTGGCATTTTCTCGAAATAGAAATTGTTGGATTTAAATCGATTTTCTGGAACTTATCCATAATTCGGAATTCGGAACTTCTTAAGTCGATTTTGGACAAAAAATTTCTGCCTAGATTTTGACGTTTCATGGATTTTTATGTCATAAGGGGTGCCTCAAATCGCCCAAACCTCCCTTTGATGATTTTTAAGGGTAAAAAACCGAAATTTTGAGCGATTTAACCCATTTGGATGTCACCTTTATACACAGGGCCTAAGGAAGAACTGCCTGGGGGGAGGAAAGGGGGGAAAAAATTTTTCCTTTAACAGTTTTGCTTAAAAAGACATGCATAGAGAATAGTGAATCAATTACATATGTAATTCTAAGAGTATTTCATTATTCGGGTACAAGTTCTTTTAAATTATTAGTTACTCATTTCTAATCATAACTTTCGAAAAAAGTCCAACAGATTTTAATTTTTTAGAAGCTTAAAAAAAAGATGAGGGATCCTTAAGGCTTCATTTGGAAAAAAAACTTTGGTGGAAGTGAATCAAATTTCAAGGAGTTTAATGAAAAGATGTTTGGGGTTCTAATCAGATTTATTTTCAGTTCATGGAAACTCGATACATTCGAATTTTTGTATGAATTTTTGTTTTTGAAATTTTTCCAATAAGATAATGTTAAACAACAAACCATAAACATATATTTCCAGCTGAATTATCCTGAACCTGAAGATTAAGTACAAGTATTTTATCAACAAAAAATATCATTTATAAATTATTTCATTATTAAAACGCTGCAAGAAAAAATTAAATTCAAATAAAGATTTTTCGAAGAACGCAACCTTGAAAATGGATTCGGATCTTATCTTATAGTAATAGTGGTTTTCACCTGTTCTGTGTTTTTGGGCACTTTTGAATTTTATGTTAAGTGAATTCTGCATTTGATCTTGAAAAAGTTCTGGTTTACTCATTAGAAAACGACTTTGGAATCTAAGTTACAAACAAAAATTCCCATTTATTATGAACCTAGAAGGGAATAATAGAATCCTTAACCAGGAATCTTTTATATGACTTTTGAATCTTTGATTTTCTATATGAACACTTTCAATAGTTTCTCAATTGTTTAATCGGAAATCAACTAGTGAAGCTGATTAGGAATTTCGAATCATACATTTCTGATATTTCAATTCCGGATCATCATTATAGTTATTTTTAAGTTTTTAAATTTTGCATCTGATCACAGGCTACACATTTTGTTTTTTTAAAACTTGAACCAGAACATCTGGAATTATTCAAACTTAAGCTTACCAGATATTTTTCCGCACTAATCTGAGCAGGGCAAATCATGTTTTTGCATAGGTAACAATTTTAATTTGAATAAAAACAATCAGAACCAGAACATCAGAAATGATTCTAACCTAAGTTTAACAGATTTTCTCCGCACTTATGTGGGCAGGGCAAATCCCGGTTATTATATTTTAAAAACCCTGAAAAATCAAGATATTAGATTTCAAAGTTTACAACCCAATATCTGGGCAACATCCAGGCAAATTAGGGATTTTTTTCAATTAAAATCATGAAGTATAAAACTTGAAAAATTGAGTTTTTTTTTACCATCGAAACATATCATACAGTTAACTTGGATAAAATTTTCTCAAAACATTGCTTTGGAAGCAAAATATATTATTATGATCATTCAATTTAAATTTTTCTTGATTTTGTAAATGACGTGAAAACAACCTGGCAAAATTCGGGTAATATGGCAGTTTTAATAAGTCGAATCTTAATGAAATTTTGATATTCGGGACAAAGGACTGTACTTTAAGTTTATGGACCAACTTCTATTGTGAATTACTTTTGATAGCGTTTTTTGAGTACAGTCATGAAATATCTATCAACAAGTAAGTATTTTTTTTGAAAAACTGTAGTAGTTTAGCGGACCTGGGATAAGATTTCGAGTTTTTGGCCTTAGTTCTGAGTTGAGACTGTTACTCTTGATTCACTTTAGACGTTCATCAAAATTTTACTTAGAATTCAAAATTTTGAGTTTAGAGAAGAACATTTAGCCTTTTGGGGGTTTAACCCTCAAAACATTGATCAGGGCGGTAGGATAAAATCGCCTCATGGGGAGGTGGAGGGGGGTTTGGTAACCAATCTTTTTCAAAGATATTTTGTCTTAAGAATGCATGAATCAAAAAAAAAATATAAGCTCATTTTTTCAACATTTCTGACTAATATTTTCGTTCCACAATTTGTTAACACACAAACTTCGCTTTTTTGGGTGGCTTATTTCGATTTCATCCACTGCGTAGCACTTGGGCCATACTTTGGATGGTATAGCTTTACTTTACATATCGTTTTCTGAATGATTTCCACCACAAAGAAACCGGAATGTCACTTGAAATTTCCCAACGTGTTGGACACTTTTTTATTTTAACAAAAGAAAATCAATTCTAGATCCTAATTTTCAAAAAAAACACGCGAGATTGAAAAAAAAATCCAAATGGGGGGGGGGGGGGGGGGGGGGTGGGTTTAATTTTCGAATAGCAATTTTGCTCACATTTCACATCATTCAAGAACCGCCGACTCCAAAATCAATTAATCATTGTAACACACAACGTTATATGAACAGTACATTAAAAACACAAAAATTATCAAATTATTATTACAATTCTTTAAGAGGAATTGCGGAGCTTCGAAAAAACGCGTGTTCCACGTTCAACCGACGCCTACCGAGTCTAAAGTCCTGTGGATGAGTTTTTAAATAAAAAAATCAGATATTTTTGTAAAACAACTAATAAAAAATAAAATTCAATTCGCTTTAATCTTCGTGATTCTCAGCCGAATTGTGTACACAAACTGACTTGAGTTAAAAATTTGAAACTGTGAAATAATCATCTGGATATTTTTATCTTGATTGCATAACTAATTTATGAGTCAATCTGAATCTAAATTTTGAATCTTAATTTTTAACCTGAATTCAAGTTTATATTTTGGATCTGTTTTCGAATTTCAATATTATTTCTAAATCTGAATTACAGTTTATAATTTGAAAAAATGAACCAAGAGGTGAAATTTTCGAGACAAGTTTTGTCTGTTTGAGGAAACTGCTCGGATTTATTAACATTATTTGGTAAATTAAACAAATATCTCAAATTTAGTTTTGATTTATACGTCCAGAAATTTTTTTTTCTCAAAGTTTGTTTCACAAAATTAACCAAATTATTTTCTTTCATATGCCTTATTCGAATTGAACGCTGCCTATGTACTTCGGCAAATTAATTAAATTTCATTTTTTTTGTTTTCAAATTTTCCTTAAATATTGTGGTTTATGGTCTAAAATTTTCTCAGATTTGTTCAGGTATTATCCGGGGTCTGGAAAGTAAAATTGAAATCAGGTAAGTGCAGTTTCTGCAAGGTTTAGAAGAAATTATCCGGAGTTTCCCGGCTTGGCTAAGTACGAACATAATTCTGGTAGGCTCAAATTTTGAAGCTTTTGGTTTAAATCTGAACTTATTATTACAATTATTGATTTTTAATCTGCAATTATTATTTATTTGTGAAATTGAATAAAAATATGAATGAGTGATGATTCTGAGTTTTTAATTCAAGATCGCCATTTTCAAGCATTGTTTTGCTGATTTCTGCAAAAGCAATAAGTTTAAAAACCTCGAATCTAAATAAGAAACTTAAGCTCGGATGGTTTCGATAATCTTGAATAAAATTTTGTTTGAATTGCCAACCCAAATTTGAATATGGATTTCAATATAACTTTTCAAATAAAAAAAAAAAACTTTTCATTTTTTATTTCTAATGATAAATCTTACTGAACATTTTGAATCCAAAAAGGGATACAGTATTCAAAATATGAAAACAGAGGTAAAATGTTGATAGTTCGAAACCAGAACTTCTGAAAAAAGGTAAATCTCATTGAAAACTCAATATATAGAATTTGAATAGAATATCTATCAACAAGTGATTTTTTTCTATCCTGTGGCAGAATGTTGAGTTTTTAGATTTTGACATCAGCTCTGAGTCAAAATTGTTACTTTCAATCAATTAACCTCACTAAGTCATCCAAATGTCAATAAGAATTTAAGATGTTGAGTGCAGAGTCGTATACCTCGCTTGTTTTTTTCTGGACTCTTATGGGGAGGGATTACCTCCCAAAATCCCACCCCCACCCGCCTTCCTATGGCCATGGCATGTATGAATTTTCGAAGTGATTGTTCAAACGGTAAAAACCACCAAATAATCATCGTGAATTATTATATCACAGTACAAAACTTTGAAACGAAGCACGGCGATACTTACAAAAATGGCTTCAGAGAAAAAAGCGAACTACCAAGTTGGTTGAAATCCCCTATAAGTAGGCAACAAAAAATAGTGGCTCCATAGATGAGGACTATCATTGGGGCTAAGCTGGCCAAGTTTCCCGGTTCTCGAATATTTAAAACAACATTAAGAAAAAAATCCTGTCCGGCGCGGTTGCTTGGATTTTGATAAATAAAAGTCTGGACTATGTCTAGATTTATTCACTTTTTTAAGCAAGGTTTTTCAAAATCAACATGACCGAGTTTTTTGAAAGCTTTGAATTCGATCAAAATCTGCAAATGTTTTTCGACGAAATAGGTATCAAGTATATTTTTCTTTTAATTTTAATCAATAGATTCTGGATTTTTCGCAAATGAGCCAGGATATTTTTCAATTTAGGGATAAAAAAAAAGAAATCAGCCCATATGTTGCAAGGTTTTTTGATAACATAGCCCGGCTTTTTTCAGATACTTGTGGGAAGAAATCTGGTAAGCTTAGACTTAACTGGTTCACATGTGTTCTTAATCACAACTAAACTTGCAAGGCTCAATCTTCTTTTGGTTTTTCAAGTATTTTTGTTATAATAAACTGATTTGAACAATTTAAACAAGCTTCAATAAAGAGGAACCTGCCGCTCGCGTCTTAAATTCTTGAAAAGTGTGTTTTATTCTTTAAAAAAATACCACAAAATCACTTATGTTCATCACAATGCAGCAAAAAATTGAAAAACAAATCAAATCAGGCTATAATAATAAAACAAACAATATGCCACTTGAAGCAATGTTGATATAAAATTTCCCATATTTAGAAGGTCACATTTAAGAATGTTTATACGAGATATTTCTAAGAAAAAATATATGAGAAAAATTTGTGGCTTCTGTATGACGATGAAATTTTCACCAAATTTGACACGAAGTGGGATTCAAGCTTTCAGTTTTTAACATTGTTTGAATATAGGATATTCCTGATGAACAACAGTGCATTTGATTAAAAAAAATTAAATGTAAGTGTAAGTGTACTGCGTAAAGTGCTCTGCATTCTCAAAAATTGGTCACAAGAAACGAAAGGATGAACTGGGAAAATAGTTAAACATGTTATTTTTTGCTCAGTTTTGTAGCTGAAAATATCTCGTTGAATTTGCCTGATATGTGGATTTGCACATCACTACTTATACCTTTTAGCAGCTGAACCAAGAAAAAGAAAATTTTATAAAAAGAAGCCAAAATTTACCAAAATGTCTCAATCTGCGACATACTAAGAGGCACTGGCCTTTAATTGATAAACGCCTTGAAAAGCATGGTACAGAAGCCAACACCATGGTAAAATCGAATAAATTTAGTAAAAATGGCACTTAAAGTCACAATCAAAGTTGTGTAAAATTTTAATTTTTTTTTTAAAGTTACTAACATTCTAAATACAAGTTGTAAGGCTCTACATTCTGAATGTCCACTTTTTTTTTAATATTTCAATCTCAGTTTTTTTCTATCCTTTTAAGAATACTTCACTCCTTAAGTCAATTTTAAAAATAACTCCAGAAAAAATAATCAAACCCTCTAGAACATGGGTGGCCAAACCATGGCCCGCGGGCCACATGTGGCCCGCGACCAACTTTTTGTAGCCCGCGAAGCTTTTTTGGAAAAGCCATGGTCTAAGAATTTAACGTTTTTCTTGGTCTGCATATATCACTTGGATAAATATATCTGGTTCTAAACTAACTAAATTAAAAACAGAGATTTGAAAATCTTTTTGAAGTGATATAAGCCAAAGAGGTAAAAGTGTATAAAAACTAATTTCGAGAAAACATGCTTTCAAATTGTTGTTTTTAGCCATTTTCCATATGGAAATTATTTTGTAAATTTCTTTCCAACGTAAAAGTATGAAGATATATTTATGAAAATCTAAAAAGTTTACTAAATATAAATTGAATTATCGAGAATCGTTTGGCATTATGAATTTCGCACTTATACCCCTTTGGCTCTGAGGGCCTTATATAATTTTACCATAAAGTATACCGTCACTGAATAAAAAAAAGCAATAAAATTTACAGTTTTCAAATTATCAAAATTGTACGGTATTTGACATATTATCTGTGAATTCCATTACACATTTTCCAACGTTTTTCGATTGGGATTTTTTGACTACATATTATATTGGTATAAAGAGCATTCAAGCGGACTCTAGTTTTTATATTGAGGAGTTTGGATAGGGTCAGAAAGGTAGTAAGATCGTACCAAAATCATTTAAAAATCGTAAAAAAATCACCGAATCATATCAACATTATAACTAAAATAATACTTTAACAACATCTTCTACCATTCGTAACTTGAATGCTATTTTAACAACTTCGTTCATCCATCTTTGGTAACTTTTGCAAATATTGTAAAATATCGAATGCTTGCTGTGATAAATTGTTATTATTTGCTAAGCTTTATGAAAATTTAAACAACTCCAAATATATTTTAATTGGCATCTGGCTTCGTATTTATGTACAAGAACATCAATTATGAGAATTTAATCAGAATTTACAGTTGCGTAGTAGAATTCAACTAGATCCGGTTTGGTACTGACAAATCTCCCAGAAGATTTTTAGCATTTTTTTTACCTACGAAAAGTTCTATGATTATCAAATTCGTATTCGTCCTGTTTTAAGAAAGCTTTCCCAATACACTTGTCAAGGTGAGATATTGGAAAATTTGAAAAGAGTTGGATTGAGTTGAGGTTGAGCTCCGTTCTTTGAAAAATCAATATTATTATTAATATAACTAGAGTTTGTTGAAAAAGTATTCTTTTAAATGTCAAAAGGGAACGTTACTTTATTTCAACAATTACATTCCTCGGTTTTTAAAATATATCTATAAAAATTTTCTAAGAAGAACTGTGAACTTGAAATCTTTGAAAAATGGCGGTAATTTTTTTTAAATATTTGAAGACCATAAAATTTACTTAATGTCACGCCATTTGACATTTTTGGGATGAATATGTCAAGGAGGTATTAATTGCCTGGAAAAAGTTTACCAAAACATAAGTTGGGAGGGATAATTAATCTCGTTTTGTGTAATATTTCCACTATCTTACAAATGGAGCAAAATTTCTAAAAATATGCAAGTAAAAAAAATTACTTATTCAGATGAATCTATACTAAGGTTGTCAGATTTTTTTTCAGTACGTATCCAGGCCAGACAAAACCGGGCTATTTTATCTAAAATCCTGGCATAATCCGGGCATCTGATTTCAAAATTGTCTTCCAAAAATCCGGGAAAATTTGGTCAATACACAAGAAATACTCAAAAAAAATCAACCTTCCATGGTTTGTTTAGTAAAACAAGCTCAAAAAATCTCGTTTTAGAGGCATAAATCGAAAAAAATATAATACAATTTTTGTTCAATTCGGAAAATAGGAAAAAAAAATCCGAGCATTTTTCACTGAAATTCGAGCAACCGACCGAACCGGACTTCTTCCAAATTTTTTTTATTAAAAATCCGGAAAAACCCAGATAAAATCGGGTAATCTGGCGAGCTTTATCTAAGCTTGATGTGACCAAAGCAAAAGTTTTTATTTTTATAGTGTTTTAAAAAAAACTGTTATTATTTGTTTTATTTCGAATATTCCAGAATATTTTTTTCTTGGCCCGCGCGCCAGTCTCATTTCTGAAATTTGGCCCGCCTGTTGAAAATGTTGGCCACCCATGCTCTAGAATAATTGTGAAGGTAGATGAAAATTTTAATAATTTTGGATAAATTCTTCGAAAAATCTACTTATAAATCAATAAATTATTGAAATACTGTTGATCATCACTTGAATGGTTGATTTGATTTGTTGAAAAAAATTGGATTTTTGATAATTATTCCTATTATTCATAGCATTCAACTTGAAGTTTTTTTTTTCATCTTTTTTTATGAAAATTTGCCACAATGATACACTAAAAGCAGTTTTTTCAGGAACCTTTTCCAATGACATTTTCCAGCATTTCAGGTTATATAGTGGCTATTCCAGCTTGTGTTTAATGAGGTTGCCAAAATTTTTTCAGCACGTATCTGGGCCGGACAAATCTGGGCATTTTTTTTTATAAAAACCTGGCTAAATCCAGCCAATTGATTTCATAATTTTCGACCAAAACCCGGACAATATCTGGGCAAATTTGTTCAAAACTCAGAAACCACTCAGCAAAAATTTTCATCAAATCTTATCAGCAAAATTTTAATCGTATCCAAGACTTCCAAAAAACTATTCTTGATTTTTTTTTGAAAAACTTGCTCAAAATTTCTTTCCAATAAAAATGAATGAATAAAAAAAATTACAACATTATGTGTTTTTTGGTTGATTTGTTACATAAAAAAATGTTGTGTTAAGTATCTGGGCAAACCCGGATAAACCCGGGTAATCTGGCAAGCTTAGTTCATAAACTTCAAGTTCTTCAATGTTCTTCGGTTTGCTCGTAGTCAAAATTGCACTAAATGACGTTTCGAGATTGTGTTTATCGGCTGAAAAATGGCGGAATTATTTGACATTCAAATCGGATACACTCAGATGGCATACCTCGTAGTTCAGAGCAAAGATAATGCACGTCTAGACTTTACAGAGCGCTTCATTTAAGTAATCCAAGGGGTGATCAAGATAGGAATATGAGTAAGCTTGCCAGATTTCCCGGTTTTATCCTGGTTTGCCCGGATAATTAATATTAAATTTGAGCAAAGTCCGCTCCATCCCGGTTGCCAGATTTCATCGAAAAAAGCTAAGATTCATTATTTTTTTTTTGCCAAATGGAGCAAAAAAATCTAATTATGTTGTTATTTAGTTTTTTAATTCGTGAGTCCTAAACGAAATGTTTTAGCCATTTTTATATAAATTATCATGAATGGTTTCATGATGGACTAAACAATTCAAATTTTGCCTCGGATTTTGCCCGGATTTTTGCTCGACAATTTTTAAATCAAATATCTGGATTTTGCCGGTTTTAATTTTGGTAAAATAGCCCGGATTTTTATGGCCCAGAATGGTGCTGAAAAACATCTGGCAACCTTAAATATGAATCGAGGAAAATTAAATAAAAAGGGAATAATATTTCATTTTTTGTCAAAATAACAACACACATTTTTCTGAATTTGCTGTAGTCCCTATTAGTTCAACAATTCAACAATTGCTTTATCAGCTGAAATGTTCTGCTCATATTGTTATGGGTATTTTTTAACGTATCTGAACCTAAGATTTAACTGTAGAAAAGTTTGATTTATTTGTTTAATGCAGCAAAGGTTCAATAAGGTGTATGTATTTTATACATTTGACACATGTGTTGAGGTGCGGTCCAAACCCTGCTTGGACCTTGCAGTGGACTGTATGGGGGGAATTTCCGTGGGGCAAACCTTGGGCTCCTAGTTGGGTTGGGTATTCCGTGGGGGTGTTGGGTTGTCCCTTGTGATGATAGCAGTCTCTGCACCAGGCGGCGGTAAGTAAAACTCCGATCGTTTACTAATAAGGCACACAATTTATTCACGGCAAGAAGTACACATTTATTTTGGCAAAAAAACACACTACTTTCAAACGAATTTATTGAACTACGAAACTACATTTAACATATATTTAACGGCAATAAATTTAAACTAAACTGGGTCTAACTTGACCTGTGCCAAATCGCTCTTAAGACTACTCTCGATATGATATAATAAAATGGTGAAGATTGTTCGGGATTTTTCTTCATTTTTATGTTTCTCTTCTCGAACTAAGGTTTGAAGATCAGCTGTTGCACTCGTCATTAAACGCTTCCTCAAGACCTTCTGCTTCGTGGGTTTTCGACCATCGACCTTCGCAGCATCGTGTCTAGGGTACATAGCTAGTCTACCAACACATGTATTTTTCAAAATTTTTCCAGGAATCATGGAAATTCACGGGAAATATTTTATCAGATTTCCCGATTCCAGGAACGGGAAATGGACACTATAATTAAAAGTTTCGTATAGAGTATATTACATAGATAAATTCTAGAAAAAGGAAGTGAATGACATTTATAAACTATATAAAAAAAAAGATATTCCACAGTAAAAATGCAATACTTGATTCTTTAAAATAAGCAAAACTTGTTCATATGGATAAATATACAGAAAATCAACTTCTTCTGTTTATAAAAAAAATTTATGTACATAAAATCAAAACTAAGATATGAAAAATTATATCTATTTCGACACGTCCATATTCCAAAATAAACAATGGCTATCACCAGCGCTCAGATTAAAGAGTTTATTTTTTTATGGCTCCGCTCCTCCGGATGCTGACACAAATTGATGACATAAAGTTTTCAACAACTCGAAGATTTTTCACGGCATTTCAAGTGGTGCTTTGAACTCCAAAGACCCCCTCCAAGAACCCTTTTATCTTTGAGTTTGATGTTTGTTTTGGAGAGTTTCTTCGTTATTAGATGGGATATGATTTTGATCTGAAATGAAAAAAAACATACTTGTTGAAATTGTTTTTTTTACTTAAGAACGTTCAAAAATCAACTGGTTTGAGAATTTTTCACTATTGTCTGAATTGAATGGTTCTCACCAAAGCAAAACGTATCCGAAAATTCGATTGTTGCTGTACTTGCTGTATTCGATGTACTTTTGAAAACTTGGGCCTTAAAGCCTCAGTCTCAGTAGGTTTTCCTTAATACAGGCTTTCTTTAAAACAGGCTTTCCTTAAAACAGGCTTTCCGTTTTTTAAAACTTTCATTTTAATTGTCTCAAAATTTGATTAAAATAAGAAATTTTAAATCCAATCAACTTTGAGAAAAAAATATATTTAGTAACGAAAATTTTTCCTGATTCTCACCCACAAAACTTTTGGTGTTTCATTTGATAATCCCTATACAGACAACCTACCGAGAAACTATTCGTTTAGCAGCCACTCAGGTCCATTTTCTTGGCACCAGTCAGTGAAAGGTAATATCTGAGATCAGACAATTTGGTTTGGGGTTTTCCACTTAAGATTGGGGGGAAATTTGTCGGTGTATTTGTTCACTTCTAATAGAGGGAAGATTCCCAAGTTATCATTGTAGAGTGGTTAAGCATGGCAAATACTGGGGAATTGCTTTCCCCAGATGACTTTCCTATGGCGATGGTTCTAGTTCCCCACAAAACGGGATTAGATATGCTAATTTGCACTGAATTTAATATGTATTTATAGATCAAACATATCTTCGGTATCAATTATGAATTTACACTTGGTTTGCAGAAGGTATCCAGATAAGATCTGTTCTTCGAACTGTTTGGGGTAAAGTAACAATTTGTTATGTAAATGCAAAAAAATTAAAAAATTTCATTTTAAAACTCCCTTTAATTCTCATTTTGCTCTTAATCATGTGAGGAGTGCGATATTTTTCCTCCAAGAGCTTTCGTCAACCCACCACGTCTGTGTGGTTTCACGCATTTATGGTTTGGGTACGGGTTGTTCTCCATACTTCCTCCTCGTGATGTCATATCAACTTAGTTGAGAAGAGTTATTATGTCGAAACGAACCAGAAGTGGCTGGGGAATGGAGCAAAACTCCAACCGGGAAATGTAGTTGTGGTATAGTACTGACAACCGGGAATTGTTCCGGGGTCCGACGAAAGAAATTTGATGAAACTGTTCCATGCAACAGCATATGAGAAGAGAAACGAGTGTAGTGAAATTGGTTTTGGTTTTTGTTTTCCTCCCTGCGCCATCCTCCGCTCCAAAGGGAGTTCATTTTCAGTGCCCTTCCATATTCAATGTTAATGTCGGTTTATGCCGGTCGCCACATGATCCGTCCCGCGGTTGTCGGTTTAATAAATCAATTTAATAATTTGTTGGACCAATTACCCCAGCTGAGTCAGTGTGACTCGGATGCACGAAAAAAGGCGGAATTGGTTCAGTATAATCGGAATAAAGCATGTTGTAACATCACATTTATAAAAAAGTTAAATTTTTTTTTAAATTTTATTAATGACCTTTTAAACCCTGAGTGTTCATTCGGGTCTTAATCTACTTAAAAACTATAAAAGTTAAAGTTGTAAACTTATTTTCCATGAAGCATTTAAGCCTGTCAAGTAAATAAATCATCATTCGAATAAATCCTTAAATTTGAACCAATCTAGTGAATCAACCTGTTACTTACACTGGAAAATACCAACAAGCGTTGTTTGAGGAGAAGGGCTGGGTTTGTTTTTTTTGGCTTTTACGTTGTTACTAAGTGGCAAAAATTGCAAACTGTAGTCCACTTTCAGATTAATAATT
The DNA here is from genome assembly GCF_029784155.1 of Uranotaenia lowii. Classification (NCBI taxonomy): domain Eukaryota; kingdom Metazoa; phylum Arthropoda; class Insecta; order Diptera; family Culicidae; genus Uranotaenia; species Uranotaenia lowii. Next base: position 366,156,901 of record NC_073692.1, on the reverse strand, counting down.
TGGTATTATCCCACACTGAAAACCAAAACTGAACCTTCCAAAAAGATGCACTAAAATTTGGAATTCAAATTTATCTAAAAAATAATAACAATACCAAAAATTCACAATGAACAAGCAAATAGATTTATGACATAATTTCTTTTACTCATAATTACCACACAAATTAAAAAAATAATAATAATAAATTTGACTGATAAAATAAATCAAAATTTTCAAAACATTTGAAAGCTTCAAATCAATTCTTTTTTCGGAAGGTTATTGATATTTTTTCAAATCATGTTCCTTTATCTATACAAGAAGTTTGCTTTAAACGAATTTCTTAGCAGACCATTTGAAAAAAAAAAATCCAAAATACAGATTCAGAAAATAATCTGAATTTTCAAATAACTGAATCCAAACAGGTTTTAATAATCCTTGATTTATTTTTATGAAAATGATTGTGATTTATTGTTCGTCTAAATTAACAATTCTTTTCTTTATTTTCAACCGATTGAAAAATTTCGCTGTAGTTTTTTTGATATTGAACAAAAATAATTAATTGCGATTTGAAATGTGAATTTCCGGAATAGGAATAAATCCATTTTGAACTATAGGGAATTTGTTCAATTGTTGATAGTGTAATTAAATTTAATAAAAATAATATTTTAGATTTTATTCCAAGATTACCAGTGATCGATGTCAGAGATACAATCTTTTTTATTAAAGAAAATTTTTCCAGTAGTCTTGAACAGTTCATTTTTCAAGTTCAAAAAAATAACTTCATATTCAGTTATATTGACAAGAAAAGTTGGAAAATGGGTGATTTCATGAATGATCAATGAAAAACTGATAAAAACTAAAAAATAATGAATTCTAAATTTCGTTGTAAATATTGAAAGCAAGGAGCAAGTTGCTACTTCGAATCCTTTTTCGAACTTTTAAAAGATTATTATAAAATTCAAAATCAATTGAATAATCCTGATTTTATTGAAAAAAAAAAATTAATGAAAAGTAAATACATTAATTTTCAGTCACTGGTTTTTAAATTTCAAGTGACAAGCTCTTAAGATTTTGACACTTTCAATTGAAATTTTGGGTTCTGGAAAGAACTGAAGAAAGAAACTTTGTTTTTGTTATTAAAATATGATACTGATTCTGTTAATTATACTTCATTCAATTAAGGAATAACTTTATGATGATGATGATGCCTGATGATGCAAGTATTTTTGACATTACTGCAGGAAGCTTAAAAAACTTGAATTAATTTAAGAAATATGAAACCTGAAGAACGATTAGATGAACCACTTCCCGGAAATTGCGTGTTCGATTCCTGTCAATGAGCCGTTATATCTTTTTCGAGAAATTCATTACATAAACGGGTTATGTTCTTAATTTTCTGAGTCCCTAATGTTTCTCTTAAATCTTCCATCACCTTAAAAAATTTAATATTTGAAGATACATAATGTACTAAGACATGATCATAAGATTTGATTTTATTTCAATTCAATTTAGTCTTAAATTTCTTTTAAATTCGTTCAATTAGGTAAAGTAAATAAAAATAAAACTTCTGAAACTTTTTTCCCAGAACTCAAAATTACTTGGAGTCATGAGGAAAGTTGACAATTCGTTTAAAACATTTATTTTAAAATGTTATGTTTTTGTTTTAATTTTTTTCAGTTCAAAAAATTCTTTAATGATTTTAACCTATTTTCAAATTTTATAATAACAAAAGCTGATATAAATATGGAATTTTAGATTTTGGGCACTCAAGTTAGTCAAAATTGCCATTTAAATTTATTGCATCTCAGAAAAATGTTTATTTGGTGGTTTTGCGTAATTTATCAAAATCTTTTTAAATATTATGTTGAGCATTAAAAAGTACAAGAAAAACGAAATAAAATTAAGACTGAAATTGGTTTCTTGAAAAAATATTTTATATCACCATAGCATAATGACAAAAACTATTTTTTATCATTCAATATTTTGAGTAATAAGTAGAAGATGTTAGATTTTTAGATTTTTTTTCTGCTTTTCAGTTGACCATTGTGAGAGGTGAAATAAGTATTGGAGTTAAAATGGTTCGTTTCGAACTCTCTTCTTGTTCAGTAACACTTTTTAATAGAAACCCATTCCTTAGACAAGGTAACTTCGGTGATAATTTTACTTGGATAAAATCTCAAGGGGGGAAGTAAACTCTTCCCGTTCGCACGGCCTTACAAAGGTGCATACCAAAAATGTTTACAAAACTTAAAAGTCTTGAAAATACGAACGAAATAAAAAATTCTGTGAAATCGTTGAATGTTTCCAAAATTCTATTTTCTGTGCTTTTCTGTTGTTGAAAATTCTGCCTCAAATATACCTATAATTCCACCTTCAAGGAAATGAATTATTGAAGTAGAGTCTGATTTGTGGGTGTTAGTATCAATTTTGGCGATTGATAGCATTTTTTTCTGAAAAGCTCAACATTTTCCTCGGATTTCAATGCAAAACGGTAATTTTTCACGTATCAAATGTATAAGGGTCTGATTGTATAGAAAAATTAAATTGTAAATTTTCAAGCCAAACCAGAAAATGACACACTGTTAACAATTTTTTTTTGCGTATTTTCAAATTCAAATCAAAATCCCAGTACCTCTAGTAATTCCATTTTAAACAAACTGTTAAAATTTTGCTGAAAATATTGACTTGGAGGAATAATTTTTAAATTTAAAAAAAATCATAAAATGTAATTTAAATTGTCTAATATACATGAGAGTTGCCATGAGCTTATTGGAGGTTTTTCAAAGCCAACATTTCGCTGCTCTCATAAAATTTATCAAAAAATCAAATCCAAAAACAGTTCTAGTATATTTCTAAGAAGTATAAAAACTGTTTAAATAGGCATTTGATAGGCATGTTTCTTGTTTATTCGCATTTAGCATTCACAGAAACAGTCGTCTTAAACTTTCGGTTGGTCTACGCAACAACTTTCCGTTTTATGAAATTACAGTCGGTCGGAATCGCAACATTTTCTCTTTCGAGATTTTGGTACACTTCCTGACTTATAGTTCCAATAGAAGCCAGGTCCCTCGTTTCGATGCCTCAAATTATAAAATTTCCTGAAATGAAAAACAAGCTCCCACAGAATGTTGAGGGTTCCCTGGTCAAACCCTGCAGACTGTTTGGGGATTTGAAAATTGTTAAAAATGAGGAACCACCTGAGCCCTTTTCAGGAATTCGGTTTTAGTAGATATGTACTTAGCTTTTTGTTGAGGAAATCTGAGCTGACAGATTCAATTGATCTGTGCCTCTATGTTTTTGCTATTACCTGAATTTTGATCTATTTTTGATCTGTGATTGTAACTTTGAAAAAAATTTATGCCAGGGGTGGCTCGCAATTTTTTAGTACAGATTTTCAAATTTTTGTTCAATATTTTGACAAGACTTCCTTTTGATATCAAACACCAAAGTTTACGCCTTGCCAATTTTTTATTAATCATTTTAGTGCCATGTAAAAATGATTTATTTTGTGTAAAAAATGTCAATCGTTTTTAATGTTTCAAACTACATTTAGTGAATTTTTCAGCTTAAAAAAGCAGATTTTCTCCAAGAATGTATCGTAAATTGTGGGATGATAGATCATTTTTCATTCATTTTTGAATATTTTGGAAAGGGTTACTTTATCGTGACACCTGTAATTTACAAACACTGACTGAGCATGATTTTAAAGAATCCCAATATTTTTAAAATTATTGTTTTGGATGCATTAGAATTACATTAAAATAAGCTGAGGGGGGTTAGGGTAGGGTTGCCATCCGTCCCGCAAAAGCGGGACATGTCCTGCTTTTTTGTTGGATGTCCCGCCGTCCCGCTTTTTCCTCGAAATGTCCCGCTTTTTTTTTCTTGGATAACTTTTACAAAGTTTACTGACTTAAACTGAAAAATCAAACTTTAATCTCAATTTGAATTCATTGGTTCAACATAGAAACTCTTTCAAATGTGTCATTCAGTCATAGCAACTTCATTAAACGAACTGAAAGGTTTTTACTTAAAATCACTTGAACATTCACAAATAAGAAGACCTTCAGAAGCGATCTTTATTCCTCCTTTTATCCCTATGGAGATTTCGTCATAAATAAAATAATTACTTTATATATCATTTGAATGTTGATCAATTTAATTCACTTTTGTATGAGAATTTATCATTTTTTAAAATTTATTGATCAAAATAGCAATTTTTTATGAAAGAGGGTTCATTTAAAAGGCTTATAGTTCATATATCACTTTTAAAACCTTCATGAAACTTTCACAGTTTTCCTTAGAAAAATTTCGCTCAAATTCATTTTTCCGAAGTTATTGTTGTATTTTTGCTGAGTAATTAAGGACATTTCACATAAAATAAGTATTGTTTCAAGCTATTGAACCTGCGGTTTTTCAATTTTTTTGAAATTTGAATCCAAATTTTCTCACTGTGAAGAACTTTATTATGAAGAAAATATTGTTTAAATTGCTTCCAAATAATTAAAGATCTAATATTTTTCGCTAGAATCTTAATTAAATTGCCTTATGTTATACACCGCCATTTTTGACTCAATTGTTCAAAGTATTCAGTTCAAGTTCAAAGTAAATAGGAAAATTTTCTTGAGTATTAAATTTTTAAGCTGTATCAAATCGTCCGTTTACAAGTAGGACATAAAATATTTTCTTTCAAATAACGTGTTAATTCGCGAGAACCGTGGAAAATAACGGTGCTTATGGCAAAAAAAAACGTGCAAATAGAAGTAAAATAAGAAATACTAAGCAAATTCAATCCGCGTTAAACCTAAATACTTACGGTGCTCTCTATGAACAACTTAGGCTTATGGTAAACATATAAGTTTGGCTATATATAATCAAGGATTTCTTTTAAGAGTTTTTCAATGTCCCGCTTTTTTCGGCTGTGTCCCGCTTTTTTTCGTGAAATGTCCCGCTTTTTTCTAAAACTATCTGGCAAGCCTAGGTTAGGGGTTTGAGTCCCACTCTCCATGGGGGGGGGGGGGGGGGAGGGGTGTTTAGAGGTTACTCGATTCCAAAAATATTATAAAATAAGTGTTGCCAAACATGTCAGAGAAATTGGCCCGTTTCCGGCGGAATATAGTCTAATATAGAGATGTACCGAATATTAGTCGGCCGGATATTCGGCGCCGAATACCGCCAAAAAACCGTTAAGCCGAATATTCGGCTCACCGAATAGCTGAGCTAGGTATTCGGCCAAATAGGCCGAATAGGCCGAATATTTATTTTTTTTAAATTTGTACAAGAACAGACTTGTCAAATTTATTAACTGATGCTGGATAATATATAAAATATCCAAAAGTAATGTTGAAAAAGCTTCAAAATTATCAAACATTCATGGTTTCAGTAAAACATTTAGATGTATCCGTGTATTTTTCACTGTAAATATGTAGCTTAATACTTTGATTATCGTTTATTCCAAATTTTCTTGGTATATCCAGACTTGCCCATAAACTAAATAGAGAATTCGGGAATAGTTAATTCTGACCGGAATGGCCACATTTTTTCAAAACTTTCTGGATTGTACCCGGGTTTATTCAGATTTATTGCTACATCAAATAAAAAAATTAAATGTCTCTTTGAAAATTTTTAAATTTGTGGATCAAAACTATTTTTTTAAATTAATTCATTCGTTAGATACGATCTGAACACTGCTGTTGTAATTCGATGAAAACTACAAATTTGAAGTAATTTTGTTTCTTGTGTGTTTCACTTGTGCGTTTGAGAATATTGCCTAGTTTCTGTTCAGACTTTTCCTTTTTTTTACAAGTTTTTCAAAAAACGTTTAGACCCGGCCGTGTGGATACGTGTCGTAGAAAGTATTATATGCTGAAAGTTAAAGAACATTGTTGTTTTTGGAACCTATTTTGATGACATCTTGCAAAAATTAGTTTTTTTTTTTTTGTTTCGATTATAGTCGTTTTACCATCTTTATGGCATTCACGACTTTATCAACGTTGCAGTTGGCGGATCGTTATTGAAAAACTTATCCGGTACAACTGTGTTCGATGTTTGCTCTTGGGCTCGAACTCGTGGACATCGGCTCAGGAGACAACAGATTTGCCAACTGAGCTATATCACAAGCCCTGCAAAAATTAGTCATTAATCTTATTCGATATAAAAAGAAGCAATTTCAAATAGCTTGGCATCTGTTTTGACATGTAATGTCCCAGATTTCACTGAAACCCATTCTTTTTTGATATGACTATCCTAGAAGCGATGTCCTTTCAGCTAATGGTGATATTTTGAAAATCAAAGTGACCTCTACTTAAAAAATGAACTGACACATCTTGTTGGGAATAATCGACTTAAAAACATGAGGGGCATTAAGATGGTAGAAATAGAAGATTTCTATTAGAAATAGAAGTAGAAATAGAAGTATTTCTATTGAAAACTCATCAAAATATTCAACCGAATATTCGGCCGAATATTCGTTTGGCCGAATAGTTGAAAAGGTCAATATTCGGTATTCGGCCGTTCACCGAATACCACTATTCGGTACATCTCTAGTCTATTATAAGGTTGCCAGATTGCCCGGTTTTATCCGGGTTTGCCCGGATATTTAAAATAAAATTTTGGAACAGTCCGGCCCAGCCCGGTTGCCCGGATTTCATTGAAAAATGCTCGGTTTTTTCCCGGATTCATTCACTTTATTTGGCAAATGAAACAAAAAAATATAACAAACACCTCCAAAACGAAATTTTTTGAGCAATTTTTTGTAAAAATAATCATGAAAGGTTTTTTGGAAGCCTTAAATACGGTTTAAAATATATCGATGAGTTTTGATGGAAAAAAATTGTTTTTCATTTTTTCTCTTGATTTTTGTTGAGGAATTTCTGAGTTTTGACAAAAGTTGCCCGGATATTGCCCGGATTTATGGTCAGGATTGTGCCAGGTTTTTATATAAAAATTGCCCGGTTTATCCGGCCCGGATACGTCCTGAAAAAATTCTGGCAACCTTAGTCTAATATCACTCTACGCCTAAGACATTTTATTTCACGGTACTATATAACGCTCACAAATTGATACTCATTTTCAAATGTTAATTTCAAATTACAATTTCGCAAACTCAAATATGAAGCCATGTTACAGGAGAGTTAAGTGAATGTGCAAAACAACCTAAACACTAATATCCAATAATTTATTACTAATCCCTAAGATTGTAAATAAAACGTTTATGTCATTGCAAATTTCATGCTGACAGAACCTCATTTCAGGATCAATTTCATCCCGTGTTACTTCTTCTGTTAAATGATCCACTCCACATTTAATAAATTTTGGTAAGATATACAAAGCAACAAAATTCACATAACTTCGAAATGTAAAGAATTCAGAGCTAATTTTGAATAATTTTGGTGCCCTGAATCGAAACATGCAATTAAATTTTTTCAATCAGATTTCGTAGTTAAAATAACTTTTAGAAATAGGTAAAAATAATTTAAGAAATTTATGCACATTTTGACAAAACTTTTATACATTAGGGGAGATTGAGGATACTTGATCCCTGGGGACGCTTCATTCCTTCGCTATATCTCGAAATAGGAATGTCTTACAAATATCAATTGTTCTAGAAATATGTGCTCAACAAATTATATAAACTTTATTTTTCGAGTTATTGAACTTTGTTTAAAAAATTCAACAAAATGTGATTTGAATATCTTTTATTTCACTTTAAAATGTTTTCCACGTGATGAAATAAGAATAAAAATATTTATTTAAATATGTCTATCGTTAGAGTATAATATGAAATTTATACTGCCATATTTTCAAAAGAATAGTAAACTCTCAATATTGTTTGAGAATAAGTTTTCCAAAATGTATGTTATGGTTAAAATTGATGCCTAAAGTTCGAAAAGATATGTTTTTGACTTAAATGTATCGTTATCATTGTTTATCATGAAATTAATAATATCTGTCCAATAGCTTATGTTTATCCAGTTATCTGTTAAAAAGGACTAAAAATACCACATCAATCTAAAAACTAGAAAATTGCACCTTAAAGTATGCAATTAATCTAGGGTAGTTGACAAACTTTAAGAATTCTTTTTTAATGATATCCACAAACAGTGAAAGCAGCACTTATATGGAAAAATATAGTCAACAGACCTTTTACCTTCGGATTTTATTAGATTTTTGCCAAGGGTCAGAACACCCTGAATTAAAGATCAAGTGTCCTGTAACTTAAAAAAAACTGTTTTTTAGTCTCACGAAAATGCTCCTAGCCAAGGCCGTGCGAACGGGGGGGGGGGAGGTTTTAGGGGTTAAACCCCCCCCCCCCCCCATGGAGATTTTTTCCAAGTATAATTTTCACCGCAGTATTGAAAAAATACACATTGAAAGGTGTTTAGAAATAAGGGTTAACAAGCAAGTCAAAAATTTGGCTCGCCTCCGGCGGAATTTACTCTTCAATCTCAAGACTAGACATTTAATTTTACGGCACTATATGACGTTCCTGAATTGATACTAATTTTTAATTGTAAATTTTGATTAACCTTCTATATTGAAACTGTAAACTTGAATTACAGAACGTAAGTCTCGGTGGTCGGGTGGTTAGCGTGGTAAGACGGTAATCGCTGGGTCCACTGATGGAATGGGTTTGATTCCCATCTCGGTACTGGGTATTAAATGTGAATCTCAAGTTGTCCACGTCATTTATTCAGTCTGTAAAGAATAAATCGGCTAGGACTGTGTATGTCTTTTAAAAAACAAAAACCCTACCTCGTCTTTAGTGTAGAAGTGTAACTAAACAAGAACACAGTTTGAAACTAACCATTTTAACTTCAAAATTAATTAATCGAACACTAATCTTACACATCGACAAGTTGGAAACCGAGTATTTAGCGTTTTACTCTCATAGAATTACCAAAAAAAATTTAAATCTAATACCCTTTACCTTATTACTCAAAATTTGATTGAAATAGAATCATTTATGTCTTTAAAAATGTTATGCTGATATGAAATTTTGTTCAAGAAACCAATTTTATATTGTTTTTGTTTTTCTCGGCATCTCATTTGAACAGGTTTTGATAAATTACACAAGGCCAAAAAATTTACATTTTCCAATGTGTATTGAATTCAAAACGTAATTTTGACTAATTTGAGTGCCCTGAATCTTTTGTTTTTGTTATTGAAATAACTTTTCAAAATAGGTTAAATTTATTTAAGAAAGCAAATCCTGAAAACAAAAACATAACATTTTGAAATAAAAGAATCAATCATCAAGATTTCAAGCCACTTTGAGTTCTGCGATAAAAGTTAAAAAAGTTTTCTATTTGTTTACTTTTTCTCATTTAACGAGTTTGTGAAGAAGTTTTAAACCAAATGGAATTTGGTTTTGCCAATAATGTCAAAATTACTTGTAAAGATATCTTTCCCAAGTTTCAAAAACTGTTGAATATTACTTTTTTAGAAAATGCATCATCTTCATCACCAAATATTATTTAGTTTTTGAATGAAATATAAGAAACGAATGAAATATAATGATCAGAATCAGATTTCTTCTTAAATGTAGGTTTGATAGTTAAACATTTCATTGATATCAGTCTAAATTGACACATTTTAAAAGTTCATATAATCAAAACTAAATATGATAGTTTAAATTTGACAAAAGATTTGAATTCAGGACGCTAAAATCTCCCAAATCAATCTTTAAAACATAAGCACTAAAATGCTGTTCCCTTGAGTTATCAATTAAATTCTATAAATAAGTTTTTATAATGGTAAGTCAACTTTATTGAAAAAAATATCTCATCATTTTCAACTTCATTTTTTTTTCAAATTATTTAACCAAATTTTATAGTACAGTTTTTTTTTTAAATTTTGAAATAAATTTATCGAACTTAAAAGCCAAGCTTATGAAATTTAAAGAAATATTTTCGATTAGTTTGTCTATGTTTTTTTAATTTTGAATTTTTTTATTCAAAAAACATAAACTTGTTTTTTTTTCCTAATCAAAAATTCACATTTCAAGTCGCGATTATTTTTTTTTCCAATTCAAAACACTACAGAGGAATCATTCAATCAACCCTTCAGTTGAAAATGAAGAAAAGAAATGTCAATTAAGATGAATAGTAAATAACAAATATTGTCATTTTCCTAACAATTTATCATGGTTACTGTTTTACGTGATCTGACATTTATTTTAGGATTCAGGTTTTTTTAAATCTTTGTTATGGAAATATTTATTTCAAATTTGAAAACTAAACTGCTTGAATATTATTTTGAAGCAAATTTCTAGTTCAGCCTAAGGAACATCGTTTTGAAAAATTTATCAATGACTTTCCGAAAATATCATTGATTAGAAACATTCATTGTAATTTGTTTTGGAAATTTTTATTCTTTTTTATCAGTAAAATTTATAATTTTGTGAGATTGTGTGAAAATTATGAGTAAAAAAAAGTTATGAATTCATTTTCTTGTTAATTTTGTTTTTTTGGTATTATTATTATTTTTAGCTAAATTTGAACTTCGAAACCCCCCCCCCCATGAACGGGTCCTTCACACGGGCCTGCTTCTAGCTCATCAACGAGTTCAAGTATCGTTCTAACTTTTGGAGCATATAAACTTGAAATTACACGCTGCCAGAAGATGCAAAAGACGGCTAGTTGCTAAATTTTCCCAAAAAGATATCATTTAAATAGGAAAAGAGATCAAGTATCCCTATTCTCCCCTACAAACATTTTGAAAATAATAGTTTTAAATCAATAACTAACTTTCCCAAAGACCACAAGTAATTTTGGTATCAGTGAATTATAGAAAATTTCTTTTTGATTATTGGGGAGGACCCAATTCTGTAGAATTCGAGAATTGCAAACCAAATTGAAATTTTGATATTATTTTAAAGCAAAAGTCAAATCGTTTTGCAATCTTCAACAAATTGGATAAATTAGATAAATCTTTTTTTTTTACTTTCTTTAGTTATGTGGTTATGTCAGACAAACTTGTAATGATAATCATCACAAGTTTTAAACATCGATTAATTAAATTTTTTTTTACATCATCATAATTCAGAAATTACAATATATCTAGCTAGAATTTTAATTTTGATAGAATGGAGGATAAACTAATTCTGAGTTTGTTTAGTTCTACATCTTCATGTAGATTAGTTGGTTCATCAGTTTGCATTGATCGATTTCACTGAAATCTGATTCCTTTCACTTCTTAATGTCATATCATCAAAACTAGAGGTAAGCTTAATTTCAATGCGAAATGTTAACCAAATTATTGTTTCCTTTCTGCTTTCATTGTAATAAAAAAAACTTGATATCGCTTATGTTCACATTTATCAGTTTCTCATTCGAGTAATCAAATTTCCAAACCAATATTTTGTCAGTTTAAGCTTTCAATAACAAATTGAACATGTTGCGTTGTAAATATATAAAGATGTTATTGTGGGCTTCAAAAGTGTACTTTTTAAGCCTTGGATTTTGATAACTGGAAAAATTTTAATAGAAAAAAAATATTTCTTTTTTTCACTTTCATCACTGGCACTCATGAAAAAATTAAAAATGGTCTTCTTTTGATCAAATAAAATCATCAACCTTGTGTTTTGTTCAAAACGTATACAAATAAATTTTACTCCTGAATCGAGAATTCACATTCCAATTCGGAAGATTTTATTTTCAAGTTCAAAAAATTTCCCCTGGTTCTTTCAATCAACCCTTCAATTGAAAGTGAGGAAAAGAAATGTATATTAACAAATTGTGGACCAAATATGAGATATGTCGTTTTTTTTCGCCCACCGCGAGCGTGCTACACTTCGAGGCATAACTCAATTGTTATACATGAAATATTGAAACCCTATAAGACAAAATTAAACACAGAATTTTTGGTAACTCAAGTATATTCAAATATCAAAATTTGGTCCAGTGGTTTTTGAGTTATAGAATAGTAATTATCAATGTCTTACTGAAAAAAGTATTGTTTTGAAACTTTAATTCTGATGAATATTGAATCGTATCAGTAAAACTAATTATTTTCACGAATTTTTGAGATGGACATTTGAAGGAAAATCATTTTTAGGTATCGGTTTCCATATTTTTTATGCAGTTTTTTTTAATTAATATTATTTCAACCTAAATTTGAGCTTTGAAAACCATTCCCCCTCCCCCCGGACGAGTCTTGCGTACGAGTCTGCATACAACATCAGTAACAGTATTTTATCGAAATCGTTCATAATCGAAAAATGGACAATGATGCTACATTAAAGGGCGAAAATTATGAACATGCTCAATATATGTTTAGCCGAAAAAAAAAACAATTTTAACATTCATGAAATACTTGAGGAACTCCCTATTTCCATTTGCTTTTTTCTTCAAGCTTTACCATTTGATAGAGTTCCTGATCATTTTTCCTTTCCAGGGTTACTCTTAAAATTGAACGTAAAATGAATTTTCATTTTTGCTTACAGCAAGCATTTTCAAAATCAATCCTTATTTTGCCTATTTGAAACTCATTTGATCGGAACAAACTATGTGCCAAAACGCGCTGAAATGTGCTTTGCACAAAATATATTGTTTTTTCGTCACCGACATAATGAGTTCTCTGACAAAATTATGCAGGATAACTCCAATGAACCATTCAATCCTTACAAGAAAAACATTTTTTGTAGTTTTCATCTCAGAAACAAGAAAATTAAATAAAAATAAATCAGGAATGCCACGGACAAATGAATTGTCAAAAAATTTCTATTGTAAAAACGACTGAAAAAATCTTTTCGGAAAAATCTCATATCATATTTCAATGCCTCAATCCATCCGAGTGTCTCATTCGGAAATCCCAACTGTCCGCATAGGGAATGACTGAAAGAATGAATGAACGAATGCTGCACAATGACAATTTTCTGCCAATTCCAGTCCTGCATTCATAACAAATGATGGTTTGTTCCTAGGATTGCCTGCAGCCATAGCTCTCCGCAAATTTAGTTTTCGAATCAACTCGGGTGGTTTGGTGGTGGTGGTGGAACTGGTCTTGGAGGCTGGCTGGTTTGCCAAGGGAAAAGGAAATCCCAAACGCAATTCTCCATAGTGGTCACTCCAGTCATGGATCGTCTCCAATACCTTCGTTCGATGGAACGTCAGGCAGGAACGAATGGAATAATAGCTAATATGTCCGAAAGCGTTCACATAAATACATTCATTCCAAAGTATAAACACACAACACTCATAAAAACTTGGCAATAGCAAGCAACAGCAAGTGCGAGAGATACAGAGACTGTAGTCATGAAAGGATAACCAAACGGCATAATACAAAATTTATGATTTACGGACCAGTAATTCAATAATAAAACCAACCTGCAAACTTCCCGGCGGGGTGGCTCCTCGACTCCCTTCCTTCCATTTTGTCCCGGAATAAGGAAGGGCTGGTCGGAATCGATGAATGGAAAACAGTACCCGGTAAGGTAGCTTTTCTCCGTTTTATGTCCTGTGAGGACATTAGTATTATGGCGCTTTGTTCAACTCGGCCGAGTTGGGCAGTTTGATGGGTTTTTGTCGGTGAATGGGGTTTTCCCTTAAACGGGGGGAAATTGATGGAAGAGGTGCCAAGTGTATGTGTGTCTCCGGTATTCATCTTCTGTGTTATTGGTTGTTATCTTTGGGAGAAGTTTTGTGTGTGCAATGGATGGGAAGGAAAACGTTTTACTCGGATGTCTTTTGTTGTCCCCCCCGTAAGAAGCCTCACAGCAGTAGGTTGGCAGCTTAACTTGTCGATATTAACAATGATGGAGTCAATGGATGGTACAAGAAGTGGCAAGTAGGGGTCAACCCTCAGTAATTGGTTTGATTTTCAGACCAGGACCAACACGAAAGGCAAAGAAATGAAATGGGTTGGAAGGAAAAATGATTTTTTTCCTTCACAAGGAAACTATGTGAACATCCTGTTAGTTGGTTTCGAGAAATATATGAGCCTCCGATATTTGATCTTCACTCACAGCATGATTTTCATTCACTGGGAAAACTTTGTTGAATCGCTTAGTCTATTAACACAACAAATGGCACAATGGGTTTTGACATTTATGCTACAGTTTTCGTTGTTTACTAGAACAGAAGAAACGTGCTACAGAACCGAATCAAATTCATTTGAAATTTTTTTTACGCCGCTTGACGAACACTTAATGCAAGGATTCTGTTTTTCAATGAGACAAAACAACAAATAAGCTATTTGGACAACTTTGACATTTTACAATTTTTCCCATCGAACAAAATTAGGAACATACCCATATGCTAAATTAGGAACATGTCGTGTTATTTTATGTACACCGAAACGCTTTAAATATATTTTTTTTTGATTTGAGATACCAAAAAATTATATGCCCTTGAGTTAATGTTTGAGCCTGGTTAGATAAAATCGAAAAAAAACATGACAAAATATAGCGGAATATGGCTCACCTACCCTAGTAAAATTCTTGTACCATTTTTTCTTTCTGTTTCAACAATATTTGTCGAATTTTGGTTAAACACAGGGCCCTTGAAAATTAACTATGAAGGTCTACAAAATTTATCTTTTTTCGTGATGTCAAAAATTTCAGAGCTTATTTCGACCTATTGAGCTTGAGTTTGCTACCAACTGCGATCCACCGGGCATAGTGGTTGCACTCTGTGATTAGTTCGAGATAATAAACATTGCATAAATAACAGCACATGTGGAGAAATGATTGGCGGAGGCCGGCTGTACGCCATCCCTCCATAAATCTCTACGCCAAATTTTTGGGGAAAAGGTAATGTAGTATGGAAAATCACCTTGGCAGATGATAAAACCACTTGAAAACTAAGCTCCTAATATCCTTAAGCGTCTCAGTTTGAAAATCCTGATTAAGCATATACGCTTTAAGAAAGACATGAAAATATATTGAGAAGTGTACGGTATGCTTCAAAAGATGCAAAAGGTCGCTATTCTCTTGTTTTAACGCAAACCTAACATTATATAGAATCTGATGATTGATTAGTGATGAGGTATTAATTCAAAATAATGAATGTGATTTTTTTCAAAATTATACTTAACTCGATAAGGTCTGCTGGCAAATTAAAAAAATACTATCTAAATACAGCTATTGTTCAGAGAAGTGTGTTGTTGAAAATAAAAAATTGAACTATAAACTAAAGTTGCCAGAAATTTCGTTTACGTACCCGGCCCGGCCAATCGGGCTATTTTATCTAAAAACATGGAATAATCCGAGCATTTGACTTCAAAATTCCATCCAAATCCAGGCCTTGAAACGAGAACAAGAACTTCTGAAACATATTTTTTTTTATCAAAACACATCAGAAGTTTAAGAATTGTATTTTACGCTTCAAAAAAAAAACCGGTCATAGTTTTTTAATCAAACTCACTCGAAACAAATCTTTCTGAGGTTTTTGGTGGCTTTGCGAATAAAGTGAATGAATTTGATTAAAATCCAGGCTTTTTTCATCAAAATCTGAGAAACCATGTCGGACCGGTTCTTTGTTTTAAATATCCCGGCATTTTCAGACCAAATTGGGTAATCTGGCAAAATTACTATTAACTCTTTACTTTTCTTCTAAACTCTTAGAACTCTGGCGAAACTTTACAATTAATTGATACGTGTAATGTCCGAAAGATTTTAAGATTCATTGATCGATGAATAAAAGATATATTACTTTAGATATCCTGTTTTTGTTCTTAGCCAAACAAATGTTTGAAAACGAGTAATATTATTATTACGAGGAATATTATTTAATAATCAACTCTGCTCTCTTTTTTCACCTACGCTTTGATTTCTAATTTACTTATTTAGTAGGTTTAGGTAGTTTAGTAAGTTTAAGTAGGAAAATTAATTTCAAAGAAAACATCAATATTTTAAGAACTTCATCTTTGAAAAGAATTCAAAACCTTGCGCATTACAAAATCTGTAAAATGATAAGTTTTACTAGCAGGCGCTTTAAGAAAAAGATCCTTCATGTATGCTACTTGCAATCAAACCTGTGTACAATTTAAAAAAAAAAACTACACGCTTTTTTTTTTTCAAACTAAAAATTAAGTTGTTTTGGTTCAAAACAGCATTTCAGTTGCAGAAATCAACTTTCAGTTCGACTGGGCATCCGCAAAATTGAGCTCTGCTCGAAAGACTAAAAACTTAGTTAGAAAACCGAACTCTAATTTGAATTTTTGTTCATGCCTTTATTCGTAGCTACTCAAAATGCAGTTCGGCAGCCGAACTTGCAAAATGCATTCAGTTCAACATGCACAAAGAGAGTTCTATTTTTAGTTCATTACATCAATCTCAGTTTTGCTCCCTCGCCGAAGGAAAAATGGGATAAGTTGTAATGCACATTTCGAACTTCGTTTTGGAGGAGCTGGAACTCAATTTTAGTTCATAAAATCGAACTATGTTTTAACCACTGTCAAAACATCAATTCAATAGCAGAAACCGAATCCAATTTGACCTTTTTTTGCCTAGATTCGTAGCTACTCAAAATGCAGTTCGTCAAAAAATGGCACAAATGGGATTATTTTTGAGTTCGCAGTTTTGAACCATCGCAAGGAGGAAAAATGGAACTCAACTTAATGTTCAAAGAATCGAATTATGTTTTGAAGCTCGGTCGAACTTCATTTTAACTCTCATCCGCATTAGATTTCATTACCCTAATCAGCACTAGGAGTGTCAATTTGACACCACAAGCTCAAATCGTTATAACTTTTGGGGTGTTAAACTGATTTAAACAAAACTTACATCAAGAGAAACCTTGTAATGTCAGTGAAATATGTTTAGAACATTATATACAGCTAAAGTTGCAAGTTTTCTCGTTATTCAGCATGAAAGAAAAAACAATCCGAAAAAACATGCCTCACGAAAACTGCTGTAGTTCATATGTTACACGTCTAAAAAAATATTCGCCTTATGCATATGAAAGCTGAAGTTAATGCCTACATCATGAAGACAAGAAACATTTTTTTAAATTTTTTTTAATGAAATGGTCACAAAAAGTTCTTAAAAGTGGTCTATAGTCTAAAATTCTAACATTTTGCTGTCTTTAGATTTTTGATGCAACAAAAATTGAAATTACTGGAGTTTTTCAAAGTTCAGTACTTTGCACAATTTTTTTTACAATTTGAAATTTCATCTCTTTTTGTGGTCCACCGTCAGGTTGTACCCGGATTTTCAGTGCTTTTACTTTGTTTGGACCAATCAAAAGTATATTCATTGGAAAGCTAATTTAATCTACATTCTAGTGAGGTGCAACAATTCACGCTGTGAAATTTCACAAAAATATGAAAATTATAAACGTAAAATCATTCCTGAACTTCTAGAACTACAAGCAACGCGTCCAGCAAAACGTGTTTGTTTGCTCTCCGAGTAGGTAGGGGAACATGCCCTATTATGCGCCACCTAAGCGAATCACTGATTTTCTATGTATTCCACGTACAAATTGTTTTGAAAATCGGTGTAATCGTTGAAGAAAAGTGTTTTCTACAAATGCCTATGATTTTTCATTACTCAAATTGCTATCGTTTCTTCAAAAACTTGTTTTTTAAAAACCATATTCAAAGCCACAGAACAAAACTGTGTTGCGAATACGCGCCTAGCAGCCGAAGACCGAAAACACACCAATACTTACAGACACTATGACTGAAAAGGTAATAAAAATGGACTAATAGAAATTCAACAAAAAATTAAAAATAGATTTTCTGGGCTGAATTAACGCTCAAAATATGGTTTTAGACTTTTTGTTCATTTTCAATGAAAATTGGCCTTTTTGAAAAATTAATGCTATTTTCAGCCTACTACGATTGGCGCGTTTTAACGAGCGCATGGGCCGTGATAGAACATACCCATGAAAAGCATACCTTAGCGAGTTCAGTTGGATTTTTTAGCATAAAATCATAATTTAAATTCTCCTCTATCTATGTGTCAGAAAATATTGTCTTATTCGGTTTTCTCTGCTTGGTGACACCTTATTGAAAGTGTTTTAAAATTTAGATCGAAATGAAGAAAAACCTCAATTGTGAAATTATCACGACACAGGGGCATTTTAAGGAAAAATTCATGCTTGCCATGACCAATCACAGCATTTAAAACAAATTGGTACTATTGTGCAGGCTTAAAATGTTTCAGATTCTTCAAAACAAGGATGGCGCGTATTAGCCACATGGGGCGTTATATGAACTTTTCCCCTACGGTGGGTGGTGATTTGGGAAGAGAGCCAAGCCGAGAGCCGAAATAATGATGCGTGTCGAGCGTTTCTTGGTTGGATTTCGGCATTATTATCTCTTCCCAGGGTTCCTCACCAATGCCATGATTTTCACAACTGAGTGACTTTACTACCACCAATTGCTTCAAGGAGGGTCAGCAGAAGAGTTCTACAACAACAAAAAGAAACTCTAAACAACTTTCCGGCTTTTTCCATGAAAAAGATCAAACTTGGGACTCCTGTGTTGATTTTGAGTGTAAATTCAAGACCAATACTGCCAATCACTAAGCACTGGATCTTCCGTGACCTACTGAAGCCGTGCACAACGAAACACTAATGTTCAATTGGATTCAAAGCTTCAGCAGGCTTGAAACTAGACGGATTCCGCAAAATCTACCATTTGCATCTATAAAAAGCTGTTTTTTTCCGCTTTTGTGGCTTTAGGCACATGAATACTCGTCTGTCAAACTCACAGGTCTATACCTAAACGTATATCCCATGTAATTTATCTTATAGGAAAAACTCTCAGCTTTGCGATGTGATACCTGAGAAGATCTAAAAATGGCACTGTTAAGGTCTAAAATGAAATTTACGAAAAGAAGTGCCAGCGGAGGTATTCGCAACTGTTTGAAGGAATGTATTCAGGTCGTGGAAAGGGATACTTTTTCATTTGATGTTGTTGCCAAGGTTCCATAGAATGTTACTTTTGTAGGAAATAATGTATTTAGGAAAAACAATTTAGAACAGATTCACTTATTGTTGATAACAGTGTATGCAAAAAAAAGGAATTGTGTCAGTGAGTAAACTGTGGTATACAAGGATGCATGAAGCCAGAAAAAGACGACCATATATGACAGGTAAAGTTAAAAAAAAAAGCAGATCCATCTCTGTTTTGCACATGTATACCGGAAGATAGATGGGAAAAAACGGTCATTCTGAAAACTAACGTTGTGGCGTACGGACTGCCTTTGTGGTTTTAGTTTTTCGGTGTGGTTTTAGTTGTGGCGTACGGACTGCCTTTGTGGTTTTAGTTTTTCGGTGTGGTTTTAGTTTGTAATCCAAAAAACCGGTGCGAAATGGATGTCAGAACAAGACGTGGTCACGACAACTTTATTCAGGTGATTAGTTAGCAAAATTGTGCGGCGTAAATAACATTTCCAGACGTACGAAAGAGTCGTTAACTAATCCTTCTTGCAAAACCGAGTAAGCCGGCAGAGGATTGGCCAATATGGCTACTAGATATTTTTAAAGAGGTCGGTTTTCAGTAAGGGATATGGCCTTCCAAGCAGCCATGGATGTGTAGTGTAACCTGCTGAAGCTCATCAGTATACAAAGGCTGATGAACTAAAGGTTTCAGCGAATAGTTACTGGAACGTCTCCTGATATGCAGCATTTTTTTTTATTTTATAACGTCACCTCGTTCCAACAGTTTTCTACTCTGGGTCCATGGGTACAAGGAGAAGACTCGTGATATCCTCCTTAAACTCCACCTGGGGCCGCAGACCTAGTTCCCACCTCGAACTGTTAAACACACTATCCTTCAATAGTGGGAGGTCTTTTCGCGCAAGTGCGCTCCAAGGCAATATTCATAGACAAGATCGACTTTGGCATTACTGATCTTGAACGAGCTCGATTCAAATGGAACGTTTCGAAATTATCTACTACCCGGTTTACTCGAAATTTAGTACGTTAAAATTTAGAACTCGAACGAAATACGTAATACCGATTCTAATTCGATTCGAGTTGAAACTCGAGAGTATCTCGAATTGAATAGGATTCATAATTTCACCCCTGATCTCTCCTCTCACGACTCGAGATCAGACCCCTCTCGCATCGACTCGAGGTTGACGTACACATACCTCTCCTCAGCACGACTTAAGATCCGATCTCTCCTATAGCGACTCGAGATCTGAACTCTTCTAGTTATGACTCAAGATAAACACTTAAACCCCTCCTTTTGTTGATTAAAGGCCTAATCTCTCCTCTTGCGACTCGAAACCCTACCACTTATCGTAATGACTCGGGGTTGACCACTCAATCCTCTCCTCCTGAAGACTCGATCCCTGACCTCTCCTCTAACGACTTGAAGCCTGACTTCTTATCACCAGGATTCAAGGTTTGCCACCTATATGCCCGTCGTTTGTCAGATCGAGAGAAGCTTGTCATGGATTCGCGCCTGTCACAGCACACGCGCGGGATTTAACGCAATTACTCGGATGATTCCCGACGAAGACGTAATCCTAAACCGACTCCAATGGCTCACTTGGCGTCGAGGAAT
Source organism: Uranotaenia lowii (assembly GCF_029784155.1). Classification (NCBI taxonomy): domain Eukaryota; kingdom Metazoa; phylum Arthropoda; class Insecta; order Diptera; family Culicidae; genus Uranotaenia; species Uranotaenia lowii. Next base: position 366,136,462 of record NC_073692.1, on the reverse strand, counting down.
ACTCTACCCGTGGGTATTCCCCGATTGTGGAATAACCCTTTCCCAAAGATTTCCACTGAAGAAGGTGAAGTCTTATCCCTGCAGTTTCGATCGTTGGGAACCGCCCTACTCTGATACTCTCTGAAGGTGAATGTTGCCTTACCTTTGTAGCTTCAAAACGCACTCTACTCGATAGCCTCCCGTCGATATGGTCTTCTTGTAGCCCTTTGGCTTACAATCGTAGGATTTTTGACCCGCGGCTTTATCTGCTCGTTGGGTGCCAGATAAAGAGAACCTTGTCTTGGACTCGCGCCTGTCAAGGCACACGGGACTTTCAATGCTACGACTTTGATATTTCCCGGCGGTGATGACATCCTACACGTGAGTATCCCCCGACAGTGGTTGACCCTCTTCCTACGAGGTCCACCACGAAGAAGGTAATGTCTTATCTACGCAGTTCACCCCTTAGGAGGCGCACTGGTCGGATATTCCGCGGCGGTGAGGTATCCTAAACTCGTTCGTGGCGTCCCCACGACCTCCACTACGTATGTAGAAGATGATGCCTTATCATTGTAGCTTCGATCAAGAGACCGGATGCACACTACTCAGAAGCTCCCCGGTGATGGAGTCATCTTTCACCGTTCGCGGGCTGCCGTTAGCTCCAGATTCTCTGCAGGGCAGTCATGAAGCAGGGAACCCATCGTTGACCGCATGCCAAGTGTTCGAATGTCTCCTCTTCGTCATCACAATCTGAGCAATATGGCGAATGTGATTTGCGGCCTGTGTAGTGAAGCTCGATTAGCTTATCTATCTCAATTTTGTTTGAGAAGAGTTCCACGGCAACAAGAATAATCCCAACGTGCGAAAACACGTTAGAGGCCTCGATTTACGATGCAAAGGATGCCGTGGGTATTTCGAGTGCATGAGTTGAGTAACTCCACCTATGAGGAGTGTTTGAGTAGAGTCGACTGAAGACATGACGCAGTGAATATCTTAGGTAAAAGGGTCCTCCGCAGTAATGGCTGCAATACTGCGGGAAGGGTTACGTATTTGTCGGAATTCATCCGAAACGTTGTGTCAAGGGCTGAACTTTTGTTCTAACAGGCGTATGTCTAGGATGAACATCACTTGATCGTCAGACGAAGAGCGGTAGTTCGGATATCTTGTCATCACGTGGAGGGGTCGGATCTTTAGTGGCTAGAGAAGACGTCAGATTTCAAATCGTCAAAAGGAAGTGTATCAGTAGATGTTGGAGTGTGACCACCATCTTTCAGATGAAAGTTTCATCGCGGTTCTAGCGGGATCAGAGTCAGAGAAAGGAGGAATGTTCCAAATGGGTTAAATTCTTAGAAAAAAGGAAAGAAATCAAGGTCAGGTCATGAGCTGACAATAGTCAAGTCACGAGTCACTCGAATCCAGGAGTCGCTTTAGGGGAGGAACGCCTCTTCGGATGAACTTTTGGAATAAATATCTGTCACTTCCCTTACAACAACTAGCGGAATAAGGTGACTAGAGTCCCGTGATGGTAAGGCCTATCGTCACATCACGTGCGACGTAAAATAAATGCCCAAAATTTAATGGATGCTGAACTGAAAGCTAGGATGACGCGGTCGCTTGCTGTGCCACTGGTGTTGTTCTAAATATGTCCTATCACTATGAAAAAAATAGCTCCGACCGTATCGATGCTATCCAACGTTTGATCAGTCTGTACAACATTCAAGAAAAACAGACAGTTTCAATTAAGAAATTTGTATAAAGCAGTGAGAATTTCAGACTATTGCAAAATAACAGATCAATTGATTATGGTATCAACTTTTTTCCGTATTTCACACGAAAAAATTAATCCTTTGATTTGAAAAAAAAATTTAAAAAATTACTCTTGGAGAGATTTATTTCTTACTTATCACTTATCGAATAAATATTTTATTTTTCATCAACAGATGAAGAAAGCACTAAAATCAAAATTCGTTACCCTTATCATCCATAAGACCGTAAAAATCTTCATTTATGAACTCGAAAATGTTCTTACTCTTCCCACTATTCAACCAATTTTGCTTGACTATGAAATCATTTATCCTCGGGCAGCTACATCAAACCACATCTAGGATTGGTTTTGCCGGCAGGAAAAGGATTTTACTCCCTTTTCATTCTCGTCTCACCCAACTGGACTATCACACATCCTCCTCAAATATGTTCGTATATTGTGTCTGTCTATCGGCTATCGCCTATCGCTTCAATACCTCGCCCCCCGAAGCTAATGTCTTGATTTATTGATACTCTCGGGTCATTACTTCTTAATTAACGTTTGCCAATGAAGGGATCTTCTGTGAGATAAGCTTGCTTGTTTGCTCTGTATGGGATTCTGGCCTCCCTGGTTTGCTAGTTTGTTGAGGTTGATGTGTTTTGTGTGTTTTTATCGATACTCTGGCAGCAGCCAATGAAGTCCTAAGTAAATGATCTCAAATATTTTTTTCTCATTCCCGTTTTTTTTATCTTTCTATTTTCAGGTATGTTATGTCGAAGCAAACTCATCAATTCCCAGCTTCTGAGTATGTACAATTGGGTATTTTCCTGACCAAAAAGCATTAGAACTATTCAAATGCCTTTCTTTGATAGGAGTTGATTTTGTCACATTTAACTTGAATTAATTTGATTTACAAAAATATGTTTAATGTTAACAAGTGCTTAAGTCTCTAAAGAAAGTCTATAGAGAAAGTTCTCCTCAAAAATCTTGAAACACTATTTGTATTCCATAATTTTCCGCAAATAAAGTCGTCTCTCCCCATCCCTTCACGGTAATTAGTTGACTCGATAAACCAGTGTTTTCGTTTAGCCGGAAAGTTAATTACCACCTTCAATCCAAAGAGAGAACTTTGGCTCGGTAAACAAATTCTACTTAATTAAGCACCGAAACATTGCCCCCCGGATGGGTATCGTCTTAGTCTTTCGCCAAACTTTACACTTGTCCTGTCTGATCCTACAGCCTAGAATCAACACCGACTGAGCCTTCGAGACGGAAAAGTTTCACTTCCCCAGCAATTAATCACGTCTTCGTCTTGCGCTCTCGAGACTATTCAATCAGTAGACATATCAAAGCTCATTAGCGTAAGTATTCGTATTCATATGTAGGAGGATGAAAAAAAATTTCAAACAGCCACTGATGGAGGAAGCAGAAAAAACGGGGAAAATTCATCATCCTTGTATAAATTGCTTCGTGAAAGCGTGGTGTGGAGGTTGTAAAAACTTGAGCCCAGAAAATTTCTTACTTTTCATATGGAAGCTGATAAGATGAAATGATAAATAGCTTGGATGAGATCTTTTTTTTTTTTATCTTCGCATGTTTAAGAAAACATTTTCCCATATATGAAAAATTCTTGGCTGCCGAAGCAGGGAAAGGAGAAAAATGTTCAGATTCTTGGCAACGACCAAGTTTTTTTACCATAAAAGTTGGCAAACAATTTTCAAAGAGGCAAATACTTGCTGTTAAAAGTACTCGAAGGCTGAAGTAGAATTTAATTAACTTGAGACTTGAAGCGATTTTTGCTACCCCCGTATGACGTCTGCGAGAAGAAGTGTTTGGAAAGTTCAACTAATATAATTTGAACTGGCTCTTGGTAAAGAATTTCTTGGAATGAGTTTGAATATGTCGAAGTGATTGAATTATTGTAAATTTCTTCCATTTGAAGAGAAAGGGTAATCGAAAGATATCCAAGGAATTTTTTTTCGAGATCTTTTGATAGATTCAATTTTTAAAAAAAGTTTCATGTATCTCGTCGCAATACATTCATTTAAACGAGAAACTGTCTATAGAAACCTTAACCATAAGTTTTATAAAGTTACAAATTTGCAACAATTAATGTATGGAAAAATTGAAAAATCGTTTTTTATTTTATTTTTTTTTATAATGTACACATCATTACCGACTGTTTAAAATGATTTTTAGAAAAAATAAAAAATCATGAAATGAAGGGTTAAAAAAAAAGCTTAAAATAAATTTTATTAACATACGAGCACCTTTTATTTGGATAATTTTTTTTATTTTTCATTCATGTTAATAAAGCCAAATAATCAGTCAAAATTCTTTGACTGATTGTCTTAACCCTCGACTGCAATGTAGAGGAAGGGGAACGAAGTTTGATTCATTGATTTTTTACAAGAATGTATCTCTTGAATAATGCATTTTTTGTTTCCAAAGTTGAAAATTAAATATTTGGTTTCTGATGTTTTCCTTCTGAAATCCATTGATGAGAGTATAGCTCCACCAATTAATTAAAAAAAGGTCAAATTTTTTAATCCGATGCAAAAAAAAGATTGTTAAGTTATGAAGCATGTTATGAAGTACAAACGCGTAGAGGTTTTTTTAAATGAAAATCCAATGTTCTGTTTAATGATTGTAACGAATTTAACTTCAATAGTTTTAAAGCGACCCATTAAATATGGTGAAATTTGTACCATCTTTAAATCATTTATTTTAGTTCTGAGCTCTTAACTCTAAAAACTAGGATTTTTCATTATTTAGCTTTTAAACCTAAATCGATTTCTATGTTTTAACAACATTCAATCGCTGGAACGCGGTTGAGTTCTTGATTTATTTATTCTAAGATAAAAGTTATATTCTCTGAAAATTATTCAAACTTTTCAATAAAATGGAACATCACTTAATCTTATCAAAAACCAAAGTATTTTGAATTTACTAGAAGTTTTTTATTCCTACATAAATTATTGAAGAGAAATATAATTATTTGAAACAAGCAATTCCAATGTTTTATGAACATTTCAAATTTCTTTCAACTTGATTAAAATTTCAGCTACAATCATAGAATAATTTTTTTAAAAATTAAACTGTATCTCAATTGAAACTCTTCCCTGCCAAAAAACAATAAACACAAAAATCGTAAGGTGAAATATCAAGACGCAGGAATCTAATTTTTCTGAAATAAATAACTTTAAAAACCTTTTTAAAACTAGTCTTCCCACCCATGCGGTTCTAAAAATGCTAAGAGAAATGTTCTTCGCTTAACCAAAAACTTAAAATTCTTAATCAAACTTTGATGAACGACTGAAACGAGTCATGAGTAACAATATCGACGACTCTAAACTAATCTCAAAATCTTATCTCAAAATCTTCTACTACAGTTTTGCAACAAAAAAAATTTCACTTGTTGATAATAAATTGGTCCAGAATATTGAATTCAATAAGGCTTGACTATGACTGCCAGATTGTTCGGATTTTGCCCATTTTTTTAACCTTATTTTCAAAATCACAAACCCAAACAACAACAAACAGTGAGTGGAGTGAACCAAGTTTTGCCACGGACGGTTTTCTAACGACGGAATAGGCGCCGCAGCCCAGGCCAATACCATCACATATTGGGCACCCAGAATATCGACGATCGATGAACGCTATAGGAGCGGATCTGTTTTGGACGATAACACTTGTGTCCGAGTAAGTGATTTATATTAATATTGTTAATCATTAGAAATATGTTTTATGCTTCCCTATTCAATTTTAGTTCCTTGAGAAAGAATACATAGTATTTGATACGTTGGATGAAGCACAAATAAAAGTGTTTTAATCATAAACCGATAAGACCGAAAAGCCATTACATAACCTTAAAATCATCCCGGTCGGAAAAATAATTTAAAATCACACAAAAATTTCATTTGAGTAGCTAGAGTTATGAATTTTGCGCCCAGAACATAAGTTTTTAATATATTTTGTCAAAATAAACTTTTACGATTTTTTGGAAGCCAATTCAATAATTCTAAATTGGCTGATGTGTTTCGATAAAAAAAAAAATCTATTTTACAGGTATTCAAGTGTTCTTTTTAATTTGAATGGAATAAATCTGAAATATGTCTGGATATTGTCGGAATTGCAGGAAAACAAATAAAAAAAAAATATGCCTGAATTTAGCAAAGTTGTAAGATAGACTAGCCTGGATTTACATTTCAGACTCAAATAAGAAGGATTTTTCATATTCAAAAATTCAAACCAATTTCAATATTTGGATTTGAAATTTTATCCTCAATTCTTATGCAGATTTTAAATATAAAAAAAACTGTTGGATGGTTTAAAGAATATTTTTAAAAAATCATTTTGAAAACCATAAATTCCAAATTCAAATTGAAGATTTTTAAACAAATTTCTCATTTAGTGTCATAATTCATAAGAATAATTATTCGGAATTTATGTTCAGATTCTGATTTTAAATCAAAATGCTTAATTCAGTCTAGAAATTGAAATTCAAAATTTAGATTGAGAATCAGCTCGTATTTATGTTTTATAATCAAAATCAACATATCAATTTGACAATTGCAGTTCTACAGCTTTGACTCTTGATTTAAATTTTGTATTCAACCAGAGTCAGTTTGGAACCACAAACCTGATGAAATTCACAAATATTAAATAAGATCTGGATCCATTCACAAAAATTTTGTTTTCTTCAAAAATCTAGATTCTAATTTTTCAACATTATTTATTGTATTCAAATTATAAAATCTTTATGAAAATGAAAATTTTTGTTGATTAAAGCACTTTATTAAATCGTAAGGATAAATTCAGCTGGAAATATTTTTATTGGTTTGTTGTTTAACATTTTTAATTCAGAATCTTCCAAACAAAATTTTAAACAAAGTTCTTAAATTTTTGAACTGTAAAATTTATTTTTTAATTTATTTCTGAAAATTGAAACGTTTTTATCAATTCTTAAATTGGTTATTTTTGTTGTTAATAAGTATTAGCTTACTACTTACTAACTTATGTAAAAACGAAAAGTTTGATTTAAGCTTCAAAATCCCTTATTTGTTTTAAAAGCTTCATAATGGAATTGGCAACTGCTAGGACTATTTAAGAAAGTTATTTTTCAAAATATTTACCCATTGATGAAAAATAACTTTTACCTGGATGTAGTACTTATACATTTTTTTCCTTTTTTCTTGTATTCATTGTTCAAGTAAAAATATAATGGAAAATTTGTTTCATCAAACAGATTGCAGACAAAAGCAAAAATTATGCATGATGAACTGAAATTGAATATCCATTTACCCGATAAAAGTTTCAGAAGATTTTCCCTTAAAGTGGAATAAAGTTCTAATTGTTCCAATCCCAAAACAATTGAGCCATCTCGATATTACCAACTAAAGGCCAATTAGTTTACTGAGCTCCGTTTCGAAAATTTTTGAAAACTTAAACTAGCATGAAATTTCCGAATCTGTTGATCAACATAGATTATCTTTCAGGTTTTTGAGCAGAAAGTTCATTTTGACATTGCCATCTTTCTTGATAAAAATGGATCCAAATTTACTTTTCCTGGATCTGCAACTAAAATGAATAAATCAAACCTTCATGGACGTTTTCAATCAATTTTAATTGATGGTTGTTTTTCGAAGTTAACACCTATTAAGTCTGTCGTACACCAAGGACCGATTTTAGGGCCAATGCTGTTCTCTCTCTTTATATACGACCTGTAATCTATTTTAAAGTACTGTAGCGTTCAGAGGTTTGCTGATGATGTACAAATATATTTCTGTTCTTACAATTCGTTATCAATGGAGATTAACTATATAACGACTTTGAAAAAATCAATCAATTGTCTATTCAGAATTTTCTACCTGTTAACTCAGCTAAAACCTATGAATCATGAAGTTTCACTGAGATTCTATATGCTTGTATTCGATTTTTAATCAAAGCTTTCTTGATGCAGTATATCCAACACCAATATCGAAACCCCTTCGCTTTATCTAGCAAAATCTGAGATAGTTTACACCGATTATGTAGCGAATCTTAGGATCATTTTTGACCGGGTATTGAAAAATGCAAGTCAATAAGCAGATTTGCAAAATTTAGGGATATCTGAAACGATTGAATCTCCAAACGAGGAACCTTGATGTTGAAACTTAATTTAAATTGTTCAAAGCCATGTTCATCCGCTTTTCATTTTTGGTGATTTTATTTATTCAAATTTTTCTGTTGGATCCATGGACAGACTGCACTGCATGTGCATGTTGCACTGAATTCATGCGTTCGTTACGTTTTCAACTTTTTTAGATATTTCTGTGTTTTCTACCTACAAAAAAACTGATCTGTCCATTTTTTTAATTTTTACAAATATAGAACCTGCGTAGCTATTCACAGAATAATTCCTAGACAGCTCCACAATATATAAAAAGACATTTTGTTCTTGTAAGAAATTCATGAACTCTTTATTTTAACAACTCGTTTCTCTTTGGAAGCATCTCGACCTGGAATAGTCTTCCTATCCATACTAAGTTCAACAAAATCAGAATTCAAGAGGATTTTTTGAGCAAGTTTTTTAAAAATAATCATGAATGGTTTTTTGGAAGTCTTAAAAAGAATTTTTTTTTCAATTTCTTTTTCTAGATTTTTTGAGTAACTTCTGGGTTCGGCAACATAACATTGCCCAGTGGTCCAGAACGGAACTTTATCGGGACAAAATAAATTACAAAGATACTTTAAGAGATTGAGAAATGATGTCTTTAGCAAAAATGCTCAACAAACCATATGCTTCGATAATCCTAAATCAAATATTAGAGCGTGTCATTTTTGCATGATTGGCAGGTTTCTAATCGGCTTCTAAAAAATTTTTAAGATTTTTATAAAACTAGCTCAAAAACCTTCGTTTTTGAGGCATAAATATAAAAAGTTTTACAACACTCTTTGTTTTTTTTTTGTTTGATTCGCAAAATAAAGTGAATAAATCCGGGAAATTTTCAATGAAATCCTGGCAACCGATTTGGGCCGGACTGTTCCCAAATTTTGTATCAAATATCCTGGCGAACCCGAATAAAACCGGGCAATCTAGCAACCTTAGTCTATGTTAGTTTTCCCAAAATTGTCCAAACGGTTCCCATTTAATAAAGGAATATTTTGTTCATTGACAGTTCACCCCTACATTCTTAAGTTGCCAAAAAATCCTAAAAATTAGCGTCAACTTCTGAATTTGCAATTTTTGAAGTTTGAAAAAAAAAATTTTTTTTTCAAGGAGCTGTTTTTAGATCATTTTAAGATTTTGAAGTTGAAATCCAATTTCGAATCTGTTTTTAACAATTTTTTTCTTCTTCTTTTTTCTAAGTAGGCGTGGACTGGGTTTTAAATACTCGCGTTTTTTTGCCGCGTTCGCGAAATTTTTGGAAAATTATATTTTTTAATGTGAAAGTAGAAAAAAATCATTTAACACATATTCTGTTTAGTAGCTTGACTCCTTTTTGATGAATCTCTTGTAGGTGAGCTCACAAAAGTGTGTTTCGATGCTGTTTTTAAGTGGAAATGGCATCTCTTCTACGGCTTGTATCCCAGTTCTGCTACTGTGTTTTGCCAACGGAGCATTTCTTTTGACTCTATACTCTATGCTGCCTTTGAAGCATTCAATGCACAGTGGTCCAAGACGAAACTTTATCGTGACAAAACTAATTAGGAAGATAGTTTAAGAGATTGAGAAGTGGTGTCTTTAGCAAAAACCATGTGCGTGAAAAATTCTTTACCAAATATAAGGGCGTGTCGTTTTTACATGATTTACACATAAAAACTTTTTCCAGTGAGTAGATGGAGACAAACTATGTTTTACAAAGTTGTTTTTGAAGCAACATAACCGAAAACACCACATAAATACAGAGCTATGTTTTGAAGTTTAAAACGTCACTATTTCAAGAAATGAATAACATCAATTGCTAGATTTTAATAAAATCTACACCACGCATCTTATGGCATTTTAGTTTGATTTATCAGTCCGGAGATAAAGTGGTTTTAAAAATGATGAATTTTTCAAAATTGTGAAAAACAGAAGGGAACGAGGAGTGGGCGGATCATTCTCAAAAATTGAGGGTTTATTTTGTAGGCCTCACAAAGTCTTTCGGCCAATTTTGGCGAATTTCCGATAAGATTTTTTTTTCGTTGTGCACACTTGACATGATATGACGTTTCGTAAGCGAGTTATGATTGTTGAATATTAAAATGTTAAGTGTGTCGAAAAAAAACAGTATTCTGGTTCTAACTTTTGTGAATGAACTCTAACAATAAAAATGTCTTCTAGGCCATTTGACATTTTCACGAGACATGGGGACATTCTCTTTCAAAGGGTTATGTACATTATGATTTGTATTGAAAATAACAAACTTTTTTCTAGAGTTTGAATAAAAATCTATCTCTCATAATTCCACATTCAATTATTTGATAATTGAACTAAACAATGCCGTCAAAAACTTTTTTTTTGGTTCGCACCAATCTGAGATATGGCAATTTAAAAAGTACAAATTTTTGCTAAAAAATCTCTTATAACTAACGAACGCCTCTAAATACAAAGTTTTGCTATGAGAGAAAAATGTTCGAATTTTTATTCAATACAAATGCCTAGGAGACATTTTTATTGTATGAGTTCATTCACAAAAGTCAGAACCAGAATACTGTTTTTTTCGACACATCATCATAAAACACTTAAGAAACGTCAATGTATGTGATAATTTCGGTTGTAAAAGACAGTTTGGCTCTATCTGTTCACTGAAAAGAGTTTTTATCTGTAAATCATGCAAAAATTACACACTCTAATATTTGATTTAAGACTTTTCAAGCACGTGGTTTGATGACCATTTTTGCTGAAGACAACATTTATCTATCTCTTATAGTGTCTTCGTAATTATTTTTTCACGATAAAGTTCCTTCCTGGACCACTGTGCGTTGAAAGCTTTAAAGGCAGCACAGAGTAAAGAGTCAACAGAAATGCTTCGCTGGCAAAAAAACAACAGCAGAACTGGGGTACAAGCGCTACAAGAGATGCCATTTACACTTGTTAAGTCTATCGAAACACCCATTTTCTTTCTCCGTAGCTGGTTTGTGAGCTCACCTTCACTAGATTCACCAAAAGAAAAGTTTAGCTACTAAACAGAATATTTGTAAAATGTTTTTTCTTCTTTCAAAAAAAAAAAATCAAATTTTTCAAAAAAATCGCGAACGTGGCGAAAAAAAACGCATGAAATCCAAACTCAGTCAACGCCTACTTAGAGAAAAGAAGTTGAAATAAAATGGTTGAAAACAGGATTTAAAATTGGATTTCAATTTTAAAATTCTAAATTGAAAACATCAACCAAATCAAAAATTTTTTTTTCAAACTTTAAAAATGGAAAATTGAAAAGTTGGCGATATTTTTTTAAGGATTTGTTAACAAATTAAGAATCCGTTTTTCGTGGTAATACCAGATTTCGACGATTCGAGTCATTTGGCATTAAATTTCAAATCAAATTTTCCGGATTGCCTTTTTTCCCTCCTGAGACGTTTTTAAGTTTTTTTTTACGTTTTGGTAAAAAAAACAAAATTTTAAGCGCTTTGATGCACTCCTTAATCAAGTCCAATTTAGCTAAATTTTCACACAGGTCAGTTTTTGGGCCAATCAGCAAAATGTGTATGGTTGGTTTTAGAAATTTTACATGATCCGGTTAGTTGGAACCCTAATGTTTAACTATGTAAAGCTTTTGAACAAAATTCTTGTTTTTAATTTTTTTTATCAAAATTTTTCGTTTATGCTTTTTGTAGAATTTAAGGTGAAAATTTCAATCTTGTTTTTTCGATACGTGTTGTTTAATAATAAATTTTTCACAGAGATTGGAAAAATAATTTCTCAAAAATTAAACAGGATCACCATGCTAAATCCCACCATTTGACACCAAATTTTTCAACCTTCATAATCAGGAGATTGTTAGTACTCATTTAAATATATTTTCATGAAATTTTTACTTTTTTTCATAAAACCCGTTGAAAAAACTGAGATTAGTTCTAAAAATCTTTAACTGCAAATAAAAGTGCAAAATGAACTAGTCTTATGATCATATTACTTTGAAGCGTTAAAGGCCTGTCAATTTCAGGTATCACATGGAAAATAAAAATAAAAAAATGACATTAAAAAAACTACAGCCAAAACCCAAAAAATATTCTCATCCCCTGGTGTTGATGAAGTTCATTTTTCCATGTGGGCACCAGCTGTCGGGTTGCAATTTTCTAAACTTGTGAACGCTTTATTTTGCCTCCACTTTTAGAACTAAGTGTTTAGAGCTATGCTATAGCCGGTTGAGAAATGCTTCTGTCAGGTAGTTTAAAGTTTTTCAATTATCCATCGTTAGAAAATCGGAACAAAAAGCTCTGAGTGAGTTTTTGCAAAAAGGGTCAGGCACAAGCCTCAGGCCGGTCCATTAACAAGCCACTGATTTGTGTTCCGATTGATAGCGGAAAGGGAAAAAAATGTGGCACAAGCCAAACCTCTTCTTCGTTCTCCTCAAATGGATCTCATCCATTCTTCGAACAAACATACCTAAATAGTCGTATATTCACAGATTTCGCACTTGAAGCAGTTTCCAAGTGGCCACAGTTTTGTTTTCTGGCTTGTGGTTGAAGGCTGCAGTGGTCTTCCTCCTAGAGATCCGTAGCAAGTGATTTGGAGCCTCTCTGGAATGTTACCATCCCCATTCGTTTTATCTGTTGCCATTTGGATTTAAAGACTGCTAACCGGCGGCGAAATATGGTTCATTTTAAAGCGCGCAAATCGTCTATTGAACTCAAGTCTTCAAAAATAAAAAAAATCGAAGTCTCGGTAAGAAAAAAAATCCTAGCTACCACTTGGGACTCTCGTGGGCTCTTTTTAAATCCTCAAGCTAGTAAATATCGGTCTTTTTCTGTCTCTAGAAATTGACTGAAGATGCAAAAAGTCGAACGAACCCGAAAGCTTCGGGGGGATTATTTTTATGAAGCAAGGTTTTTATTTCATCTTCCTCGCCTTAATGCTTTCGAACAAGCCGGTTTCCCCAAGTTCATATGCTGCTCCAATTCTTCGGCAGAGTCGCGAACGAGCGTGTCCCAAAGTCCGGGCCTAGCTCAGCTCGACAACGGATTCTTCCACCTTCTACCTTCTACCAGAAGCAGCCACCAGCAACCGGCCCGAGAGATTATTGGCAAAAGATTAAAATTTATGGTCAATTGATTGTTTTCTTCCTCTCCGGGACATTCCGAAGGTTTTCTCTATGAATGTGGCAGACTGCGACTCGTAGATTTGGCCCGAAGGGAAAACGGCAGAGGACTGGTCCGGATTTCTTTTCTCCGGTTTTTAGTTTTTCTTCCTGCTGACTTTGCATAAAAAAATGTCCGGGAGTCCAACCGGTAGTAGTGCGGGGGAGCCACACGAGATCGAAGTCGAATCCGTTTTCTATCCTTTCCTCGACTCGTTTTAGTTCCGCGTGGCAAGATGGAAACGGTCGTTCTTATCTAAATACTTTCACGGTTGCATGCGCTTTCGGTGTTCGGCGGATTATCTTATGGCACCGTTTTACGATTTTTTTTGCAACGAATCGCCTATTTTCTAGGTGCGGGGATTTTGTCATAGGGTGCTTAGAGATTAAATGTTAGATCCTTCAAAGCGTGCGTAATAAATTATAGCATTTCTCACAGACGATAACATTTTTTTTGGCAGAGGCACTAACTTTAGTAGGGCTGGATTATTCGGTCGAAAAAACGTCATGTAGAATAGATGCCGAATGAATTTTCGGGCCGAATAGGCCACTAGGTCGAATGGAACGTACGGGAGAAGATCATCCACTCAAAAACATTTTGGGTGAAAAGATGTTATGTCGAGAAGGATGTTAAGCCAAACGATCGTTGGTCTAAAACGACGATAGGCCAGATGGAGCTATGCCGAATTTTCACTGGACTGAACAGTAGTTATTCCATCTAAAATTCATTCTCTTTATCATTTTTTTGCCAAGCAACCTTTGCGCCTAGTGACCATTCGGCCTACCCTCCATTAGGACTCACGACCGTTCGACGTAATGACCATTCGGCAAAAATAACCCTTGGTCTTTTATCCTATTCAGCCAAACATCCTTCGGCCTTATAACCCATTTGATGTATGAACTTTCGTCTTAACATCTTTCGGCTTGACGGCTTTCGGACGACTGTTATTGCCCGGCCATATGTGTTGTTTACACCCCTACAGACCAACATTTTTTCACAATTCCAAACACTCATCTGGCAACCCTAGACCTTCTCCGAGTTCTTGGGGTATCGGTATAGCCCCGGACCAAGTGAATCAGAGGAACCGGCAAGTCAGGTTCAACCGAACTCAAAACCAAACCATGAAAGGGGCACCGAATTCAATGGGGAAACCGATATAGTCTCTCGGTTGTTGCCCGGCAGCAGCCGTGAGCGAAAATTTTCGATTATTATGACGCTAGGTATATGCTAGGTTTGCTTTTGTACATGAACGGAACGGACCTTGGCAATGGAACCCATCGGCCATGGCAAAGATCCGTCCCGTCGTCTGTAGCGTGTGCCCCAATCATCATCAGCATCATCAACGGATCCTAGAAGCGAAATTTGCTTCGAAACAGCAACTACCATGGCCAGCCGAACAACGGAATGTTAATGTTGGCGTGCTCTATTATTTTATTAACTGATTTTTATCAGCTCTAAATACGGACATTGGAAAATGGATAGGTTTCGAAACAAAAGTTAGCCTTAAGTGAAAAGTTTAAGAGAGCATATTGCTCGGAAAGTCTAAAAATCTGAAGACTGTAATAACAATAGTATCCAAATTATTTAAGCCAGGATAAGCTTTTAAGTGAGTTCTGAAAACGGTTATGAATTCAACATATTTTCTTGAAAGTTTAAAGTTTTTTTTTGTTTAAAAGCATGAAATACACGTCTCTCATATACATAAACTCCACGGAAAACTCAAAGCTATAGATAATTTACATGTTAATAACAGTTCTGCAATTTTTGAAAAGACCAACATATGTATTCTCTTAAGTATGACTATACGTTAAGGTTGTTCAAAACTATCGATGAGTATCAGAATCTTGGCATACTCTCCAAGGGGTCACTCAACGAGGTTCTGAATTTTGAGAGATTTCAACATGCTTCATAGCATTTTTTAGTCTTTAACTTTGGTGAATATTCATGGATTGTTTTAAAAATTATAGTTTTTTAAAACAAAACTTTATTTCAATGAAATCACTCGGGTTTTCAAATAATAAATTTTCACCGAGCTTAGAAATCATCTGAAGATTCTAAGGGAAATGAAAATTCAGCAGGTTGCGAGGACAACTTATCATAAATTAAAATTAAAACTTATTTAATGTGGGTTGAGAGGACAGCTTGAGGAACAGTTTTGAAAACCATCTTAATGAGAGATGATTGGAATGTTTGCAATAAGAATCAAACAAACCATATTATTTAGAAAGCTGATAGAACCGCTTGGTTTCAGCTTAAAAATTCAATCAGGTAGAGAGAACAATTTTAAAGAAAGTATTTCAAAGATAAACACATTTTTAGCGAGTTACACGAGCTTCTTGAGAGAGAAAACTCATGGCTCTTAGAAAATATTGACAGGACAGGATAAATGTAGAAACAACGAATAAACGAGTTGCACAACCTTTTTGGCTTCGGAGATTCATTTGAGAGCAAACATCCATGAATCTGCTCGTGCTCTTTTGGCGGCAAGAAGGTATGAGAAGGAGTGATTATCTGCCTCAAAGGTGATATAATGCTTCAAGAGGATTTTTTGCCTCTCACTCTGCTTTGAAAAGAGAAATGAGGGCTCTTAAGGATAAGTTATTTCGTGGCACTCACTCGAGGCACGCATATTGTGTGTTCCTCTCTCCCGATTAGATGATTCCAAATCGCCAGAGAGATCGTTAGGATCGCTTTGGCGATTTGAGTTACTTCTTTGCCGATTAATATTAACTGGACGGAAGGAGATGCGAGAGAGTTTCTGTGAGAGGTACCACTCCGTCTCTCACCCAGTTAACATTAATCGGCATAGAGGTAATTCAAATCGCTAGAGGGATTGTAACGATCTTTCTTTCGATTTTGCAGCATCTAATCGGCAAAGAGGAACACACAATATTCGTGCCTCGAGTGAGTGCCACGAAATAATCTAAGACACGTCTCCTAGAGAAACACACAAACAAAATCCGATTTATGTTTAATTGTTGCACTTCGGGCGAGTGTTGCCTGCCTGAGAAGCCGACTGCTTCGATTCAACACGTTCGTCACCACACTCATTCTGCTAGTTTTACTAACCGAGCCCAAAGAAATTCTCGGAGCGACAAAATAAAAAAGAAGAGCTCCCAGCTTTGCAACGTTTGGCTAAACTGGGCGGCTTACATGAGCAAGAGGGCGTCACACGTTTTTGATTTGACGAGGCCTCCGAAGAAATACACCCGTCACCCGAATATGGGACCCATAGCCACAAAATGTTAAGGCGCACAATGAAAATCAAACCGGATAAAATGCCACCACACTGTACGAGCAGGGTTGCCAATGTGCCCGATTTTTCGAAATTAGCCTGATTTTTCTGAGGCCCATCCTGATAACCTGGTAACATGAAAAGCTTCCGTTTTCCCTGATTTTTGGAAACATGCCTGATTCTTCCTGATTACTGTTTTTGGACAGAAATAATATGTTTCGATATCACAATAATGTACGTCAGTTTGAACCAAAAAATGTTATTTGAAATTTAATTCTAAAATTTATTGTTCAGCTATATCTCCTGTTTGAAAAATCGTTAAAAAGTGTGTTTTTAATAAAATGTAAGTACAATTTTGCACAATTCTTATTGTGACCTTATATGCCATTTTTACATGAATTATTCGAGTTTTCCATGATATAGGCTTCTGTACCAAGATTCTCAGAGCGTATATCGATCATAGACCAGTGCCTTCAAATGTGCTGCAGTTTGAGACATTTTGATGAATTTCATTATTGCTCTATAAAATATTCTGATAAATGGTAAAAATAGTAAAGTTATTAGACAACATATCGAGAAAATACAATAAGAGATTCTTCAGTTACAAAATTGAACCAGAAATAATATGTAATTTTAATTTTCTTTAAATTAAAGCAAGTCTCTTCATTTATTGCAACGAATATAAAAAATCTAATCGATTCTGAGAAATTTCAAACAAGAATACCAATTCGTGTCAAATTCAGTGAAAGTTTAATCATCCTCCAGAAGCCACAATTTTGTTCTCACTCCACTCCAGCAGTCACAAATCGTATCCGTGCCAATGGCATTCACATTTTAAGCCAACAATGTTGAAATATCGAGAACTCATTATGGGTGTGGAATAATAACTTTTTCGCACATCTTTTGTGCAGATTTGATTAGCTCAACGATGGGTTTAACTTCACCTTTGCCAGCTTCAATTCAACTTTTTTTTTAACATATTTTCACGTAAATGGCTTAAAGCAGAGTTTCACAGGCTTTCAAAACGAGGGGTTCGGAAATCTATGTAATAGATTCTTCAAAAACTAATGTTAATGCTAAATGCTAAATACCTATAATCGAATTGCTGTTTTCGGATGAAATATAGGTTTTAATTCAAACTTAAGGAATACAGGTCGGACTCGATTATCCGGAGACTCGATTATCCGGAGACTCGATTATCCGGGATTCGATTATCCGGAATTTATACTCGATTATCCGGAGTTTAAAAAAATTTTTTAAGTTTTTATTTTGATTTTTAAAATAATTTATAATTCACAAAATTATACTTTTATCAGCTTTGGACGGAGTTAGGGGGGTCAGGGGCTAGTATAGTAGTTGTACTTTATGTTAAAACTCGGTTATCCACAGTGTATTGTTCAAGATCAAACTCATTAACTCTATAACTCATAATATAAATTTGTGGTCAAGCAAGAACGTAGCTAGGAACAGGAGGGGTAAGAATAAAAGTTGTCAATGTGTCTAACCCTCTACATCCCATGGTAGCACAAGTGATCCACAACATTTGCGTCTTTATCAAGTTTGTAAATCTACTATGATGCAGTCAATAATTGTATAAACTTCCTTGTGTACTCATTGTTCTTGTCTATAAGCCTTCTTGAACTTTAGATATAGTAACTATTGAAAAACAATATAGCAACTATTGAAAAAATCACAAACTTTTTTCAACGAATTACAACTTTTGAAGCCATGGGGAACAACTTTTGTTCAAGCTCTTTCCTTACAAAAGCTTTTTTGATGTTCAAATATTTAAAAAAAATCGTGGGAAGTAACGGGTTAATTATTTATTATCTAGTTTAATTTATTATCGATTGTCTTCGGTTGAAAATGAGTGGATTTTGAAATTCCCGGTAGCCCGGATTTCATTGGAAAATTCTCGGATTTTTTCCGATTTTTTTTCACTTTTTTGGCATATCAAACAAAAAATACAAATTAAATTATAATTTTTTTATGTTTATGCTTCCAAAATGAAATTTTTTAACTAGTTTTATTGAAACAATTATGAAACGTTTTAGAAAGCCTCAAATACGATCTAAAATCGTTCAAAAAGTTTTGATAAATTTTTTTTTAAATTTTTTTCTTGATTTTGGTAATTTCTGGGTTTTGACAAAGTTTGCCCGGATATTGCCCGGATTTTCGATCGTCAATTTTGAAATTAAATGCCCGGATTATGGAAGTTTTTATATAAAATTGCCCAGATACGTGCTGAAAGAAAATCTGGCAACCTTATGCTAGGGCAAGGATAGTTTGATCTTGCAAAGTGTTAGATCATAAGCAAATAATCGAATTTATTGATAGGTACCTTATGTATAACAGGGGGTCTAGAACCCATTTTTTATTATATCACCATTATCGATATCTATACCTTTTTCAAGAATGGCAAGAACGGTTATCAGTTCGACTATTTCACGTTTGCCTGACTTATCTGCTTTTTATTAACGAAGCTCTCTGAATTTCATAAAAAAATTTGGCAACCCTGCGAAACTGATTACACATGGTCGTATTCGTTCATATTCGTTGCTTATAGGTATGTCTATAAAGTATATGCAGAAGAAACCGCATGAGTTCTTCGAGTGTCGCCTAAATTTTCCGTTTCGTACTCTAAGTTCAGTAACTCAACTCTCAATGTTTGCATGCTCTGTCGATTTCTGAGAGGATGCGTGAACTGGGTATGAGTGGCGCCTCAGGAGGATTTCCCGGTCGTGAATTCCCGGGAATTAGAAAAATTCGGTAATTACAATTCCCGGAAATCATAGTTTCATTCCCGGAAATTCTCGACATGTATTGATTTTTCTCTCTGGAAAAGCCTGATAGCCCCGGAACCATTTTTATTGCTCTTTTTGCCAATGTAGTCACACAAAACTCATTAGAATATGCCGATTCCTGAGGCAATAGACATTTGGTAGCCATATGGTGCAATTTTTCTAATTCAAATAGATAAATTATAAAAAAATATCACACCGTTTTCATTGAAAGAAATCCCACAACGCTTAGAAAAATATATGAAAAATTGCGCAGCACGTGGGCAGATTGTGTTTCCTCTAAAGTAACATTTATGCACTTGTTTCCCTCTGGCTTTGAAAGCCAGATGAATTTTAAAACTGAAAAATGAAGAAAACATCGTTTTTCGCACATCATGAACAAATATACTAAGTACTCAGAAAAACGAAAAAAGGCTGGATTAATCAAACAAATAAAAAGATTTTTTATTAACCCCTAATTGCATGAATGAATTCTTCATTTGACCTGTTCAGGTTATCTTATAGTTCGTTTGACTGTTTTTAAGTTTATCATTGTTGAAAATAGCTTAATTTTTCTTACTAACAATAAATTAAAAAAAAAACCTTATGAAGAATACTTTTTGAACAAATCATGGTCTTGTATGCAGAAATGGTTCGATAAGCAATGTTTCAATCGAAGTGTATATATTTAACATGTTTTTGAACATTTCCCGGGATCCCGGGAATTCTAGGGAAACAGGCCACCAGATTTTCCGATTCCCGGGATCGGGAAAAAGGCCGGGAAACGAGAGGGTCCGGTTGTATTATTATAAATTACTTTTGCAGGTTTTCAAATCTTAAAATAAATTCAAGTTTTTTAGTAAAGAAAACTATGATCTATAATGATTAAAATAATTTCAAATTTCACTTAAAATACATGTCAATTAATTTTGACGTTATATAGGTATATTTTTAAAATTATGTTTGATCGAAAATTAAGCAAGGATAAAAAATGTCACCATAATCATTGAAATTTTATTTTTTTAATCTGCAAGGAGAAAGGAGGTGATATTTTTAAGCCTTTGAATGGCTGTTACCATTCAAACTAAGCCGAAAAAAATTGAAAAGTAACAAAAAACTTCTAAGCTGCAACCGCTGATATTTCTCGTTTAATTTTTCTTTTGCTCGATGGCATTTTTCAACAGTATACAATAACATTAACAGAAATCACAAAAATCATGAAAAATTAAAAATAAAATTGAAAACCTAACGATTTAAGTTATTTTTAAACTATCGTCATCCGATTAAAGACAAGATTATCTTAAACATCGAAAGTTTCTTAACTTCCATAGGCTTTCCGTTCACAAAATCTTATGACAATTTCAAGGTAGAAGCCTTCGAAAGTCAAACTTTCGACAACCGTTGCTTTCTCGGGAGATCTAGCCAATTCGCCTCCAACTATGTTTCACTTTGAGCAAAGCCCATAACGAGCAAAGTTCTTATCAATGGCTTTGCATGCTATCATTGAAGAACCAACTACTACCCGTCTAAAGTCAGTGAATGGCAGAGCAGCATCGCCAAAGGGCACCAATCCATTTGGACATCCAGTGCGCACTCGTTCAGAATCTCTGAAAGATGACTCGAGGTCGAAAGATTTGTTTTTGCCCGCCCAGCCAGCCCCATTGCTGTCCAACTGTCAGCTTATTTTCGCTCGGCGGATCGCCGAGGGGCTTGTCCATTTGTGGACTGAAGGCAAAAAAAATTGTACACTTGAACACAAAACTTCGATGTGACTGGTTTTCCGCTTTTAAGTTTTCTTAAGTCCCAATTTTCTCGTGTCCATCCCTCATTGAAGTCCTTCACCAATGAAAGGGGTAAGACAGTGAGATGCTGCAACCGTTCTTGGAATGGGAGTCAAAACGTAACGAGCCTGAACTGAAACTTTATTCCGGACAACTTTGAGCCATAACATTGTGAAAGATTGTGACTTTAGCTTTTGATGATCACACGGGTTGGTTTCGTTTTGTCGGAGGACGATTACTGCACACGGGAGGGCCTCTGAGAGATAAATTCACGCCTACCATTTGCCTTCCGGGGCTTTCTGCAGAAGTCAGTCTCGTTCCCAGAGATCCGGACCGAAAGATATTTCACCCGGGCAGCACCATGGCACAATCCTAGAAATACCGGTGGCAACCAAACCCTAGATTTCCTAGAAAGTTGGAAACGGAAAACGAATCCGAAGAAAATGGCAAACTTTTGCGCGCCTCCGTAATAGTGCGTTTATCTATCACGACGGCATGGCCGCCCCAAAATGGGAGAAAGAGAGTCCAGTAGCCCCCGAGAAATAAAAGCAAAATCGCATATCGTAGAAAGGGGGATTATCGTTTTCCTTCCAAAACCCGCAATAAACCCTCAACACCCCCGCAACACCGGAACCGAAAACCAAGCCGATTTCTGCGCTTTATGCTAAATTATAGGTTTCCAGTGTTTACGAAAGTTGCCGGGTCCGAGTACACGCAAAACTTGGAACCTCCTAGAGCTAACTAGAACCGAGTTCCACACAAAAAAACCGGGGGTGGGACACTGCAGATAATGGTAATTGTGGGGCTATTTTGCTCTTCGGGAACAAGAGTAGCTCGAATGGACTGAAATTATTGGAACCATAAACTGGAACCGTTTTCCAGAAACGGGAAGACTGTGGCAGAGGAACATGGAACGAGAAATCGTTGGAGTCAACAATGTTGGAAGAGTTTGTCCGGGCTACAGTAAATCTTAATTAGTACTCAAAGTGCAGCGTTTGTAGTTATCGTGTTTTGGTATTTGCATTTGTTTTTCCTGAATTTTCTTTTGAGTTATGCCGAATGTAGGCAAATACTCATAACAAAGAATTATTCCCCTTATTCTAATTCATCACAACCTCAAGTTCCTGTTTTTTAAAATCTAATTACCTAATAACATTTTGAAATTATCATTAGTTTTTACTGTTTTGAAACCAATAATGCTTCCAAACGGCTATTCAAGAGCTCTTAGTTAAATTTAAATTGACTTTAGTGAGACATATTGGTAGATCTAGCATTCTAGCATCTAGCCAGACAACAAAACAATATACATATTTGGTCTTTATTCTTTTTTGAAGAAATCATTTTGATCAATCTTGTACATATTGGACACCTAAAATTGAAATATTGCTGAAAATTCTTCAAAACGCCTCGATATTAAGCCGTAATTCGATTGTAAAGTGTTGCCATTTCGTCATAATTTGTTATGAAATATGACGAATTAGGGCGCCAAAAACTATCATGTTTAGCATAAATAAAATAAAATGCATGGACAAGATAAGTCTTCTCCTCAACCATCTGAAATGGTCTGTCCCAAACGGCCCAAAAATTTCATTCTAAGTTTTGATATCTGTTGAGTATGTAAGTTTAAATGTAGTAGGTATTATTTGAATATTTTTCAAACATTTATGTTAGCAATCAAATGCTGAAAAGTTTGGCTCCGTTCTCATAAGATAATAAGGCCGGAATATAAATCAAATCGGTCATTATTCAACGAAATAAATATGCATTTAAATATTTTTGAGTTTTCTTGAAAGTGATGAATGCTATTCTTAAAAAAGTTATTGGATTTTTTAAACTTAATAACATTCTTTTCTTAACTCTATCGCTTCGAATGAAATATTTGTCATAATTTATATAAGCTCTAAGGAAGATTAAAAAAAAATCGGCCGAAGAAGACCAAGATTATTGATGAAAAAATGGTTTTTCATGTTCCTCCCGAACAAAATGTCTCTAAATCTCATACAAACTTGAGGCTCATTGAGCGACCTTTTTCCGTGGTCCGATGCGACCCAAATTAGGCCTGGAATCTTATACTAACCGTAAGATCTTGGTAAATTCAAAGAAGTCATTTTACGAATTGGGACCAAGGCATGACGAATTTTCGTGTCTCCCCACAGCAAATCTGCGTCCATGGAAAGAAAGAGTCGATTCGTATATACTCATCCGTATATACATACGCCCGAAATTGCATCTGGTGTTTCAGACCATAACCCAATACAAATGCAACACTCGCTAATGAGTTCATACTTAAATTTTAAAGATGATGAATAATTTTAGAGAAAAATGAGGATCAAAGAAAAGGAAAAACATAAGTCGTAAATATCATGAATTAAAAAAAAAAAAAGATACAACGGCTCACCGACAGGACTTGAACCCGCAATATCCGCTTCAGTACAACTGCGCGTTAGCCAGTTACACCACGATGAACGTGATGGAGTCGCCCGACGCGAGCGTACATGTCGAACTCCATCGGTCGACTGCTGAACCTTCCATCGATACATTCGATGTATATCTCACATGTGTTCTTGCCTCCTATTGATCTCTCTTGGCTCTCTATCATCTACCTATACCTACGCTTGCGTCGAGCATTTCCATCACGTTCTCCGGAGATTGCGTGTGCAAGTCTTGTAGAGCAGTTGTATCTTTTTCGTGAAATTCATGATATTGACAGTTTATGTTTATCCTTTTCTTTGATCTTTTAGGTTCTCTAAAATGAGGCTGGAACAAATATCAATTTCTTCTTTTGCCACCTCCCCCCCCCCCCTTCGAAATTTCAAAAAACCCGAAGGGGGAAATTAATAAAGTTTGAACAGTCAACAATTATAACGGCGATAAAAATCTGAAAAAAAAAACTGAAGTAATTTATGTAAATTTCGATAAAAAATTCCAATATCTGAAAGATTAAAAGACCAAAAAACAAATTTAAGATGATGGAAGTTCTTTCACATTTTGATTTCTTGATTTGATTGTATTATTCGATCAAAAATTACTTGATTTAGAAGTTTTGTGCAACGATATAGTATGCCATTTTTATTGCATACAAGCTTCCGTGCAACTTATTCCAATTTAGGGGCCGTTCACTAATTACGTAAGCACGATTTTGGAATTTTTTTTTTTTTTTTTTTGGAAAAAATATCATTCTATACTATTAGAATTGGGGCAAAAATATTTAACGACAATCACGTTGTCAACTAACCTAAAATCTCAGACTCATTCAGCGGTAAGCGATATAGTTTTAGGATTTTTTTTGGTAAATCTTTTGTAAAATTTAGAGTTGGTAATGTCTATCACTGAAAAAACTGTCTAGAAATTTATTATTTAAAGCGCCTTATATTGATTTTTAAAGATTTTTTCCGAATGAAGTCATTTTCGAAATATGATGGATTCAAATCGTGGTTTCAGAACGCGCCATTTTCCTTGTTCTATAAGTTTCTCAATTGAAAAGATTGTTATGATGAAAAGCGAAAAGCGACGATCTTTTTTAATAATGTGATTTAGTGTTTTTGGTTTGAATTGATTCTCTATAAATTTTATAGAACCTGCAATTTTTTTTATGAAGTCAAAGATATTAAAAGATAAATAACATAACATTAAAATTATTATTATTGACATTTATTCATCTGACAATTTTTGTCTCCATGAAATTTAAAACTAATTCCTAACAGTTAAAATGCTTGTCTATTTATGAGGTTCACTAGATTCGAAAGTTTTTCTGATGATCTTATCGCAGCTTTAAAAGCGTGAATGGAAATGTTGAAGTCGTTCAGCTCGAAAAACCAATTGAATATTTTACACATGGCCCGAAGTGGTTCATTCTGTCCGTAGTTTGTTCGTTGATATTCAATCTGGAGAAATTCGCGGCTCCTAAATACCCTGGGTCGAATGTTGAGGTTGATAAGACGTAAAAGCTCCGGTGAGTCTATTTCACCTTCGATGATTTTTTTGATAAAAACAGCACGCGCAGTCAGCCTTCTTTCCAACATTGTTTCCATTCCTAGCAGACGGCAGCGGTGATGGTAGTCAGTTAATTCCTGGGGGTTGTTCCACGGGAGGAAACGGAGGGCGTATTTAACAAATCTGGACTGAACAGCTTCAATTCTCTTGGACCAGTACGAGGTATGTGGGCTCCAGACTATCGATGCGGTTTCTAAAATTGATCTCACTAGAGAAAAGTATAGAGATCGAAGACAGTAGCTGTCTCGAAATTCTTTCGAGATCCTTGTCATAAATCCTAGGTTTCTGTTTGCTTTCGAGATTATGTAGGAGTAATGGTCGCGAAAAGTAAGCGACTCGTCGAGTATTACCCCTAAATCCTTGAAGTTCGAGACTCTTTCTATGGGCGTACCGCAGATGTTGTAATTCCAGTAGATAGGATTGACTCTTCTACTGAAAGAGATGACGGCGCATTTCTCGACGCTTATACACAGGCTATTGTTATGACACCATGTATTAAAGAGTTCGATGATATTATTAACCAACAAATAGTTAGTGAGTAAAATAAAACCTGAGTAATATGGTTTCGTATGGCTGTGGCTGTGATGAATTTTTAATGTAATATTTCTTACGTAAGATTTTTGGAAACTCCCCCTACCCCCCTAGTAAGAGATCGTAAATGTAAATGTAAAACCCCCCCCACCCCCCCTATGTGCTTACGTAATTAGTGAACAGCCCCTTATTTGTTTTTCGCATTATTTTTTATTGTCCCCCCCCCCTCACGATGTTCCAACTCCGAGTGACAAAAAAAGGATTTGAATTTTGTTCCGGCCTTATCGAGCATCTTGAAAATTTGATAATTTTTAGGTACGAAATGTACCTAGACAGAATCAGAAGATTTGATTTCATAGTAGAATTAAAAAAACCATCCTGACAGGTAAAGATCATCTTCTAGTCGTCGTTTAGCTCGGACTCATTCAGCTAAGAAAAGCAAAGTAAAGTAAGGTTACGTCGATCGCTATTCGCGTCAGTCTATCCTTCGCAAATCGCAATTTACCTCAGTCTCCAACTCCTTTGCAGAGCATTCATTATCTGGGCGAGCCCAACGCAGATTGCATGGCAAGTGTTGATGTCATCACACATCTTCTGCACCATGTTATCGGCTGTCGTGTATGGTCCGCATGCGGCGAATATGTTTGCACGTTCCTCTTCTAATTTTAGACAATAGAAAACCACGTGTTTGGGTGTTTCGTCCGCGTCACTTACTTCATGATACTTCATGAAGCATCCATGACCAGACAGGAATTCCATTATGTAGAAATCCACTTAACCCTCTTTTCTCTCCAACTACTCTCTGATGTTTGGGATCAAATGATGGGTCCAACTTCCTCTTTCTGAGCTGTTGCACAGCTGCTGCAAGATGAACATAGAGATATCCCTGATTCGTGTTCTCACGTTTTGCGTGTCTCTATTCTCGTAGCAATAGAAGTTAACCACCAACATAACCGAGACTGGCATGACTCCTGCTACAACTGTTAAGCAACTGCCGGTTACACTGGATGTGAAGGCCAGATTTCTAAACCGCCCCACAATATCGATTGATTGACGAAACCACACTCGTAATAACCCTTCGCTGACTGATTCGAATCCTTGAGCTGTTCGCCATTATCCTCGTAGGTGCGACCGTTGCTGTTGCCGCCTTCTTGCAAACATACTGAACGTAGCTTTTAATGCTGAGCCGGTCGTTAATCATCCCACCCGAATATTTAAATTCGTGCTTTGATTCGATAGCGCATTATACAAGTGTAATTCTGCATGTTTGCGGTGAAATCAGATTTGATATAAAGACCATATTGGTTTTGTGATGAGCCAACTGCAAACTATTGGCGTGCATCCAGCTCTCTACTCTTCAGCTCCTAAAGCTCATAGCTGGACGATTTCTGCAGAGTAACCCGTCGCTTAACGGGTGTTAAATAAAAAATGAGAATGTTTTCAATACCTTTCAGTAACTCAAATAAAGAGCGTAAAATTTTCATTCTCCAAGAAAATTTCTCTTTGGGCTCCCTAGAAACAGTAGGCGTGTTTGGTTTTACTAGTTTGAATTTAGTCAAAGCAAAGATGGCGTCGAAACAGCACATGCTCCGCGAACACATTGTACGGTTCTACGAAACGCTTTTCTAGCAAGGAAGAAGTTCACGGTGGTACATTTTGAGGAAGAAAATGTACCTGTCAGTACGGTATATCGTATCCTGGGTTCCCTGAACGTAGAGCGGAAGGTCGGAAGTGGTCGTCCGGGGACGATAATGACGAAGCAGAGGAAGACATCGTTGAAGAAGCAGTTTGACAACAAGGACGCAACCAGCCTGCGTGACGCCGGTCGGAAATATGGCTGCTCCCACGTATTGATCCATCGTACCCTCAAGATGGAAGGAATCGTCTGCAGGAAGAAAACGAGGTCGCCGGAGAACACGGAGAAGCACATTGAGACGGTTGAATCACAGTGTCGGTGGATGACCAAAAAATACCGCGGGACGTCATTCGTTCTGGCTAGCTGACGTACATTGAGGAGAAAAAGATACCGTTCATGCCGAAAGATCGTAACCCAACAAACTTGCCCCAGTGCCGTCCAATAGAGGATTTCTTTAGCTCACTCAGTGCCCTAGTGTATACAAACAATTGGAGGGCCAAGGGCACGAAGCAACTGACTACAAGAATCCGCAATTGTATCCGGAAAATGGACGAAAGTGCCGTACAACGTTCTTGTGAGAGCATCGCGACAAAGTTGCGTCGAACATCAGACCACGGCTCAAACATTCACTGACATTTTGTGGAAGAAAATACATTATGTTATTAATAAAAAATACTGAAATCGATGAAAAAAATAACAGTTTTTTTTATATGTGATTTAAAAAATTCTCATTTTTTATTTAACACCCGTTAAATCAAAATGTCGTTCGCGAAACCAACCAACTTTACTTCTTCTCTTAGCACCTCATCGTACGTTAGATTGCACAGAACCGGGCCCAGTATCGGCCCTTGTGGTACTCCAGCTGTAACAACCATTTCCAGAAATTCTTCGCTCGTCATTAATTGTACGGTTATTTTTTTTTATTTGTTGATCACCCAGGTGGTTCTTTTTACGGATTGCATTCCAAGGCACGGCGAGCCACCGCGTCTCCCAAGTTTTTTACTCTGGGTTCATGGGTGCAATTGGTGATTCATGAAACTATGTACCCCAACACCATAAAGTCCACCTGGGGCCTCTGGCCATAATTCCCATCTGCACCTACAACGAAGGCTATTCCTGTGATGGGAGGCCATACTCGCGCAAAGCGCTGCACGGCAGTACTCGTTCATACGTACTCGTACTACACCAGCAAAGCTCTCCTCCTCTACTGTCATGATTCGCGACTCACGGCGGGACAATCGTTCGCCACTACACGTGACTCGAGGCGCACATTCGGTCTATTGTCCCAATTTTAGACGTTGGTGAGGCGGCCCTCTTCGTGACTCGAGACCTTCCCACACTCCGCCCTCTCGACCCAATTCAAGACGAGAACAACTCGCCTCTCCTCGAGTGTTGAGGGCCCTCTTTCATTACGTCTCTTGACACAATTCGAGACGAGCAGCAACTCTCCTCTCCTTGAGTCTGGAGATACACAGTTCCCTTAACGTGTTCTCCGTCTCAACCTCTTTGAGACTCAATTTGAGGCCCAAACTCTCATCGTAAGACTTGAAATGTGGGCGGCACATGTTTCCGATACAAGACCTTCTTCTCCGCCCGTCGTGTGCCAATCATATCCACGAATCGGGGCTAGGACCACCCGAAAAGCGTTTTCGATCGACACCCGCGCGAACACTTTCTGGTCGCCCTGCATATCGGGTTTGCGATTTCCCGATACACGTGATCAGTTCTCCCTCTTGCGACTGAGCACTGGTACCAACGTACACAGTAACACCAAGTTTGTGCCACAATCGGCACGCAGCTGTCGGTGGGCTGGCTGCACCAAGTGTGACGTTTAGTTCTCTTGATCATACGTCTGCAGACACGTTCCCAACAGGCACCACGGGGAGGTGGAACTTCTTTGCAGAGCAGATTACGATTTTGGAAATAGCTGTTTGTACAGATGGGTCGGTATTCTCATTTTTATGAGCGACGACGCAATCGCTGCCCAGCTACCACTGTTGAAGGCGTTGCACACGTTCAGTGTTGCAATCGCATAAAAACGATCCCCTTTTCTCTTCTTAAGTCTGGCTTCATCAGCCGTTTCGATAACAGTTCGAACGGCGTCGACAGTGCATCACCATTTTCGAAAGCCGAATTGATTGTAAGAAAGTCCGTCTCCGCCCTCGGTGTTCTACTGGATAAGCCTTTCCAGAACCTTTCCAACCGTATCCAGTAGGCAGATTGGCCTGTATGCCGATGGATCTCCCAATGGCTATCCTGGTGTGGGCAGCAGAACCAGCTTCTGCCGTTTCCATACTTCTGGAAACGTCCTTTTCTCAATACAAATTTGCATTGACGATCGGAATATTTCGGGTAATTCCATAATCGTGGGTTTACCTGCTATGTTCGGGATACTATCTGGATGTGGAACTTATTCCAGCTGAAGGAATTTTGTGATGTCACACAGTTCTTCCACATTGCTTTCCTCAAACATGCCTTTTTACTTTCTTAAATTGCCTTGCAGAGGCTTTTTCTCACATTTTTGAATAGCGGCCTACGCTCATCTCTCTCCGTTTGAGTTCGTGCTTTCTGCATGGTTCGCATAGCGCGAAAGCAGCTGGTGCACAATTATTTATTTACATAGGTGCACAAATTCTCTATTTCATCAGTCCACTAATAAACTGATAGATCTCCTTGACATTGATGCGTCTCAAGCACGTGTGAGTACTTTCGTCAGGCTTCCACTTCAACATCTCGACAAAGACATTCTGTTCAAATTGTTTTGTCTTCCAGCGTCGTTTACGTACCATTATCTCTTTTCTGCCTAACTGTGCACTATGACCCACACAATAGCGGATTGCAAAGTGGTCACTATGAGTGTGCTCTTCGCTCACCCTCTAATTACATGTCCACCTTGGACTATCAAATGTGATATCAATAATGGGTCCCTCTTTATGGTAGGTCCTATTTATCCTTGCAAGAGCTTTAAGTAGACTCTGTCCTCCGGCATTCGTGAGGGAACTACCCCTTTCCTGAGCACATGCATTGAAATCCTTCGTGATTATAACAGGGTTTCAACCTGTGAACACCTCAATTTTGTTATCCATTGTTGCGTCAAAATTCTCTAAGGTCCACCTCGGCGGAGCGTAGCAGCTAAGCTACAGAAGAAGATCCCATTGACTATAGCTATCATGAAACCTTCCTCATTCGATGTGACCAGTTCTTGTATGGGCAACTTTCCTGTTACCCCCATTGCGGCCAGATTGACACTATCGGATACGTAAATAGGGCCATTCAAACGCTATGTCTAGCATCTCCTGCACCGCCATATGTCGCAAAGGCTGTGTTGTGCTTCGCTACAGTGCAGTGGTTGAAGTTGATTTGGATTACTTCCGAGCCCTTAGCATCGCTGCTAGCTCTTTTTGATAGGCAAGGCATTTAGGGTTACCAGTAACATGACACAAGTGGACCAGACACCTGCACTCGAGTGCTGCGTTTGCTGCTACCACTGGAAGTCTCACAAATGCAACCTGTGTTCTGAATTTGGGAGGACCCTGCCTCAATCGGGCCGAGACCTCTTCTTCGCAGATCATACACTGGTCTACTAGTTCTGTCCTAACTTCATCATCTGTCGTAATTTCGTCGAGGTTTTTGATACGGATAGCCACTTCCTGGCAAAGTGCATGAACCTCCGCATTCTGGCCTAGAGCTTCCTCTGCTAGCACCTTGAGGGATGCTCTCTTTTTTGCCAAACTTCGTTTCAACTCGAGGATCATCTCCTCACGTTTTCACCTAGTCCAGCAAGCTTTTCGTCGGTCCGCATCTGACGAAGCACGTTAGCGTACGTACTCTCTAGTATCTTAACTACGATAGCTTCACCTTTTAAGCTTACATGGCTTCGCTGTTTCTTGGGCTTGAGGTTAGTTTTCCTGCTCTCTTTTCTTCTTCACACTTTTAGAGCTTCTTGGAGTAGTGAACTCATTCCTCACCGTTTGAACGAAGGAATCGATACGTTTTAGGTCACGAACATTCGCCTTAGAGGGCTCCCCCGCCTCTGTTTTTCTACTAAATAGTTACACTGTCATTTAGCGCACTTACAATCTCTAGAACTGCTTTGTTTGCTTCTTTTAAAGGTGCCTTTACCAGCTTGTCCTTAACCTCCTTATGAATGTTTTGCTAGCTCAATTTTCACACTTATTGATTGGATCTTGAAGACCATGTAGTAAAAACAGATAAAAGCTTTGGAAGGCGCACACAGTTTTGTACATTATTGAATTTTTCGCAATTACCATACGATTCAGTTGGCGATGTTTATTCTTGGGCTTATTTTTACGCTCATGTATTATCCACGTTTCCTTCCACATTAGAGTCGGTACATTTTATGTTAAATGTAACAATTCAGCTTAAACATCTGGTCCAACTTGAACAAACAATATGTAGTATGTGATTATACTAACAATTCCTTAAACGGACTGCAGTTCGACTCGCTCCCACGCCACCAATTTCAATCATTCGCCATTCATTGTCGGTAGCTAGTAGATGGTACCTGTTTGAAAACCCAAAAAATGATAGTAATTGACCACCTAATAGACTGTACAGTCCCCCCACAATCATGGGTCACTTAAGGAATCTTCTTACTATGTAATGGGTGTTATTTCGTGGTACAGTTAATCTAACAGCAATATTTGCATACATAACATTCCCGAAGTGTTTTTTCTTCAATTTTGAATATGTAGATCCTAATATTTTCTATTGGAAATGTATTTATTAACAAAATAATTCGAAAAATTTAAAAACCACAATTATGGGTCATTTTTTTGCTCAGTAACAATTGTTAGTCATTTTGCTACATATTATTAGTCAGTTAAGAAATTTTCTTCGATCCTAAAGACTATTCGGTTTCTGCTGATTCCTGAGCAAGACCTTAAATTTTAATATTGATTCTCTATCTTTTTGAATACAAAGCTTAGCAAAGAATACTACCCTTAATCTTATAAAGCAAAAGATAAAGCCATCACATGATAATTTGTGACACTTTGTTTATCTGCCTTATCCTTAAAACTTCATTTTAATACACATTCACGCACGCATGTAAGCGTACATACATTCATAGATAACAAGCAGATGTGAGTATCCAAATGTTCTATTAAGAAAAAAGTACAGCAATGCTCAAACAAAGTTTATTAGTAAATATCAATAACATAACAAACAAAATAATAACCGAACAAAAACATAGACGAACAAAAATTATCAAGGTTAACAGTAATAAGAAAAAAAAAACGCAAAAATTATCAAAAATTTCAAAAGTTTACAAGCTTTTCAATTGAGTTATTTTTTCTTTTTTCTCAATTTCAAAGAGGGAATTGAAGATTGGGATTTTCTCTTAGGAGGGTTATTTTCCTTGTCTTCCTTTAGTTGTTTCTTTTGTTGCGCTTTCTCTTCTCTTTTCTTTTTCAAGACTTCTTGCTCCATCTTCCTTTTGGTTTGAACTTGTTTTCTTTTCTCTACTCGTGCCAATTTATCATTTTCTTCCTGTTGCCTTATTTCGTCTTTTTTATTGAACCATTGTCGCCATCTCTTACTGGTTGCTACCGAGGGTACGTGATCCTGTCTACGTCTTTTTTGGCCTGCTGACCTGTCAGTTACCTTGGGCCAAATGAAAACGTCTTCAAATGGATCATGTTCTACTCTTTCGTCCAATTGCTGTTCATTTTCATTTAGAGGATATTGGCAAATCAATAGAGATTCAGCTGAAAAAGCAAATTTATTAGAAAAAATGTATAAAAATATAGTTTTAGTTTACCTTGAGTGCCATGCGGCTGATCAACAGGAACGCAAATACCGTTTTCTTGAACCGTTAACTCCAAAGTTATGCTTTCAAATTGTTTTAGAGGTTCTGTGAACATTAATCCTTCTGACTTGTCCTTTATTGTTTTCCAAAAATTAAAAAGTGCTATCTCGTCTAGAGGCCCATAAAAGAAGTCTTTTTTACGATCCAATTCAAACCTGGCAAGCTGTTCATCATTGAGTCCCTTTTCAACGTAATACAACTGAATTTTGTACTCTTGATAATCATCATTCGGCACAGATTGTTCTGGAGCATTTCCTGTAGCTACAGTCTCCGAACTCGCATTTGTTGGCAGTCGAGAAAAGTCGACTTCATTTACATCCCAAGGCGAGAGGCCACACATTTTGAAGGCTTTCTTTAAACATTCTCTCGAGTTAACGAAGTTTTCAAGGGTTGTCCTCAATAGATGGCAGAAATTTAGTTTGGTAACTTTTGCATTGCTGTTAGTCAACAGATGCTGTCGTAAAACTTTGCACCAGATTTGTTTCAACGGCCCAAAAAATTTTCGATCCAATGGCTGTAATATTCTAGTTGAGTTAGGAAGAAGAGCAATGAGAATGATTCCATGATTTGTACAAAATTCGGTTAGTTCCAGACTAATATGGCTCTTATGACCGTCTAGAAAGACTATTACAGGAAGCTGAATGCTTTTATCTAAAAGCCACTTATAAAAGACATTCGTCATGTATTCGTAAAAAGTCTTCGATGTTTGCCATCCCTCGTCAGAAACACCTACGGACCATCCATCTGGGGTACTATCGACAATCTCCCGCGTCATTCGTTTCCCAGAATACAGAACCATGGGTGGTGCTATGTCTCCCGCAGCATTGCTTCCAAAAAGAACCGTGAAGCTTTCCTTATCACAATTATTATGAACAGAATATGAATTTTCCAAGTTCTGTCCGCAAATGGCCTTGAATTCTTTTGGTACAAGTTTGAAACCAGATTCGTCGAAATTAAATATTCTTAACGGTTCGTCGAAGATTGTCAATGGGACACCATCTTCTTCGAGGGTGTTTCCGATTTCAAAAAACCATTTACGGATTTGATTTTCTGTAACAACGGCACCTGCTTTAGAAAGCCTTGTTGTCGTTTTTTTTCTTAAGTCTGTGTGTCTTTTCAAAAATCTCTGGGTCCAGTTCCGACCTGCGTTAGAAAAAGTGATATGAGAATATTGGTTAAAGCTAAAACAGACTTGAAACCTACAAGGGAAAGTTTTTGGAATATTCCGTGTCTTTCGTAGTTTGTCCGCATAATCGATTACTATGTGGTATACGTCTATTTCTCCCACTGGAAAACCAGCCTTTGACATATACAAAATCCATGATTTTATTCGCATTTCCTCCTCAGCTGTTAGAATTGTACAGGGTCCGGGTTTTTTGCTTTTTGGAGGATACCGGATATACCGTTGAACAGTTGAAAACGGAACATCGTATTTTCTGGCAGATTTCCGTATTTCTCCGGTTTTCTTAGCTTCCTCAATAGCAAGTCGAAGGGTTTCATCGTTGTAGTTTTTCCGAGGAGATAACTTCCGCTTCATTGTGCTAAAATGTTGGAAATATTTGATTTAGATCTTTGTAAACATTCAAAGACATAACAAAAAAAGTGACTCATGATTGTGTGAAACTTGATGGGTAGTGAAACAATTATGGGTCACTTTTATTTTGTCTATAATTTCTTAACATTAGCGTAAAATTTGGATTTTTTTAGAGGAAAATGTTAAACTTACCTTCGTTTTGATATGGAAGCTATTTATTCACAGTAAATCATTAAAACATTCACTCACGAAGCTTAGTTCTTCACACTGCGTTTCTTACGATTTTCGCAATTAGAGGAATTTTTTTGACAGAAATTGGCGCATACTAGATAAAATTTAAAAAACAGCTAATTACCGATGTTCAAGCGTTCAAATAACTGTTGTAATACATTTAAATGAAATAACATGCAATTTAAAAATAATTACATATCATTTAAGCTTTTAATATGGCCGAGATTAGCCATTTAAATGGCAAGTGACTAATAATTGTGTGTGACCCATGATTGTGGGAGGACTGTAAATAGAGTCGCCGCCACGGTGCGCAAATGATCGATGGGCTCCGATGCGTAATGATTTCCGATCGTCCGCAGCAGATATGCAAAACAGATTTCAAGTATGGCTTCCAGACACTAAATTGGAGGGGTTGAATTGTTGAATAAATGTTCGGTAGCAGGGAAAAAAACTGTCTTAACTTAATCGAAATTTTTTGAACAACCAGTTTACGTGCCTTGTCTCACGACCGAGTGCGGGTGGCAGTTCATCATAAAACGATTTTTTTTTTTCTTAAACTGAACAGTGGGATTGGACACTTTAAACATGACTGATTATTTATAATATTAAAAACTTGTTCGAAATCTTGATAATAGTTTTTATTTTCATCTCAGTAAAAATCCAAAAAATCCATTCAAAATTTGAATTTTTTGCAAAAAAAAATTTATTCCACTGTGTTATGAATGACGAATCGATCGCACTCACAGAAGGCACGACAAAGGTAGTATTTTCGGAAACCAGAAGTAATACACCGTGTTTAACCGAGGAACGTGACGAGAATCAATTTGAAATTATTAACACATCTCTTGTCATCGTCCTGAAGAGGTTTTTTTTTATTTTATATCGCTTCGGGTACTGAATCAGTTATTTTGATACGGCAGTCGCGTTTTCGAACGGTTCCTTTTTTGGAATGGAGTGCGACCGATGTTTTTTTTCCAGTTTGTTACATTCCGGCAGCTGAAGGTTGTTATAGTGAATGATCAAAGACAATGATTGAAGAAACACAAATCTCAATTTAATTGCTTCGCAGTAACGTGAGTTGATTTGGATTTGACCTTCTAGTGACACAATAAGGTAGCTTCTGACTGATTTTTTGATAAGTCTGCAAAAAAAAACTAGAATTTTATTGGAACATTTTTATTGACGATTTTATCTGATTGTGAAAAAAGTTATAAACATTTTAAAGATATTCAAGTGTTTCAATTTCAAATTTATTTAAAATGTTTTGTTTTTGTTGAACTTATCACTTATATCTTGTTTTTAATTTTTGTCATTTTTGTCTTTTTCGTCATTTTTGTCATTTTTGTCATTTTTGTCTTTTTTGTCTTTTTCGTCATTTTTGTCATTTTTGTCATTTTTGTCATTTTTGTCATTTTTGTCATTTTTGTCATTTTTGTCATTTTTGTCATTTTTGTCATTTTTGTCATTTTTGTCATTTTTGTCATTTTTGTCATTTTTGTCATTTTTGTCATTTTTGTCATTTTTGTCATTTTTGTCATTTTTGTCATTTTTGTCATTTTTGTCATTTTTGTCATTTTTGTCATTTTTGTCATTTTTGTCATTTTTGTCATTTTTGTCATTTTTGTCATTTTTGTCATTTTTGTTATTTTTGTCATTTTTGTCATTTTTGTCATTTTTGTCATTTTTGTCATTTTTGTCATTTTTGTCATTTTTGTCATTTTTGTCATTTTTGTCATTTTTGTCATTTTTGTCATTTTTGTCATTTTTGTCATTTTTGTCATTTTTGTCATTTTTGTCATTTTTGTCATTTTTGTCATTTTTCTAATTTTTATCACTTTTGTCCTGTAATTTTTTTTTTTTTTGTCATTTTTGTCAAGTATTTTTTTGTTAATATTGGAGTTTCTCTACTCTCTCGAAAGATTTAGCACGAAGATCAATCACGTTTGCCACTTGTCCGCCCACATTTTCAAGAAAATTTCCCTATCTAGCTTCTAGGCATCTAGCAAGGTAGCAAACCAACGTCATCTATTTCAAATGCGGAGCTTAGAGATTGAAGAAAAAAAAATGCACGCCACACTAGAAAAACAATAAATAAGTCTAAACGATCGAAGGCGGTGGCGCATTTGTTGCAAATCAGGTTCCATAAACAAGCCGCTAGTCTTAATCCCTTATCCAGTTGAAGCTAGAAGCTAGACTAAGCTGAAGTCAGCTCTAGTTGCAGCCTACTTTAAACTAATCAACTGCAAAACAGAAATCTCGCGGGAGGTTCCTTGTTGAATGGCGGCGGCTTCACTTGATTTGTTTCGAACAAATAAAGTGGAAAATTACTCATGTGCAAGTTCCTCTTAACCTTCCAACTTGACTCCTACTTGTTAGCTAGTTGCTTTTCTAGCTTTAGCGTCTCTCTT
This sequence comes from Uranotaenia lowii, assembly GCF_029784155.1. Lineage (NCBI taxonomy): Eukaryota > Metazoa > Arthropoda > Insecta > Diptera > Culicidae > Uranotaenia > Uranotaenia lowii. Next base: position 366,099,515 of record NC_073692.1, on the reverse strand, counting down.
GGGCTAGACTAGACGACAGATTTACTGCTGCCAACACTTGGTTGCACTTCTAGATCGCCAAGCTTAAGCTTAAGCGTATGTACCTTCTCATGCGCAAATCGCCGAGGCGTTAGATTGTATCACAAATCAATAATCTAAGACAGGCTCAGATGGTGGGATTTGTTTTTGCTAGTTGCAGTGCGACTGCTTTAAAAAGGAGTTGGTGGCGCCAGACTCTGTTTTTTTCTCTTACGACTAGTTTCAAGATAAATGAGGAGACGATTTCAAACAGGGTAAATTTTACATCTTTTAAGGTAACATGTTGTGAAGAAGCCATGTTAAATATTGCATGTCATACCTGCTATCTGGAATACATGTTAAAAATTGACAGCAGTCACAGAGACCGGTATAAGAAATGAGTTCAAAATAGAACATAGATAGTTTAAAAGCGATTTTCAAATGCAAACCTACTTAACCTACTCCTCTCATTGCTTGATGGTCAGAGTTGGTCAAAATTCTTGAACTATGAAAATGCTTTGATGGAATTGAGCTCTCAGCTCAAAAGCAATCTACAAATATCCTCTTTTGGAGTAATTATTAAAAAAAAAATTAAGTCATTGAAAAGCTGAAACATTGCAAATTTGGAAAAAAGTAGGAAACAGCTACTTTTTAATCTTCTTCAAAAATTCTGTGTTTCGTATTTCGACAATCTACAGAAGCAAAAATGGGCCAAAATACGTCCTCTTTCCAATCCTTTCTACAAAATGTATCTAGTGTGACTTTAACAATGTTAACGGTTCATTGATTGAAAACTATGGTTTATGCACCATTTTTTACATTTTATATGGTCATAATCTTAAAAAAAATTTAAAATATAATTATCCTTGCTTGCAACGCTTCGAACTTCAACATTCTTGGACTCTAAATAAAATATTTTGAGCATTTCAAAGCTGACCTACAGATTTTTTTTCCGAAGCATGTTTTTTTCGGATTATATTTCTTAGATTTTGAATAATGTAGAATTGAAGTGTCGTTGCTGAATAATGTCTGAAAAACATATTTGAGTTACATCAAGGTTTCAGAAACTATAAATTTTGTAAGAGTTTGTGAGAAGGCCCGAGTTCAGGTGAAAAAAACGCCCTCATAAGCATTTTCGATCATTTCAACTTTTCCAGAGGTTTTGTCACAATTTTCAATTTTGTTACACATTCGAAAAATTTTACCACAACAATGATGTATTTTTCTTTCAAACGTCAAAGTATGTAAAAAAAATCTTAAAAAATCATCAAATTAAGTTTCAAGTATGAGGAATTGTTTGAAATTTTTAACACAAAATTTATTATACTTCGCACTTATAACTCTTTGGCTCTGAGAGGCTCAAATCTGAGAGAAAATTTCACTTCGAGTATGTACTTTCGTATAGAATCTTTTAAATAACATTAAAAAAAACCCCAAAATATTTCAAGTTTTATTTCATATAAAGATTGCCATATTTTGTCAATCACCTTTAAGTTGATGGTATGACGATAAGTAGTTTCAAAATTATCAGTTTTGAGTGAAATTCATAACACAAGGCAGAATAATTCTCACATTTTTCCAAGGTGTAACAAAATTTAAGAGCTAGTTTTTACTTATTTGGGGTCACGGATTCCAAATCATCATTTTTTTTCCATCGGCTCTTGATATCTTTTAAAAATAGGTAAAATTTCGTTAAAAAGATTTTTTTTCACTTTTTTGCAACACGGCACGGTATTTTTCGTAGAAGGATTTAAAAAAGAAGAAAATAGTAACGCTTATTTTTGCTTGGGCAAAAAGTTGAGCTTTTCTCGGCATATTCTCACTAAAAATTATAATATTTGGTCGGTGACTCCCCATACAATTTCCGTTCGAAAAATTTTCTATTTGAAATTCAAAAAAATAAATTTCTAAAAGAGAAAACATAACTGTTAAGATTATAAAATCTTAAAATCTAAAGGTTTTAATCCGTTTTAATAAAAAAACCTATTGAATTTTTTGTTTCGATCGGAATTTTGAAGTTATTAGAAGTTACATTTTGTTCAAACGTTTGGATTTAGTCTAAAAACATTGATAAATTTGAAATCTTGAAGAATGCGTTTCTAGTATTTTGTCGATCATTAATCAACAAATACAGTTTTGTTGGTCTTATGCAAAATTAATTGATGAAACTAGGTAGAAATGTGTGAGATTCGTCATGTTTTGTATTTTCCACTTGCTTAGACTATAATAATTCATATAAATTAATTTGTTCTTCAATGCATAAATCTAGTATAGAACCACCGACGAAATCGAAATTTCTCTCCATAAAAATTAGTTCTTCATAGTTTTTAAGATTATTAATTCACAAATATCAACAGTAGTACAATTTTTATGCAAAAATACTTTAAAAATTTTGTGTTTTTAATTTAATTAAAAATCTGTTCTGCTGTGATTTTTTTTAAATTAATCTTCAGAAGACAAAATTCAAGAATGTCGGAGTAGTACCATTAAAAAATATGAAATTTTTCTGAGGTGCGTATCCATATGATTTTCAGTATACAAATATTGTGATTTTATTTTAAAAACAAGTTTCAACAAAAAAAAATTAAAATCTCCAAACTTATCAAAAGATGTTTGATGATTTTCCAGATATACACCAACCAACTATTTGGATTTCACTTAAAAATTTCTATAAAAAAAACCATATTTTGCTTTTTTTGAGGAAAAAAATGAGTTGTGGTTTTTTTTTCTTTTGAACATCTTCTATAAACATATCAAAACGGTTTTAATTCAATGATCGACTTTGCTGAAGACCGCGCGTAGTTTTGGATTTTAACAAACAAAAAATGTTATAGAAGTTATCTTTTTGCTTATTTTTTCTTATTCTGCCAAAGAAAGAGAATTTTAAGGAAAAAAAAATGTCCAAACTTGATTCCAACTACCGTAAGATGAAATGATGGGAATAGAAATAGACCAAGAAGAATGATTATGATCACATGGGAGAACTATTCCCTTCATTCCGATAGACATCGACACTCAACCAGTATAATATTCATACGCCAGGTTGGTCTCCTGTAGTAGAATGTTAATAGGGTGATTTGCCAATCGTTGCACAGCTAAGCACATGATTTTGGTGTTTATGCTGTATTTTAGTCATTTTAACCAAATTCACTCGATTTTTTTTGTCGATGCACTCATACAGGAATGGTCAACAAGATCCAAAAGTTCAAGTATTTGAAAAAAGTGACTTAAAAATTTAAAAAATCATTTAAAACAGCTTGTCTGTGCCCAATAGTTGCACAGGCAAATTTTGTGTCGTGCATAATGTTGTCCGAATTTTTCCAATGGTTGCACTTTTTAAAAATCAGTCACCATGAGGTCGAATAGGCTGAAATTTGCTACGGAAGCTTATTATGAGAACTTCTAGTTCAAATGCAATCTTATTTTTGGACCCCCTCTTATGAGAGGAGGGGGGGGGGTCTTCCATATAAACCGTCCAATGCACTTTCTAATTCTAAATCGGCCTTAAAAAAACACAAAGCCGTCGGTTTGAGTTTCTGGAATAGCATTTGTCACACGTGAAGTTTTCTCAGAAACACAAATCGACCTCTTAATTTATCCGAAGCCATTTGAGTGGAGTGTTATTTAACCTAATTTTCCCAGTGTTGAGCCTTTTTTTATATGTCCTACCAACATAAAATGTTATGTCTTTAAAATCCCATAAAATGAACTGAAAGATATTTAATGCTTAATTTTTGAGTGGCTATTAACAGGTGAAAAGATTAGAGAACGTGATCTGTTTTGCCCCCTTTTACCCCTATGAAGAAGATGCGATTTTATAAAACAAATGTACTTGGAAGTCAATCGATTTTTACATAATGAATCTCAATTTAAAACTTAAAAATGGACACAACCACGCCCAAAGTTTCAGATCGTTTGACTGATTTATGCGCATGATATACAATTTTGTATAAGAATTTTTTTTTTCGAAAAGTTAATTGATTTAAATATCTTTTTCATATAAGTGGGTTTATTTGTAATTAATGTAACTTCTGTAGCTTTTCATCAATCTTCAGGAAACAATCACATCACATAGAAATTCCAAGAGTTTTCCGGCTGAAAAACTATTTGGATAAAATTAAGTTGCACAAAGCTATCACTGTTTATTTTTCTGGATGATAAGGGCCAAATAAAGCTTCACATAGATGTCTTCAGTGACGGCAACTCGACGGCAGATTCGAATTCCTGAGAAAATTGCACGTCAGATAAGTAATATTTCAGGTCTTCCAACCTTCGACTTCTAGTTTTTGGGATTGAGGGTCGTAGTTTTCCTCCTGTAAATATTCTGACAATATTAATAACAATATCAAGGGGATCGCTGTTGACATGGAATAAAATTCTTTTAGATTTGTCGTCACGAAATTAGAGAAATTGATTTTTTCAGAACAGCTTTTAGATTCTTTGCATAAAATGTTGAGTAAATGGTCAGGATAAAGGATTTCAAAATAAATCTGAAAGAAAAGTAGTCTCTTAAAGCCAATGCAATTGAGTTAACTTTGACACTTTTCAGACGATGCAAATTTCCCGACTTTCATACATACATAAGTTTTTCAACGAGTTTATTAATTTCAAAACTTCATTTTTAAAATTTTACGGTAGAAAAAATAAACTTATGGATATATAAAGTGTCTTTGAATTATTGAATTAATTATTAAAAATCAACATTGAGTGCAAAAAATGTGAAAATTCTGAGTGGAAAATAATTAATTAAAGCACAGAATTTACTAAAATTATTAGATAAACGTAAATATCCACTTATTCAGAAAAAAAACATGTCATATCAATAGACAATTCGAGTTGTTTTAGTTGCATGTAGTCAATAAACGTGTTCAATTTTGTATGACAATTTGTATGCAAGAAAAACTTTTCGCATATACAAGAAATTCAAATAAGTTTGAAATGAATTTTGTTTTAAATGATTGATTTTGCCCATTCTTAAGATTAATTATTTGCCAGCATGAGAAGAAGCAAATTATTTCATAAAAAAAAGTTATAACCATTTAGAAATAAAAAATCGCAATCCACTGAAAAGTATTGTAAAAATGCAGGATTTGCTTTGTGAAGCTTTCAATAATTTCATGACATGTTTTTGCGAAAGTTTTAAATCATCACACTTATTGGCTATGCAAAGCAGTATAATGCGATTCTTATTTTCATTCGGTTAACCAGCTTTCAAATTAGCTGTCAAAACTCAAAAAATAAAAAATATTTACCTATTTTGAATTTTTTGTATGACAACGAATATCATTTCTGGGGTACAAGCTAGGTTTAGTTTTTGTTCACATGCAATGTATTGCAAGAACCAAGAAATATTTTAAAAATACCAAATTTTGTTTTTTGAACTTTCAGTATATCTCTGATGGTTTTCGAATGAAAATTTGGATTTTTCCGTACAAGCCTTCTAACTGATTCAAAACACGTTGTTATAATTCAGGACTTAATCAATCGCTTTTAAAAATTTTATTGCTATTTTTAGCTGTAAAAACAACCAAACAATGTTATTGGAGGTATATGAATTTATAAATTTGAAATTTCCAAACAAATTTTGCAGCGGAATTATGTACAACAATGGGGCAGGAGGAGATTGAGCAGACCAATTGTTGCACGATCCAACATATTTTCTGGTTAAGTATGGATCATAATTTTTTTCCAAAATCGTGGTGTTAAAATTGTCCAACAAACGTTTCATATAGAAAACTGATACGAAAAATGTTTTGTTCTGACGTAAAACCTTATTTGCCGTAGAAGGAATGTTAAGGTTTTTGTTAACAATTAGCACAAAAACCGCGCGAAAAACACAAGAAAAATTAAAACTGTCGTAAGATACACACTTACCAGCAGAAAATATCACAAAAGCCTCATTTCATCAGAAAACATTCCGAATTACATGATTCAGTATTATTTTTGAGGAAAAGTTGAAAAACAGCTGAAATATTGACAATTTAATTCATGCTGTGCAACAATGGGTTAGGGGACAACGATTGGCAAATCACCCTACATGGGCCCCGGAGAGGCGCAAGATGTGGGTTCAAGTCTCACCGGGAGACAAGGCGAATTTTTTTTTCGCATGTTTTTCAACATCGATTTTCTCTTATCTATTCCCTGAAATTTCATCTAAGTTGGATTCATTTCTCTACAAAAAAAGTTTCGCTGACTGAATGTTTGAGTCAAGACCCATCTCTGGGTCGCAATTTAAAAATTTTAAGGAAAGTTAAAAGAAAATTTAATTTAAATGGATTAATATCTATTTTTTAAAGTATGAATAGGTATGTCAAAACGATTTATGCTCTCCAGCAACATTCTGAATGCATGATTGAACGCACGGAATCAATTTGATTCAAAATCAGTTTTAGTTTTTTATGTCTATAGGTTGGTTTGTTTATTAGTTTATCAAAGTCTGATTTGATTCAAAACTGGTTAATTTCAAAACTTTCTACTCGGCATCACTAAAACAAAAGAAGTATCTTATAGACAAAATCTGACAAATGATTCGAAATCAGGACGCCAAATCTTCCAAAATCAGTTATTGAAACATAAGAACCAAAAATGCTATTCCCCTGTGATGTGATAATTGATAACTGATGTTTTCTTTGATTTGACAAATTAATGATTTTAATATATTTATAACATTTGTCGAAGGCTGCAAAGGGTGCAATAATGCTTAAGAAATTTTTAAAATAATTTTATTTTAAATTTCTTCAAAACTTTATTCTACAAATCGATGAAAAATAATCTAAACAAGATCTCAGAAATAAGAACTTCTCGCATTCACATGGGATTTTGTCCGGTCGGGAATGAGCAGGAAAAAATATCAAATTTTGCTAAAAGATAAAAACAATATCTGTACAAAAAACCAAATAACCTTGGGTGAAATGTTAGAAAATTTCAAATACTTTTTCTCGTATTATGTAAGGTGAAACAGTGACTATCAATCGTCTGAACTATTTTTTTAGTCAGAATAGCAGATCCATTGAAATTAGGGAGTTTTTCAATCAGCTTATATCATATTAAAAAAAAATTCTCTACGATCTTAAAGCTTGAAGTCGGTTGGCAAATTGTGTGTTATGATTTATGCTTCTAGAAAACTAACATTAAAACGTTTGAGGTAAAAAAAAAGTATTGAAACAACTGTTTTTCAAGCAATCTCTAAGTAATATGTCTAAATATTTGGCATGCGGCTTTCAATTTCATTCTGGAACCTGTATTTTTTTTATATTTTATTTTTCCAATACTAATCCACTTGTCCAGTGAAAGAGAGTGTATTTTTTTTCGTCTGCTCCCCAAGCTGTGCGGGGAGAGATAAGTCGCACTGCAATCAAGTGTGAGATTCTCAACACATAAGATTGAGCGAGAGCATTTACATCCGCTGATAGAGAGAATTCCATTCTCAGGAAAAATCTATTGCGCATTATGTTGAGAAGAAATCTGAAAGCAAAAACAGTTTTTTTTGGTATGTTCACGAGAAATGACACTGCTCTCCGAACCAAAAATGCCAGAGGTGTCCTGATTTTTCAGGATTTGTCCTGATTTTCAAGAGACCGTCCTGATTTCTCAAAACCTCTCGGATTGTCTTGATTTATGGAAAAATAAATCTAAATTATAATTAAATTTGTAGTTAAACTATGAAAACAGCGAATCTGTAATAAAACAGTTTAACCTCATTAACTTATGGAATTCTTCGGTTCAGATGATATTTAAACGGTGTTTTTCGATTTGACCTACAAGTCAGCTGAGAAGTTGATTTCTTCTGTTGTATAAATTAAGGCGTCTACATCACCGTTTTTTCGCCTTCATTTATGCAATCTAAGAAGAGTTGCATTTTATTTCCACCAATCCAGTCGTCTGCCAGACGTTTTGGTACAGATTCTGTCCGCACAGAAAAAAGATTAACTGCTCACTGGTCGGTGATTTGATTAGACTAAACTGACGTTTGAAGGGGTGCCAGGTGGTTTCGTCAAAAATTAGGACAACGCGAATCTAAAAATCATGTTTTTCAGGACACATCTTGATTCATGGAATCAGTAGGCAGCTATGCTTTGATTGCATAAATAAAGGCGCTATACAGATGCTGTAAAAGCCCTAATTTATGCAAAATCAGTACGCAGCTTCTTGGCTGGCATGCAGTTCATATTAAAAAAACAATGTTTATATAGCATCTAAACCGAAAATTAACATCTGTTAAATTTTAAATTACATATTCGACTATTATAGTTAAACTGCAAATTCGATAATATTTGAGAAGTTTTTATGAAAATCATGACAATTCAGGACATTTAAGAGACCAATTTTAAAAAATCAGGACAATTTGAGAGTTTTTGAAAAATCAGGACGGTCTTTCGAAAATCAGAACAAATCCTGATGAATCAGAACACCTGGCACCTCTGCTGGCCTCTCACAGTTATTTTTGCAAGAAAAAAAAATCCAAAACAGCAAACAGTAGCAAGCGTAGTAGCCACTAGTACAGATTTATCTTTCAACTACAGATTGTGGTGCAGACCTTAAGGATTTGGTTAAGGTTAGTTCGGATTTCACGTTTAAAAATAATAAATCATCAAAAGCTTTTTGAAACAGAAAAACGAAACCATATCGACTGAACAGTTCTTTTGTTAAAAAAAAAACAAAATTCAGATTTATGTGAAATTCGTCATTTATGAGAAACAATGACAGAGTTGAAAGAAGCTTCCAGATTTTAAACACCTTTTAGGTTATAATTCTTTTGATTATTTAAAACTAGAGTGAACAGGAATGGTTACAACAGTAAAACAAAATTAAAAAAAAAACTACAGATTTTTTTAATATTTTCCACCGATGATCTTTTTTTTGTTGGTTCACATTTCAGTGCAGATTTTATGGTGGTCCAGGATTTGAATGTGGCAACGCTAACAGCGGGGAAGAAATTGTTGTTTTTTTTGTACGGTACGGTTGGAGTGTAAAAAGATTTTGTCTTTATTTACACTGAGGTGTATAACTGAAACATTAGGGCGCTTTTGGCATGAATTCTCTTTCTTCCAATCAATTGCAAAAGTTCTCACATTTGCCGTCCGATTCGCTTACATCCAGGGTTGCCAACGTGCTTGATTTTTCAGAATTTTCCTTCCAGAATGATGGAAAATGAGTAGGAAGGAACTACATAAAAGAGATTGGTGGAGGTCAAAATTTGGATTGGCGACCAAAAAAAAAGGTCCTCACTTCGACTGAAATTTCCGTTAATCATGTCTCTGAATTTTGAAAAAAAATTGACAACCCTACCTACAGCTCCTGTAAACTCAGAAAACGAGTGAAATACGATCTGAGAAAGAGGATTACAATCGGAAGCAGAGATGTCAACTGTTTTTTGAGAAAAGTCTGGATAATTTTGAATAAAAAAATCTGGAAAAGTCTGGATTGCGAATTTAGACGTGAGATTTTTTTGGTCGCCAGATCGCAATACTTCAGATGCTCATTACTTAATAGTATAATCATACATTCTACACTCTATCAATGCCTGAGACCATTGCAATGTGGTAGTATCGCCAGTATAGTTTTATGCTTGATCATCTGTTTTTCAAATTCAGAATTTTGACTGTTTTGGGAAAAAAAATCATGTCCATAATCAAAAGTTTGGAAATTTCTGGAAAAAATGTCAAAAATCTGGAGGTCTGGAAACCTATAAATTGTCTGACGAAAGTCTAAAAAGTCTGGAATATCCAGACAATATGTTTAAGGTTGACATCACTGCTCGAAAGCCGAACTGAAAACAGTGTTATATTCTCTCGGCTCTTTGTTTTTGGGAGAAGCCGACCAATCATGCTCTAAAAAAAACTTTTTGAAGTTAATCTATCAAGATACTCTGATTACGTTGAACATTAAACAAGGAGGTGTCTTCGTTTGATCGTCATCGAGGTGTGGGTTAATAACCTACCAAAGAACCTTGTCAAGCAGAAACAACCTTCAGGATGACTTATGTCCCTAATGACAATCATTGGACACACAACATCGGTTCGATCGTTATCTATGCTAATGACGGTGCTTCCGTATGTTATACTGAAAAATGAAAAAAAAAACCGAGGTGTGTTGTATGGATTTTTTTTGTCAAGAAATAGATAAGAGAGACTCCATAATTTGGAGTGCCTCGAAGATTTATTCCCCTCATTCATTTCTAGGGGAGGAAACAGTGAAAGTGTGGCCAACGTAGGAAGTTTTGGTCATTTGTGTCTTAAAGGGGGGAACGCTCCCCTAGGTTTTAAGAAAAATTTGAAACAAACGATCTATCATTATTTGAAACCACCAAAAAGATGCACTTGCCAAGATAACTCTCGCTCGTCTGGCATATCTTGCCGACAGCTTCCGTCCCTTTTTGGGTTTTTTTCTCTTGTTTTTTTTGGGGAACATCTCCGATAACCACCTATTATGGGCTATGAACACCAGAGAAGGAAGTTCGGAGAACTTCTCTAAAACCGTAACATCTAACAAACTCTGGACTCCTCTCGATTTTAGTCGAATAGCTAAAGGGAAGGAAGAAAAACATAACATTTCTCAGCTCGTTTCACGCCATCATCAAAACGTTAGGGACTTCCGAGAATTCCTCGACAATTGAGAGCTGAGCTGTGGCTGTCGGCGTTCCACACCCCTTTTTTGTTTTGTTTTTTAGTTGAAACCATTCATCGTTTTCATTCGTTTGGTCGATTCTAACATCAGACAAAAACTGTTTCGTTACCTCTCCAAAACAAAAATTGGAGAAAAAAAACACCGGATGCAAGAGGACAGACATCCCCAAATGAAAAGAAGATTCATCGTCGTCTGCGATGTTCCGATAAAGCACCGAAAAATTTGTTTGCCCTTGAAGCTTCCGTTTTTGTTTCGGTTTTGATTTTTGTCGAAGCAAAACGAAACGATTTCATACGCCGATCGTCTGATGATAAGTGACTTCAATTTTTTTCCTGTCCATACTTCTTCTCTCCTGGGGCACGAGGAGCAAATTGCCATCAATGCGATGGCTTAGAAGATTGCGCAAACATACATATTTTTGGGATGCAATTTTCGTTTGCATCCCTGGGTGGTCTGCCTCATCTCAGCGAAAATTTATGCATGGAAATTCAGACACAAAACGCCCGAGACGTGGAGCGTGGATGCAAGTTTTGTTTTTGTTTTTCGTTTCCTTGATTTTGTTTTTGCTCCGGGATGTCGAGCATCATTTATCACGTCATTGTTACAAACAATCGTGAGGGCATAAATCATCACCGCTAAATTGTGGCACAACACACTCAAATTCATACAACAAGAGCGGTTTGTTTTCGTTGATTTTTTTTTCTCCTTGCTCTTTGAGTCCGATTCGAAGTCTTGTGCTGTCTTTCTTGTGGCATTGCTTTCGGGAAAAACATACATCGAAATTGACTCTGTCAGAGGGGCTGATTGATGATGGGGCCAAACGAGGGCACAAACATGCAAACAAAAATTTGAATGAGCTTGTAAAGAAATTATAAGAGGGGTTATCACTTAATTTTGAAAAAAAAAATTGTAAAATTTCCATCAAAATTGTTGAACGTTTAAGTTAAACTTCAGAATTCCAACTATTTTCAAAGGTTTCCAAGTCACGTTCCGATACTGAAAGTCAACTGTGAATAATTCACCCGTGCGGAAACTTTCTTTTCGAAAACATTCGAAATGGCACTCAGTCACTGCAAGAATATCAATGACAGTTCCTGAAGCTAGCACAAAAAAAAAACCTACCTCAAGGCAATTTTTCGCAAAACCCTTCGAACTGGAAAACTAAATTTTCCATTCAAATTTAATTCACCCACATCTCTCTCTCTCTCGCTGTATCGCTTTCCCGAAAATGAACTAGTTGTTGCTTTTTTTTTTGGTCCGACGAACTATTTTCCAAGTTCTGAAAATATCCGAAAACCGATGAAAAATGCAACTCGCAACTCACTTTTGTTCGATCCTTTATTTTCGCTTGTGAAACTCGTTCAACAACCTTTTCCTCGAATAGCCAAATTTTGGGCCCTGTTTCGATGTGTCATGTTCGATTTTGTTCCTTGTTTTTTACTTTTTTTTTGAGCTGCTGCAAGCACTTTTTGCATGACAAATTTTTCCAGTCAGTGTGAGCAAATTTGGCATTCCCGGTGTCAACTGCTGGAGAGGATTAGAGAGACCAATATGCAAGTTTCGAAGTTCTTTTTTCGTTAGAGTTTGGTGTGATATGTGCATTTGACATTTTGTCGTTCCAAATTGATATGAGGCGAGAGAATTTATGCCCAATCTATGCATTTGGATCGTTTGGGTTTTCGATTCGAAGGAAAATGTGACGAGTGACATCACAATTATTCATGGGCTTTAGAATGAAATCTATTCATCTTAATGCTGAAGGTAAAGTTTATTCAGATTATTGAAAGTTCGAAATTCAACTTGATAAACCAAGCTAAAGCACAAATTTTCCCGTCTTACAGATTCCAATCGGTTGAACTTGAAAATTTAGTAGAAATATTGACAATTTTGATAATTTTGAGACAATTTTGAGATAGTTTTAAGTCAATTTTATGGCAGTTTTAACACAATTTTGAGACTATTTTAAACTAATTTTGAAACAATTTGGAAACAAATTGAAGTCAATTTTGAGACAGTTTCGAGACAGTTTTGAGACAGTTTTGATACAAATTTAAGACAGTTTTAAGACAGTTTTGAGACAGTTTTATGACAATTTGAGACAATTTTGAGACAGGTTTAAATCAATTCCATGACAATTTTGAAAAAATATTGAGACAATTGAGGAACAATTTTGAGACAGTTTGAAGACAATTTGAAAAAAAAATGTACACAATTTTAAGACAGTTTTGAACTAGTTTTTAAACAATTTTAAGACAGTTTTAGGACAGTTTAAAGTCATTTTTATGACAAATTTGTTACAATTTTGAGACAGTTGTATATCAATTTTAAGACAATTTTAAAACAATATTGAGACAATTATGAAACAATTTTAAGATAATTTCTAGACAGTTTGGAGACAATTTGGAAACAAATTAAAAACAATTTTGAGACAGTTTTGAGACAATTTTGATACATTTTTGAGCCAATTTTGAGACAATTTAAAAATAGTTTCAATCAATTTCATGACCTTTTAAATACATTTTAAGACAATTTTGAAATTATTTTCAGACAATTTGGAGACGATTTGGAAACAAATTATAGACAATTTTGAGATAGTTTCGGAACAGTTTGAAGACAGTTTTGAAACAATTCTATGACAGTTTTAAAACAGTTTAAAGTCAATTTTTTGACATTTTTGTTACAATTTTTACACTGTTGTAACAATTTTATTACAATTTTGAAACAATATTGAGACCATTTTGAGACAGTTTTGAGACAGTTTGGAGGCAATTTGGAAACAAATTTTGGACAATTTTGACCGTTTTGAGACAATTTTGAGCCAATTTTGAGACAATTTTAAGATAGGTTCAATCAACTTCATGACCTTTTTTAAATATTTGGAGACAATTTTTAAATTATTTTAAGACAGTTGGGAGACGATTTGGAAACAAATTATAGATAATATTGAGATAATTTCGAGACAGTTTAGATCCAGTTTTGAGACAGTTTTAAGACAGTTTTACAATTTTGAGACAATATTGAGACAGTTTTAAATCCATTCTATTGCCATTTTGTAACAATTCAAAGACAATTTTGGAACAATTTTCAGACAGTTTGGAGACAATTTGAAAACAAATTTTAGACTATTGAAAGAAGGTTTAAAGACGGGTTTTTTTGAGATAGTTTAGAGACTGTTTTGAGACTATTTGAAGACAGTTTTAACAAAATATCAAAATAAATAATATTAAACAATTTTGAAACAATTTTGAGCCAACTTTTAAACAATTTTGAGACAGATTTTAATCACTTTCATGACATTTTTGAAACAATATTGAGACAGTTTTGAAACAATTTTAAACAGTTTGAAGACAATTTGGAATTCAATTTCAGACAATTTTGAGAAGATTTAAGATTTTTCAAAGACAGTTTAAACACAATTGATGTCAATTTAAGGACAACTTTATAACAATTTTTAGGCAATTTTGAGAAAATTTGAGACAGTTTTAAATCAATTTTCTGACATTTTTGAAACAATTTTGAGAAAGTTTCGAGCCAATTTCACGACTTTTTTTGGGACAATTTTGAGTCAATTTGGAGACAGTTTAAAATCAATTTTATTACAATTTTGAGACAGTTTTGAAACAATTTGGAAACAATTTTTACACAGAAGAATATTTGAAGAATTTTTTTACAATATTTTCAGTGAATTTAAAAACAATTTTGTAATAATTTTAGTCAATTTTGAGACAATTTTGAGACAATTTTGAGACAATTTCAAGATAGTTTTAATTTTTGTAAGCAAATTATAGACAATTTTAAGACAGTTTTAACAATTTTGAGAAAGTTTCGAGCCAATTTTGCGACAATTTTGAGACTGTTTTGGGACCGGAACACTTTTCGGACACAATTTAGTTAACTCGCGGCGATTTAGTTTGAACTCAAAAACGACAACTTTTTTTTTCGGTTTGATTGATTGGGGTTTTATTCGGGGTGATCTTAATACGGCGGTAGTTTCGTTTAGACTGTTTTTCCTGTATCGAAGCAAAAGTTGCGAACGGGATAAATGTATATAAAGCAAAAACCTTTTCTATACATACAATTACATTATTTGCTAGTATTAAAATCTGAGAGTAGAAAAGCTTCTGCTCGCGCAGCTGAACAGAGCTTATATCCATCCGAAAGCTATTTTAGATCACTTTCGGATGGACCTAATTTGACGTCTACCTAACTGTTCTACTCCCTATTCACTAACACTAAATCAAGGCTTGCACAAAAACAGAGACAATTTAGAGACAATTTTGAAACAATTTTGAGACAATTTTGAGACAATTTTGAGACAATTTAAAATCAATTTTATGACAATTTTGAAACAATTTTGAGACCTTTTTTAAACAACTTGGAACAATTTTGAGACAGTTTGGAGACAATTTGCCAACAAATTTTAGATAGTTTTGAGACAGTTTTGAGGCAGTTTTGAGACAATTTGAAGACATTTTTTCCAAAATTTGCAGTGAATTCAATGACAATTTTGTTATAGTTTTGAGACAATTTTGAGACACTTTTAATATTGTTTTAAATCAATTTTATGACATTTCGAAACATTTTTTCAAGAATTTTGGAACAATTTTGAGACAATTTTGAGACAATTAAGAATGAAATCATAGACAATTTTCAGACAGTTTCAAGACAGTTTTGAGATAGTTTTGAGACAGCTTTGAAACAATTCTTGAACATTTTTAAGAGAGTTTAATGTCAATTTATCGAAAATTTTGTGACCATTTTGAGCCAATTTTGAAACAATTTGGTGACAATTTTAAGACAATTTTGTGACAATTTTAAAAGAATTTTGAGAATATTTTGAGACAGTTCTTGATCAATTTTATGACAATTTTGAAACAATTTGGATAAAAATTATAGATAGTTTTGAGACAGTTTTTAAACTTTTTTGAGACAATTTAAAGACAATAATTACAAAATGACAGTTGATGACAGTTTCGTAAAAATATTGAGACAACTTAAAAAAAGTTTAAAATCAATTTTGTGACAGTTTAGAAACATTTTTTAAAAAATAATGAGACAATTTGGAAACAAATAACAGACCATTTAGCGACAGATTTGAGGCAGTTTTGAGACAGTTTTGAATCATTTTCGCATCGGTTTAAAGACGGTTTAAATTCGATTCAATTTTGAAAGAATTTCAGACACTTTTGACAATTTTGACAATTTTGACAATTTTGACAATTTTGACAATTTTGACAATTTTGACAATTTTGACAATTTTGACAATTTTGACAATTTTGACAATTTTGACAATTTTGACAATTTTGACAATTTTGACAATTTTGACAATTTTGACAATTTTGACAATTTTGACAATTTTGACAATTTTCACAATTTTCACAATTTTCACAATTTTGACAATTTTGACAATTTTGACAATTTTGACAATTTTGACGATTTTGACAATTTTGACAATTTTGACAATTTTGACAATTTTGACAATTTTGACAATTTTGACAATTTTGACAATTTTGACAATTTTGACAATTTTGACAATTTTGACAATTTTGACAATTTTGACAATTTTGACAATTTTGACAATTTTGACAATTTTGACAATTTTGACAATTTTGTCAATTTTGACAATTTTGACATTTTTTTTTATTTTTACAATTTTTACAATTTATGCCCAATCTATGCATTTGGATCGTTTGGATTTTCGATTCGAGTGGAAATGTGACGAGTGACATCAAAATTATTCATGGGATTTAGAATGAAATCGATTCATCTAAATGCTGAAGGTAAAGTTTATGCAGATTATTGAAATTTCAATTTTCAACTTAAAATTCCAAGCTAAAGTACAAATTTTCCGGTCTTACAGATTCCAATCCGTTGAATTTGAAAATGTAGCATTAATTTTGAGAATTTTGAGCAAATTTTTGGATAGTTTAAAGTCAATTTTATGACAGTTTTTAGACAATTTTAAGACAATTTTGAATCAATTTTGAGACAATTGGAAAAAAAAAATTAGAGACAATTTTGAGACAGTTTCGAGACAGTTTTGTGACAGTTTTGATACAATTTAAAGGCAGTTTTAAGACAGTTTTGAGACAGTTTTATGACAATTTGAGACAATTTTGAGACAGTTTTAGATCATTTCTTATGACAATTTTGAAACAATATTGACACAATTGTGGAACAATTTTCAGACAGTTTGGAGACAATTTGGAAAAAAATATTCACAATTTCGAGACAGTTTTGAACCAGTGTTTAAACAATTTTAAGACAGTTTAAGACAGTTTAAAATCATTTTTATGACAAATTTGTTACAATTTTGAGACAGTTGTAAATCAACTTTATGATAATTTATAACAATATTGAGACAATTATGAAGCAATTTTGAGATAATTTAGAGACAGTTTGGAAACAAATTAACAATTTTAAGATAGTTTTGAGACAATTTTGATACATTTTTGTGACAATTTTGAGCCAATTTTGAGACAATTTAAATAGTTTCAATCAATTTCATGACCTTTTTAATACATTTTAAGACAATTTTGAAATTATTTTCAGACAATTTGGAGACGATTTGGAAACAAATTATAGAAAATTTCGAGATAATTTCGAGACAGTTTTGAGGCAGTTTTGATACAATTCTAAGACAGTTTTATAACAGTTTAAAGTCAATCCTATGACAATTTTGTTACAATTTTGAGACAATATTGAGACAGTTTAAAATCCATTTTATGACCATTTTGTAACAATTTAAAGACAATTTTGAAACAATTTTCAGACAGTTAGGAGACAATTTGAAAACAAATTTTAGACAATTGAGAGAAGGTTTTTAGACAGTTTTCAGATAGTTTGGAGACTGTTTTCAGACAATTTGAAGACAGTTTTAACAAAATTTCAAGTCAATTTGATAACAATTATGTAACAATTTTGAAATAGTTTTGAGCTAACTTTGAGACAATTTTGAGACAGATTAAAATCACTTTCATGACATTTTTGAAACAATATTGAGACAATTTTGAAACAATTTTAAACAGTTTGTAGACAATTTGGAATACAATTTTGAGACAATTTTGAAACAATTTTAAACAGTTTGTAGAAAAATTGGAATACAATTTTAGACAATATTGAGAAGATTTAAGATCTTTTAAAGACAGTTTAAACACAATTGAAGTCAATTTGGGGACAATTTTGTAACAATTTTGAGGCAATTTTGAGACAGTTTTTAATCAATTCTCTGAGTTTCGAGCCAATTTCACGGCAATTTTGTAACACTTTTGAAACAATTTGGAGTCAATTTGGAGACAGCTTAAAATCAATTGAATGACAATCTTGAGACAGTTTTGAAACAATTTGGAAACAATTGTTAGACAGTAGAATATTTGAAGACATTTTTTACAACATTTTCAGTGAATTTAATAACTATTTTGTTATCATTTTAGACAATTTTGAGACAATTTTGAGAGAATTTTGAGACAATTTTGAGACAATGACATTTTGAAAATATTTGGTTTTACAATTTTGAAACATTTTGGGTACAATTTTGAGACAGTTTAGGATTAATTTATAGTCAATTTTTAGACAGTTTTGAGACAGTTTTGAGACAGTTTTGAAACAATTCTTGAACATTTTTGAAACAATTTAATGTTAATTAACGACAATTTTTTTACAATTTTGAGCCAATTTTGAGACAATGTTTAGACAATTTGGAGACTATTTTGAGACAATTTTAAAACAATTTTGAAACAATTTTACGACAGTTTTAAAACAGTTTTAAGACCATTTTGAGACAATTTTGAGACAATTTAATATCAATTTTATGACAATTTTCACACAATTTTAAAACAGTTCTGAAACAATCTAGAAACAATTTTAAAACAGTTTGGAGACATTTTGGAAACAATATATAGATAGTTTTGAGACAGTTTTGAGACAATTTGAAGACATTTTTTCACAAAATTTTCAGTGAATTTAATGACAATTTTGTAATAATTTTTTAACAATTTTGAAACAATTTTGAGACAAGTTTTAGACAAATTTGAGACACTTTGAATATAGTTGAAATCAATTTTATGACATTTCGAAACATTTTTTCAACAATTTTGAGACAATTTGGATACAATTTGGAATTAAATTAAAGACAATTTTGAGACAGTTTCGAGACAGTTTTGAGACAGTTTTGAAACAATTTTTAATCATTTTTTAGACAGTTTAATGTTTATTTAAAGAAAATTTTGTAAGAATTTTGAGCCAATTTTGAGACAATGTTGAGACCATTTGAAGACAATTTTAAAGCAATTTTGTGACAATTTAAATACAAATTCCAGACAATTTGGAGACAGTTCTTAATAATTTAATGACAATTTTGAAAGAACTTGGATACAAATTAAAGACAGTTTTGAGACAATTCTGATACTTTTTTGAGACAATTTGAAGAAATTTTTTATGACATTTTCAGTCAATCCAATGACCATTTTGTAATAATAATATTAAGACAATTTAAAAATAGTTTTTAGTAAATTTCGTGACAGTTTTGAAACATTTTTTAAACAATAATAGTGAAAAATTTGAGGCAATTTTGAGACAGCTTTGAAATATTTTCGAATTAGTTTTAAGACAGATCTAAAACAATTTAATGACAATTTTGAAAAAAAAAAAATGAAACAATTTTGAGACAGCTATTAATAAATTGAAGTAAAACTTTGAAACAATTTTCAAAAATATTCAAGACAATTTTGACAATTTTGACAATTTTGACAATTTTGACAATTTTGACAATTTTGACAATTTTGACAATTTTTAAAAATTTGACAATTTTGACAATTTTGACAATTTTGACAATTTTGACAATTTTTACAATTTTGACAATTTTGACAATTTTGACAATTTTGACAATTTTGACAATTTTGACAATTTTGACAATTTTGACAATTTTGACAATTTTGACAATTTTGACAATTTTGACAATTTTGACAATTTTGACAATTTTGACAATTTTGACAATTTTGACAATTTTGACAATTTTGACAATTTTGACAATTTTGACAATTTTGACAATTTTGACAATTTTGACAATTTTGACAATTTTGACAATTTTGACAATTTTGATAATTTTGACAATTTTGACAATTTTGACAATTTTTCCAATTTTTCCAATTTTGACAATTTTGACAATTTTGACAATTTTGACAATTTTGACAATTTTGACAATTTTGACAATTTTGACAATTTTGACAATTTTGACAATTTTGACAATTTTGACAATTTTGACAATTTTGACAATTTTGACAATTTTGACAATTTTGACAATTTTGACAATTTTGACAATTTTGACAATTTTGACAATTTTGACAATTTTGACAATTTTGACAATTTTGACAATTTTGACAATTTTGACAATTTTGACAATTTTGACAATTTTGACAATTTTGACAATTTTGACAATTTTGACAATTTTGACAATTTTGACAATTTTGACAATTTTGACAATTTTGACAATTTTGACAATTTTGACAATTTTGACAATTTTGACAATTTTGACAATTTTAAAAATTTAAACAATTTTGACAATTTTGACAATTTTGACAATTTTGACAATTTTGACAATTTTGACAATTTTGACAATTTTGACAATTTTGACAATTTTGACAATTTTCACAATTTTGACAATTTTGACAATTTTGACAATTTTGACAATTTTGACAATTTTGACAATTTTGACAATTTTGACAATTTTGACAATTTTGACAATTTTGACAATTTTGACAATTTTGACAATTTTGGTTATTTTGACAATTTTGACTATTTTGACAATTTTGACAATTTTGACAATTTTGACAATTTTGACAATTTTGACAATTTTGACAATTTTGACAATTTTGACAATTTTGACAATTTTGACAATTTTGAAAATCATTAAAATTTTGACAATTTTGACAATTTTGACAATTTTGACAATTTTGACAATTTTGACAATTTTGACAATTTTGACAATTTTGACAATTTTGACAATTTTGACAATTTTGACAATTTTGACAATTTTGATAATTTTGACAATTTTGACAATTTTGACAATTTTGACAATTTTGACAATTTTAACAATTTTGACAATTTAGACAATTTTGACAATTTTGACAATTTTGACAATTTTGACAATTTTGACAATTTTGACAATTTTGACAATTTTGGCAATTTTGACAATTTTGACAATTTTGACAATTTTCACAATTTTCACAATTTTCACAATTTTCACAATTTTCACAATTTTGACAATTTTGACAATTTTGACAATTTTGACAATTTTGACAATTTTGACAATTTTGACAATTTTGACAATTTTGACAATTTTGACAATTTTGACAATTTTGACAATTTTGACAATTTTGACAATTTTGACAATTTTGACAATTTTGACAATTTTGACAATTTTGACAATTTTGACAATTTTGACAATTTTCACAATTTTCACAATTTTCACAATTTTGACAATTTTGACAATTTTGACAATTTTGACAATTTTGACAATTTTGACAATTTTGACAATTTTGACAATTTTGACAATTTTGACAATTTTGACAATTTTGACAATTTTGACAATTTTGACTATTTTGACAATTTTGACAATTTTGTCATTTTTGCCATTACTGTCATTTTTGTCATTTTTGTCATTTTTGTCATTTTTGTCATTTTTGTCATTTTTGTCATTTTTGTCATTTTTGTCATTTTTGTCATTTTTGTCATTTTTGTCATTTTTGTCATTTTTGTCATTTTTGTCATTTTTGTCATTTTTGTCATTTTTGTCATTTTTGTCATTTTTGTCATTTTTGTCATTTTTGTCATTTTTGTCATTTTTGTCATTTTTGTCATTTTTGTCATTTTTGTCATTTTTGTCTTTTTTGTCATTTTTGTCATTTTTGTCATTTTTGTCATTTTTGTCATTTTTGTCATTTTTGTCATTTTTGTCATTTTTGTCATTTTTGTCATTTTTGTCATTTTTGTCATTTTTGTCATTTTTGTCATTTTTGTCATTTTTGTCATTTTTGTCATTTTTGTCATTTTTGTCATTTTTGTCATTTTTGTCATTTTTGTCATTTTTGTCATTTTTGTCATTTTTGTCATTTTTGTCATTTTTGTCATTTTTGTCATTTTTGTCATTTTTGTCATTTTTTCATGTATGACGTTATTTGTCATTTTTATCATTTTTGTCGTTTTGTTATTCTTTTTTAATTTTGTCTTTTTTTCAATCGATATGTCAAATCAAATCGATAATTTCCAATTTGGGAGAAAATCTGTCATTTTTTCTGTTGGTTTTTGATATGAAAAATCATTTCCAGTTTTTTCCTGTCTAAGAATCAGAATGAATTTTCTGCAGTCTGAATCGAGAAAACAGACCATACATCCCACCTGAGACGGAAAGAACAAAGAAAGGCTCGAAATCTACTCGCCATATTTGTGTGTAGGAATGGAGAGCTGTTGAACTTTCTGTCTGCTTAAAAAGGAGGAACGGATTCGAAATCTAAAAAGTCCTGCAAAAGTGTCGAATCTTTCTTCTAGTTCGCTTGCTCCTAAAGCTTGGCCAAACCAAGCCAAACCAAACGGATAAAACGAATAAATATTCATTATTCCTCCGGGTTGCACCTTAATGCGATGCTCGTTGATTTCAATGGATTATGCATAAAAATATGCAGACGTTGCCCGTGTGGTGTGACTAGGAACCAAACCTTTTGGCCAGGAATGGGGGGATGATTCTGGCGAGGAATACGATGATGATGCGGGCGCTTGTTGCTGTTCGGGATTCAAATTGCATATTCCTGAGGCATTTTGGAACGAAACTTAACTACTGAGGCTCAGGGGCTCCAGTTTAGCCTCTTTTCAGAGCAAAAAATAACAACGAATCAACGAGATCGAGACCAAAGGCAAAGTATTGCTCCGGAAATATATGGAAATCACCGTCCTCCTAGAGAGATCCGAGAAGAGCGTCTGACAAACGAGCACGCTTCCATATTCAGAAGCTTTCGCCTTGGTTCGAGGTTCCGAAAAACATCGAGTACCATTCTTGCAAACCCGGCTTGAACTTTTGCATCGATGCATCCGAGAGACAAAGCGATTCTACTTTCCCCACATGAATCCCTAGAAAAGTGAATGACTCAACTAGCACACCGGTAAAGGTATAGGAAGAAAGTCCTCCTAGCCAAAAACCATAGCGAAGTGCAATTGCAATCAGACAGAATCAAATGGAAAAGAAGGAAAAAGCGCTCCAATCTGAGCAAGATAAACAACGATTTGAGACTCTCTTTTGAATGTCGAAGAGCAGCCGCCGCCAGCAGCCGAGAAAATTGTTGATCGGGATTTATCTGAACTAAATTATCGTGCACTATACGTGATAGGAATCTATTTTCGTGGCAACTCAAATGTCAAAATTTACCTGGCGGGATTGAATTTATTTGTGTGATTTGGAGGAACGCTTTTTGTTTATTTTGGCTTCATTAAACTGAAAATGGAGGGAAATTTTTCAAAGCTTCCAGTGTAATTCTTAACTTATTTCAAGTTTAAAGTGCCACACAAGTTTGAAGACAAGATTAGATTTTATTCTTCTAGAAAAATCTCTTTTTCACCCTCATCCGTCCCATAAATTTTTACCCGTTACAGTCCCTGGAGAGTCAATTTTAATGCTCATGGTTCTCCCTTAATTAAACTTTTATTCCTCAATTAGAACGAGTTTTTCACGAAGCGAGTTTTTTGGCGTCCGCTTGAGTCAAAGCCTACTCAAACTCCGGTTACTCGTAGTAACGATCTTGACTCAGAACAGATGTCAAAATCTCGAACATTCCTGAATACTAAATTTTAGTTAAAACACGAGTGACTTGCATGGTTACATGGTACATGGTAAAGCGTCTCAAATAAAATTATAGCAATAAATTTTAAATAAGGTTTTACTCATTTCAGAGACTCTGGTTCCATATATTAAAATTCATTTTTGCATTCAGTTAAAAAATTTCCGAATATGAAACTAAACTTGGAAAAGATTGTGAGTTTTTGTTTCATATTTGGATTCGATGTTCTTAAACTTTATTCTTTTGCAAAATTCAAGCATAACAAAACTTCGAAATGACGAAACAGATTCAGAACTCTAAATATTTATTTTTGTTTAGAATTGCAAAACGGATTAGAAATGCAAGAAGGATTTGAATAAAGAACAATCATTGGAACCCAAAAAAACGAATTATAATTATGGATTTATGATTGAGAGCTCTGAAACTGATCTGAATTCTTGGTTCTTATTTCTTAATTCAGAAACCGTTTTTATGTACATTTCAGAAAACGTATTGAAATCCTAAAACAGATTAAAAATCCAAATTTTGAATTCAGATTCACAATTAAGATTCATTATTAAATGTACTGTTTGAAACTTAGATTCAGATTCAGCTCGTGATTTCGTGAAGGAGTGTCACAATCAATATAAAATTATCAAGATGAGTTTGAGTTCATTTTGCAAGTTTTGTCATATTCAAAATTTTTTCTTAAATAAACATCCACATGAATTGATTTTTGATTAATAGTAATTCATAATAATGAAACATTCAACTTCTCTTAATGAAATTGCAAAGAATTCCATATGTTTTGGCGGATTTTTCAAAAATATTATTATTGCAGTTTTTATAAAGAACCAAATTTAAAATTAAAATCCTTTACTAGGTTCGAGAATGCATAAATCCGATTTGAACCGCAAAATTTAAATATTTTCTTTTGAAAATTGAATTTATTTTATGTTTTGTCTTTCGATATTGAAGGCTTTATTAAAAAAAATTATTGTTAGTTCAAATCAAATCAATAAATTTTAGCTAGTTATGCTACCCAGCTTAACCCGGACTAACACGGATTTGCCAAAATTTTGTTCAAAAGAATCCTGATTTAATCTTGATTCATTCACAGATTTTATTGGAAAATCAAACAAAAAATGCAAATTGCATTATTCTAATTTTAAATTTTTAAATTTCAAAAATGAAATTTTTAAAGCTTGATTAACTGCCTATCCGCCTTTTCTTAATTCCTTTACAAATTCGTCTACCTAGCATTTCATCTCGCCACACGTGTCAATGAACATAATTTAATTAATTTACTAAAATAAACATGAAAGATAATTTGGGAACCAGAAATGCCATGGTTGTGTTTTTTGACGAATAAATAATGTACCATAATGGATCAACATGAAATTTTTTCAGATAATCATCATTAAATAAGTCTGAAGTTGAAATACCTGAAAACTGTTTTCTACGTTCGGAATTTAGTTTGTAGTTGGAGATTGTTTTTATATTAATTAAAATGAAGTATTAACATATCTGTTTTTTCGAAGACTCACAAACAAACCCCTCTTCTTATCAAATGATAGCATTAATAAGCATATGGATTGATTTATACGAAAGTTCAACTTTTTTCCTTTGTATAATAATAGTTTTGAAGTTATTTGAGGATTATATGATTATTTTATAATTTTTGGATATTTATAAAAACAGACATTTTCTATGAGAAAACCTGTATTGCACAAATGGCTAAAAACCCTATCAAGTGATTAGATTTCAATGAAAAAATAACATGGGAACAGTGGGAGGACCTAAGGAATTGTATGATGGTAAAATTTCATTTGTATTTTAGGCCAAACAAATATTGCGAAATATTTATAATTTTTGCCCCCAAATGTATGCAGCAACATTATTCATCTTTTGAGTATATTTGTTTTTGAAAGAAAATGTTAAAAAATTCAATTGAATCCTGACAAAAATGATTTTTATTGATGTTTTAAGCTTTTTGTGCTTATTGGCATCAAAACAATAATTTAGAAAATGTACAGATTCTCACTGAAAAATTAATTTAAATTTTTTATAAGAGAAGATTTGCTGAGAAATTGCTAATATCTTTTTTTAGATGTGTAATAACGAATAAGTTTTTTTTTTAATTTCATATGTTCAAAATTGTTGAATTCAACTTTAACAACAAGCAAATCCGTTGAAGCTTCAAAGCTGGCTTACGCTGTGTAGAAGTGAGAGATTTTAAATTTTTAACATCTGCATTTAAAGCTCTCAAGCATGGGATTCAAAAATTTTAATCATTAAAAAAAATAATAATAATAAATCACATGTTCAAAACTGGATTCAAAGAGGTATTTTGCGTTATCGAAAAAAAATGTGTTGAAAAACTCGATTTCTCCAACTAGGCAGGCTTCGTTGCCTAAATGTACCACTAGTGTCAAAAAATCTACTTTTTGCAACTTGTTGCATTAATAACAATTATGATATAATTTGCGATAAATTTCGATGTTGATTAAATTTTAAATCGAAAAAAAAGCAAAATTTTTTGGGCAAATATGAAATCGTAAGAAAAATGATAATCTAAATCAACTTTTAAGAAATTTCCAATAACCATCGTAAACACGTTGGTATTGAGTAATTTTCCATGATTCATTCACGTCAAGCTTTGCTAAAAAAAATGATTTGGATAGCAGTTTGGTCAATTCGTAAATATGCCTAAAAAAGCTAAGAATATGCTTATTTGACATTAACGAGTTGAGCTATCAAAAAGCGAACTGATTTACGATAAATGGGCGGTCCTCCAATTGACACTCTATCCGGTCTCTTCCTTGTACCGTCTCAGAGACGAATGAGTGAGCCTACTCAAAGTCTCTATAATAAAAAAAAATCTTCCTTTGACCGGTGCGTAAAAAAATGTCACCTATAGATCTATAACGTGGATCATATCAACCGATGAGTTGGCATCGTGTTAAGATATCGGACAGCAAGCTCGGAGGACTGGATTTCAAATCTCAGTCGAGGATTTTTTTTTTGTTTAACTCAAATTTCTTAGGTAAAATCTTTTTTTTTTGTTTTTGTGGGGAAATCGAATCGTTTAAATATCGTTGTAGACATATCGCCTCCAATTTTGTAGCTTTATGCTATTTTAGTAAGTTTAAAACAATCTTTCATCTGGTAAATTTGTGTAGACACGAATGCCACAAGGTGTCAAAGTGTCATAAACAAACCTTAGAAAAAATCTCGGACATTTGTTTGATAATTCAGGGGAGCAGCAGAGGAAAATTTAAATTTTAACATAGCTTCAATCATACTATTTAAAGTTCTTGAATACAAAAAAATAAAATTGGAATTCAAATTTTCAAAATAACAGGTAAGGGGCGCCTAGACCATAATAGATTTTTTCCAGCAATTTTTTGCTGAACAAATTTTTACAATATCTAGCAATATCAGGGCATTTGGTTTCAAACTTTTCAACATAAAATCCGCACAAATCTTAGCCGAATTCGATGATAATTTGAAAACAAATCTATAACAAAGTGGTTAAAATCTGAAAAAAATCTTTTTTTTTTATCGAAACATGTCAGCAACGTTAAAATCCCTTTTCAAGCTCAAAAAAACTATTTGGATAAGACAAGCACAAAAAAATAAGCCTCAATCAGAGCTCAATTTTGATTATTTGTCCACATTACTTTGAAAACATGGAATGTCCGAATAAATCTGGGGAATCCGGATCGCATGCCCTACAATAAATAATATGGGGGAGTGGGGAATCATGGGCCACCTTTTTTCGTTGTTCCATAACTTCTTTATTATAAAAGATAAAATGAAAATAAAAAATGGTATGGTTTTCTACATTTTCTAGGTATCATAAGATATTTTTTTATAATTTTTAATAAGTTATTTTCCCCAAATTATGACTGTTTGAAAAAAAGCAATATTTTTTGGCTTTTGAAAAATGGTGGAGAATCGTGGGCCACCAAATCCAAATTGACCAGATAACATGCAAAGTTTATGAGTTGATCCCAAACTGTGGTTTCCTAATACTTTTCGTTATTTTAAAGCAATTTCAGATGATGAAATAAAAAAGAGAGCTGTGTATGATCGCATAGATTCAAAACCTGGCTCGCGAACGTTTTGCAAAATTTCTTATATAGGATGGACAAAATATTTTTCAAAACTCTTCATTTGTTATAAGAAAACTATACAGAGAGGAAAAACGTATTTTAAGTTATGAATATGTAAAAAAACATAAAAATATAGGTGGTTCAAGATGTGTGGCCCACGATTCCCCACAAACTATGATTGGCAAATTGGTTGCGATTGTGTGACTTTTTGATGTTTCATCAAAAATTCCTTTTCCACGTGAAAGATTTTGACAAAACTAAGATCATAAGCGTATGAGCATAGTTTTGTTATGCACTTTAGGTTCCCCATCGATGGAATTAGCGGGTGATTTTTTAATTAAGGAAGTAAATTTTTCTAACTTTTTTTTGCTTGATAAATAAAAGAAGCATATGATGCGTGTTTCAGTCCACTACATATAGACATATATGCTCACGCAAAGCGACGACGATGACTGTTGGTTTGAGATTTTTATCTCAACACACATCTGAGATATTAAAAGTGGCCCACGATACCCAACTCTCCCCTACATTTTTTCTCTTATTTTTTAAATGACGAAAATATTCCAACACTTTGCAGCGAATAAAGCATTATTTTATGATAAGGAAGTATTTTCTCTTCATTTTTTTTAATGTAACGACTTGTAGGGGGATGGATTCGTCTTTTCTTAGATTTTTCAAAATTAAAACAGATTACAAAATTATCAACACAGTTGTACCGGATAGGTTTTTCAATAACGATCCGCCAACTGTAACGTTGATAAAGTCGCGAATGCCATAAAGATTGTAAAACGACTATAATCGAAACAAAAAAAAAAAGAAAAAAAAATTACCAGTTTTTGATAGGAACACTGCAGAAATTTGGCTAGTGAAGTAGACAATGTGCAACTCGAGACCCCATACACCCAACCTTCGGGTAGTGGTCATATCACCTCTTGTCTGCAACTCCGATTCTCTACCTCCCCGTGGTACTAGCTGGGGTGCGAGCAACCTTAGCGGAGATCGGGTACCCAACCCCGGTGGATGCTTTGGTCGCATGCAGAATGAGTTAGGGGGCTTCGTACGCGTCTGTTCTCCATGTTAGGGGCGGCGTGCGGAGTGCAACAACGTCCTGGTGGTGTTCGGGACCCAAAACAGCAACATCACGACGGTCCTCCTGCGAGATAGTGGGGTTAGCTGCGGGCCTTGCGAGCCTGTGACTACTAAAAAAAACATAAACAACGAATAACGAACAACAAATTTCGGATGGAAATCGGCAAAGACCCACGCGACTGCAGAAATTTGAAAAAGTGAAGAAAGTGAGAAAGAACTTTTGAAAAACTTTTGAATTATTATTTGTATCGGGCTTTGCGGGGATTAAAATTAACTAAACCAGATAATCTGGAATGCTCACTTTGTAAGCATAGAGTATGAAAATTAATAGTGAAAAATTTAATTATTGAAATTTGAAACTCTCCAACTTTTTTTAAATTTTGAAAAATAAGGTTACTAAAGTTGACAAAATAGGATCATTTGACAGAACTGTGTATCGCTATTGAATTTTTATTTCAATTGGAATCTAAGTTTTGAAATTTTAATTAAAACTATTCTAACTGAAGATTTTGATGTATTTTTTTATTAAATTATCTTCTACTTATGGAAAAACGCTGAGTTTTGCATATCTTTCTCTAAATTACCATTCTCAAATTAATATTGTCAAAAAAAAAAGCTCTCAGAGTTCAATTGTGAATTTTATTGAGCGATTCTTTGAACATGAAAATTTCTATATTTTCAAACACATCTTATTTCTAATTTATTATTCTGTGTCTTGGAAGTTAAATTAAATTCTGAATTAATGTTTTTGAAGATAACTTTTGTCACATTAAGGAGAATTTTTCGCATAATCTTGTTATTTTTTTAAAGATTTTTTTTTGTAAAATAAATAAATTATACTTTATTTAAGATTTAAAAAATTTCAACACATTACATAAACACGATTTTTTGTGTTTTAATGCAATTAAAGTGAATTAAACATTTGGATTTGAATTATAAATTCTACAATTCCTGCTTCCCTCTGATTATAAATTTGATTCTCAATTTTGTATTTGAATTTCATATGTAATTTTATAGTGCGATCATAATTTGATACTTTTAATTGTGAGTCTGAATAAAAATCCGATTTCAGGATCTAAATTTCAGTGTTTAACTGTCTGGTTCTCCATGGAATTTGAAATTAATTCTGTTGTACTTTTTATTTTAGATTCTTTGTCGGAAATTTTAAAGGAACCTCCCAATAGTCATGAGGGAAACATTTATTCTTCTTTCGATGAAGGTCATAAGGTGATGGATAATGAAATGAAAAAAGTTTTCAAATATATTTCTAAATTTTTCTAATCCTCAGATTTTTGGGTGATGATGGAGTTATTAAATAAATTGTGATTTAGGTTTTGCATTTAACAGCTCAAATAAGCTTTTTAATTTTCAATAAATCAATAAACTCTTCCGCAATGTTTGCAGGTTATGGATTACCAATTAGTGTTTGCAGATATCAGACATAATGGTTATTTGAAGGCAATATAACAAACTCTTTACAGTTTCTTTGTAAATTTAAAATATTTTGTGTACTCTTCTGCTCTCTCATATGAAAAAAAATTGATTCATAAGGGCTCCCGTGAAAAATTTCCACGAACCTTCCGATGGCATAATCTGGTCCGGTTTTCACATATCATAGATTATGACTTTTCCATTCCGAGCCTTTTATTTATAAGTCATTGTTCTGATTTAAGTGATTGCACCTTAGTCATTTATGAAGTCAAACCTTGTAGACTGTGCATATTAGACCGCTGCAAGTATTGTATGAAAATTTCAAATTCTTAAGTTTTAACACCTCCCATTACTTTTTTTGGTTGTTTTTGCTGCCAGAAAAAGCAATTAAAATTTTGAAAGCGATCCATCCAGTCCTGAATGAGGGCAACGAGTTTTAATTTTGTATGGAAATTTGTGTGGGAAACCAAATTTTTCATTCAAAAATCGCCAGAGAAATTCTGTAAGTTCCTTTAAATTTGCAAACACATTGATTGAAATCATCAAAAGTTCAAGCAAGCAAAATCTGCCATTTTAAATTCTTTTCAATGGATTCTGATATTTTACTTTGAAATGGTTATAACTTTTTCCATACAATGTTTAGCTGCTTGCCATGTCAGCCAAAAATGAAGCTTAAGAATAATCTAAACCTTTAATTTAAAAACCAACTTCATTTCAAGATTATTTGAATTTTTGGATGATTTTATGTCGAGAAAACAGTTGCGTAGGTGATCGAGAAAATTGTTTTCAAGGCTTCTGACTCAACAATGAAACAAAGCTTTATTTACTGAATTCTGAGCCATGAGTCATACAGCTTCAGGACCAATAATAAATGTCATTTTTACCGTCACAAACATTCCCTATCCAAAAGCAATCAAACCCAACTGTTCCTACTAAAGGAAGGTAGCCAGACAGTCGATCAAAATGGCTAATCCACTCGGAGGCAACAGAAGGTATCTATTGGATAGTCGGTAGTAAATCTTAAGGGATTTGTCCTGCTGCAGTAGTTTATCGTTTGGGTAAAAAAAAAGGATCAGCAAAACCGTCCCAGACGCTTATTCACCAGAAGAGACTCAACGGAATGTTACACTTGCATATGATGAGCGAACCAAGATTGCGAATTGCATCTTCTTTCCTCACCCCAGCTCTAACCCATCACATGTAACTTCATAAACACTCAGAAGTTTAAAGTCACTACTGGTTGAGACTATTTATGAGTAGCACCGGCAGCTGACGTGAGTTGTAAATTTTCTGTACAAGCTGGCACGCGAGAATTGAACCATGCATGCATGTGTGTTCTATGGACTGTCTTGAAGAAACAAACTACCAACAACTGGTGGAACTTCAAGACTTCAACAACTCACCAGACGACAAAGATGAACAAATTTAAGTTGCTCGACTACTTACGATTTAAGTAAAATTGGAGTCTTTCCTGAAGCTTGAGGTCACAACCTATAAGTAAAATCCCCGGACAACCCAAACATCTACAAGATCCTCATTCTACAAACTTCAGCAATTGCCGGTGGAACGAAAATTCTGACACGTCAATCATAATTTTTGTTTACAGCAGCAGCAGCAACGAGGAACGTTTTTTGCTCCGAAACGAAAGAACGAAGGGACGGATGAATGGCAACAAGTTATGCTCCGAAGAGAAGGAATTCGTCCGTTTGGCGGAGGCTAAGGCGAAATGTGTTGGAATCTGGTATAGCGTGAGGCGACACGATTTCACGTCACAATTTTCCGACTCCGAATTGAACTGACATGCAATAATCAATTGAGTTATTTACACCGAGCAGCGAGGTGGATGCAGTCAGTCAGTAGCAAAGTCCCGGACCCATCAGCCAGACGAGATGTCCGGGAGTTCATTCACACTCGCTGCTGTTTATGCAAAAATAACTCGTAATTGAATTAAATCGCGCTAGACATGGATCCCGCGAGAGAGGGCGATCAGCTTGATCTAATCAATTATACACAGCAACAACCAACGGAGAAGGAGAAAGTTGTAAGAAGTAGTGACACTGAAAGGTGTACGGGAAACATGTTTGAAAATATTGATCAAACAAACATCAAGTCAATGTTTACAATCTTAAACATTTTATCTTCAGTTGAAAATTTTTAATTTCTAACAATCATAAAACAAAAATGATGATACTTTCATTTTTATTTCAGCTTGGTTTGCAAGATTCATGTTTTTCATACTCTGAACAAAAACATTTTGTGATAAAACTGTTATGTCAATGTCCATCAAATGTTATAGAAAGACACACATTTTTAAAACAAATGTGTTGTTTAAAATATACCGGAAAATGTGGATTTTTGAAAATTATTAATAGAATTTGACAAATTTTCTATTTCCAATCAAAGATCGTCTATTGCCATAATATAAACTTGTTGCATTTAAAACCACTATTCATATCACAATATTTTTGCTTTATTTTCTCAACTAAAAATTTGAATAAATCTACGTATGGAGAAAAAATCATTTTATTAGAATTGAAAGTAAGGAATCAAATGAAGGTCAGGCAACTGAAACTTTGAAATAAAAATAATATTCCCATCAAATAATCAGACTCAAAATCGTCTTTCCAAATGTATTCTATATCGAAAAATTCATACTTTTCTGGTTAAAAATAGGCTGTAATAGGCCTTACCCTTAAAGTCATTCGGGAAAGCATCTTAATCATCATTCCAATATACTGAAGAACTGAAATTTTGTAGAGACCAAGTATATTCTATGAAAATGATAATCAAGTTAACGAAAATAAAATAAAATTTGAGTTGAGAAAATCGGTTTATTGAGAAATGAGATACAGCGAAGCAAAGACAAAATTGGATTGTTTGTTTTAAGTAATTTTTTTTTTACCGGGAAATCCGTGATGGATGTTAATATATTCATCGGACCCCCAAATGTTTATGCATCGTCAGATAGATGTATTCTTGACAATTCCAGAAATCAAACAAACACTCAAATACTGCAAAGCTGTCAGAAATTATAAGCTATTTGAAAATAAAATTGTTTTTTTGGGACTTTTTTTCATTCGGAACCTACTACAGACAACCTGGTAAAACAAATTTACTTCATTTTGAAATAATTTGAGACTTGAATAAATTGCCTTCAAAATGAATCTAATATCATCGAAATCGGTCAACATTCTCGGCTACGGGTATAACAATCAACAAGTCAAATTTCTCGCAAACGGATATTTTGCGAACAGCTTTGGAAGGTTAAGAAACCAAATGAAAATAGCACATTGAATAAATTTTTATTTTTTAACCCTTTTTCGAGAACCTCAAACCAGACTCGATTCGAGATGCAAAACATATACAAGGGAAGTACCACTATGTGTTTTGCTTGATAAAATGCAGGTGATTGAAAATCTTTAAAATTTTCTTCTACAGTTTGTTTTACATTCTTCAAAGCATAAATTATGCATAAGTTTACATTTTTTTGGACGAAACAATTGACGCTGAGGACTTAAAATATGAAAAATGGGTGCGAAATAATATAGGTTCCACTGGACGTTGAGGACCAAAAATATGAAAAATAAGTGCGACATGATAAAAGTATCACTTATGGTTTCTGCAAAAATCAGTTTTTTTTTTTAATTTTCTGTTCAACAATGAAAAATAGTGCTTCTACAAACAACTTGAAAAGATATTTGCATTTTTAGACGTTCTCTTGAAATGCAAAGGTATAAAAGGGGTTTTTTGCTTCGTCCAAAAAAAATTAAACTTGTTTGGGCAGACCATTTCGAAGGTCTAAAGACACTTATATTGTCGACGATCAAAATAGAAAGAGGCATTTCATTTTATTCATGCTAAACATTGCAGTTTTTTGCGCCCTGATTCTCTTTATTATTCTTTAATCATTAATTATAATAATTATTATTATTATAATAATTATAATTATTATTATAATAATTATAATTTTTATTATTATTATAATTATTATTATTATTCTTCTTGGCAACACTTTAAAATTAAATTATGCCAAAATATCGAGGGGTTTTGATGAACTTTCTTAATTATTGGAATTTAAGATGATCAATATGTACAAGATTGGTCAAAACTCATGGTTGATTTATTTGTTGAACAATTTGAAATAAATTATAGAAGAAAATTTGGACGATTTTCAATCATTCATATTTTATCAAGCGAAAAACATGGTAGTACTATTCTTGATTCGCTCACTGTATAAGTTTGCAATTTAAAAAAAACTTCAAAATTTAAACACATGCAGAATAGGAAATTTCGCAAATTTATAAACTTGTTATAGGGCTATAATTCGTTTTTAAGATTTCAGATTTTCTATTTTGCTTCCGATTATTTATGTTTACGACATTAATTTCTTTAAAAAAAAAACAAGTTGCAAATTCAAAGTAATTATTGAATTTTATTTTGAATTTATCAAGCACACACACATAGGATCTCAGTAAAACTTCATGTTTCTTTGAAGAGATCTTTTTTCCTTAAAACTCTAAGCGTATATCTTTCGAAGTTATGATGGCTAGCATCTTACAAATGCTCAAACCACTAGACCACAGAAAGTGTACTATGTATGCCATGACCGGGATTCGATCTCATGAACCTTGGCGTAGAAGACTAGAGCTCAAACCTTTACGCCAAGGCCGCTGGCAAATTGCTGAACAGTCAAATTCAACAAAAAATCAAAATTTTCAATCAAATTGGAGGCCGCTTTTTTAAGATTTTCAAAATGTGAACTGTTGTTTTAAAGTGTTGTATTAAAACAACACCAGTCAAAATCCAAATATTTCGGAAACACGTACATATTTTTGAGTATTTTTAAACGACAATGTTCGTGTGAGATATTGAACGAAGCATGTGGAAAATTGCAAAAATGTTATTAATTTATATTTTTGAAAAAAAGTAGTCTATGGAAAATCGCTGATATTTCTACAGATTTGAAAATTCTAACCATTTTTTTAATCTCAATCTATCACAAACACCTTCCCACACTCAATTAACAAGGTTTTGAAGAAATTTGCAAAATCACATTGAAATGGTTCAAGAATTTCAAAAGTTATTTTCAACTTTTATAGGCCATAACTTTTATAACACTAAAAATAACGACTTCAAACCTGTTCAGTTGTGTTATCTGAATTTTTGATTGTTTCACTGAATCGATAACAGATATTCTCCGGTTTTAATAAACTTTCACTTTAAAAAAAACCCATACACAGATATACCGATAACTCATCCAAGTGTAGGTATTGGTTGGGCATCTTCTTACGCTTCAATGAAAGCTTATTTTGCGATCGGGAGAAAATGCAACTCTCAATCATGCTATCATTTTGTTATTGGTAGCTAATTTTGGTTTCTGTTTGCTGTCGATTCAGGCATCAAAAACTGCTCGAGATAAGATCTGATTTTAAAATTCTCGTTCTTGCTGAAGTTATTTACATTTGATTCAAAATTCATTAATATTTTAATTTTTATTAATAAAATCTACATTTCTTTTTCTAGATTCCAAAATCGTTTGAAATGTGGTACTTCATAATAAAAATTCTAAGTTCAGAATCCTGCTCCACTCTAAGATGTGGTTCTGGAAAAATCAGAACAATATCTTAGATACTTAAATGCTAAAGATAAGAATGTTTACATTTCTGAATCAGACTTTCACTCAAAATAAGATCTCAGTTACAAATTCAGATTATTTCTAATATTCAAGTTGGGGATAATAACACTAGTTACAGCATTTTTGAACTTGGTAAATTTAAGGTCATTTTTAATGTGAAATTGGGCGCTGAATCCGAAAAAGAAATTTAAAAAAATCTCAGTAGAACCGTTTTAGAGTTATGCTCCAAATATGAAATTTCGAAAAAAAAGTTTTTGTACTTAGATTAAAATATAACGGACGGCAAAACAGTAATTTTAAATCCCTCTTTTGCATATTAAAGGTGAATAGATTTTTTATCGATCATCTGAACACTATTTTTGCGTATGATCAACAGTTTTGTTGATATTAGTGACTTAATGATAGGAAAAATTATGAAAAACGCATTTTTAAGAGAAAATTTTGTTTCAGTGAAAGTTTTAGACTCGATGGTAACATTTAAAAATATGATTTTCTTTTGCGCTCAAATGTCAATTAAAAATAAAGATTTCAAGTGGTTGTTTATCAAAATCGGTTGAAAATTTAAGAAGTTATGACTACTTTACCATAACAGCAATCTTTGCAGTTTTTAATAATTTAACGAACTGCAGTACACTTATCATAGTATAGGAAGAATGAAATATGATAAATCTCACTCGCTCCAAGTCAAAATTGTTTATTAGCTTACCAGAAGGTCACATGCAAATTTCAGGAAAATCTGACCATAGGGAGGGGTTGCTTGAGTCTCAAGCGTGAATAAAATTTTATATGAATAATTCCCTTAAAGCCTAAGTTGAGATAAATATTTCACTCGAAGACTGTAACTTGATTGGATTTGAATTAGAAAAGTTATTGCGGTTCAAAGATTGTATTTTGGTCGAAAATTCTCGTATAAAACGCAATGCGTAAAAAGTACTCACTGCGTGTTGGACAAAATTTGCGGCCTTTGAACTGCAATAACTTTTTTACTTCAAGTCCAATCGTGTTGCAGTTTTGGGCTGAAATATTTGTCTCAACTTTACTGAGTTTTTTTTTAATTTCGTTTTCGGATTCAGCGCCCGATTTCACATCAAAAATATTGGTCAATCAATCAAGTTCACGATTTTTTTTTTTAATTTTGTAATTCAAAATGGATATGGATAATAATTTCTACTTTATAAGATAATGGAGTTTTTGAATGCATTATTGGAGCTAAAATTCAAAACTCATATCTAAAAATGGGAACTAGTTTTGATTCAACATATTCGTTATGAGTTAATAGCTGTTTGTATATTTTCGGATTCTTTTTTCAAAATTCGTTTCAAATGTTAAGTTAGGCTAAAAAAACATCCTAATGATAGTTATCTAAAAGAAATGCTTCAACACATTAATAAAAAACTACACCATGATAAGAAAACTTGCAAACGTTTATATTTTGAACGTCTACTGAACAATACCCCCCACTCTAAACTATGGAAAAATATCAACCAACTTTTGGGAAAATCTAAAACATCTCCATCGATCAATCCCATGCAAGGTGAAAACCTCATAACAGACAAAAAATGTGTTGCTGATAAGTTCAACAAATACTTTTCATCGATCGGATCAGATCTTGCCAAGGAAATACCAATTGAAAGGGAATATGATGTCTTGGCAAATATTAACGAAGTGCGGAACTCAATTTTTTTGCAACCAACTGATGAAACTGAAGTTAGATCGATCATACTTTCTCTTAAAAACAAAAAAAGCTGTGGATCAGATTATTTCCCTACCAGCGTAGTAAAATATAACAACATTCTTTTTTCGCCCATCCTCAAAAAATTCTTCAACATAATAATAGAATCAGGAAGTTTCCCGGATTGTCTTAAAACAGCAAAAGTGACTCCTATATTTAAATCGGGTAATCCTGAAGATGTTAATAACTATCGACCTATATCTAGTCTCAGCGTTTTTAGTAAAATATTTGAGAAATTGCTCATAAATAGAATTCTAAGTTTTCTTAATAATAATAACGTTCTTTACAAAATGCAATACGGGTTTAGAGCAGGTTCAAGCACCCTCATCGCGATATCTGAACTTGTCGATTCCATAATTGAAAATATAGATTCTAAGAACATAGTTGGTGCATTATTTCTAGATTTGAAAAAAGCCTTTGATACACTTAACCATGACATCTTACTGGCCAAATTAAACAAATATGGACTAAGTGGAATAGCTAACGATATTATCAGAAGTTATCTCGAAAACAGAAAACAATTTGTTGT
This sequence comes from Uranotaenia lowii, assembly GCF_029784155.1. NCBI lineage: Eukaryota > Metazoa > Arthropoda > Insecta > Diptera > Culicidae > Uranotaenia > Uranotaenia lowii. Next base: position 366,061,555 of record NC_073692.1, on the reverse strand, counting down.
AGTTGAAGGAGTAAATAGTGAACTAAGGAATATAGGCATAGGCGTTCCTCAAGGCAGTAACATTGGGCCATTACTCTTCCTTCTTTATATAAATGATATAAGTAATCTTCCACTAATTGGCACATCTAGGCTTTTCGCTGATGATACAGCTCTGTTCTATTCAGGAAAATCTGCAAGTTCTATTATAGATTACTTGGAGAATGATTTAAAGCTGCTATCAACATATTTCAACAGCAATTTACTCTCACTAAATTACGCTAAAACTAAATATATGTTGTTTCGCTCGTCGAGGAAAGTAATACTACCACACAGGGACCCATATATGAACCAGTTTGTCATACAAGAAGTACATAGCTTCAAATACTTATGTATTTATTTAGACAATACTCTCTCGTGGAAAAGTCATATACAAAATTTAGAAAAAAGAATTTCACCACTCTGTGGAGTGCTCTGGAGGTTAAAACACTTTGTTCCTCAACATGTTCTGTTGAAATTTTACCATGCATTCATCCACTCAGTATTACACTATCTCATATCAATTTGGGGAAGAGCATCTCAATCACTTTTACAAAAACTACAATCTCTGCAAAACAGGTGTTTAAAAAATATTTACAGGCTTCCCATGCTATACCCAACTAAACTTATTTACTCTTCCAGTTCCCATAACATTTTACCTTTAGTAGATCTTTGTGATTTCCAAACCATAATGTATGTTTTTGATAATCTGCACTCATCAAATACTATCCAAAACCTGACCTTTACTACTGGAGTAAGAACACACAACACCCGCCGTTTGAATTATTTGCAACGTTGTCGATCGATAACTACTTTAGGACAGAGAAGAATTTCCTTCATAGGACCAACAAAATACAACAACTTACCCAATGAATTAAAAGAAATAAATAGTCGCCCAACTTTCAAAATAAAATTGCTTCAAATATTCAAAGAAAAACTTAGTCAATAAAACAAGTCGAACAAAGCTAGTTTTAAGAATTTTTTAATTTGTAGCGTTAATCCTTTGTAAATTTTAGTTTAGATGTAGAATGTTTTATAATTTTTTTATAAATTTTTTTGTTTAATTGAAAGTGAATCTCTTAAAAGGAAATCTCTTTCCATTGAGATTCATAGTTGTAAGTTAGTTAAATTAGTATCGTCACATTTCCTCGCACTAGATTATAAACATTTTGAGTTCTCAGCATGAGTAAAATTTTGTTCGCGTTTTTAGTTTAATATTTCTTTGTCCAATTGCTGCCAGACGTGCTGAGAACAGTAGCGTCCATTACCAGGGGGCTCAATCGAGCCTTTTGGTGTGGGGGAGTGTGGTGGGTCGCTACAAAAAAAAAAAGAAAAAAAAGAAAAAAAAAAGATACAATGCATATATTTAAGTTTTGATACAGATTATCTAAGCAATGGGATTAACTTTCATTAAGCGTAAGGAATAATTTTCTTATTTTTATTCCCTAACAGAACTGCCTAATTAAAATAAACATTTATGTACAGTTCTGTTAAAAATTCCAAATTAAACAAACTTAATACGTGATAAGAAAACATAATAAAGAAAAAAATATTGAAAATTCAGCCTGACATTCATAAACCTTCAGTTTTACATGAATGGAATTTTCTTTTATTCAAAATTTACCAGCATTAGTAAACATTTATCACAGCTTTAATCCAAATGATGATTTCAGAAATCCAAAATTAAGTCCAGACTCAGCATCATACTGATTAGTATATCTTGGTTAGTATTTGTACAACTTAAAATTTATTTGAATAATATTTCGTGTATCAATGAATGGTTCGAAAAATCTAGCAGTTGCTTCACTATTTGGTGCAGAGTGTATCTTAAACTTATTCATTTTAGCTCAAAACATGTTTAAAACATTGACATCATTTTCGAACATAACTCGATAGTACAAAATCTGTATTGGCTTCCATTTTTTCAAAGTTCAAAACATGGGTGGCCAAGATTTTCTCCTAAATTGCCTTTTTTTCTGCTAGTGGACAGCAGAATCAAAATTTCTTTCCGAAAATTTTTGCATCATAAATCCGTCTGTGATCACTTTATATACGTTGAAGGAAAAAGATGATTGCATATATTGAGAGGTATTTAGGTTTGAAAAACCTGCAAACGTTTTTTCTTTCGATGTACATTAGGAGCCTACAGGCGGATCCATGATGCAAAATCCACAAGCTTCATAATTATGTAATTTTGGTGAAAATGACAGAGAACTTTTTATGGTTTGATTTCAAAATAATGGAGCCAGTATTTTACTTTAACGTTTTCACAGATAAATATTTCACTTTATAATAATTAAAAAATTAAGGAATTTTAGATTTTCAGTTCAATTTTTCATGAAATAAATTAAAAAGACTAAGACGCGTAAAAGTCGGGAAAAATCAGGTTAACGCCTGATTTATTCACTGAAAGACAAAAGTTTTCAAAATTTACCAAGAATATTTAAAACATCTACATAATAGTGTTTTATGTCTCATTGCATAAATTTGAAATATTAAAATCAGTATCTTTCTTTTGTATAAAAAAAAAAGTTCATACTGAATGATATGATGAAAAACTTTCAAGGAAGTGTTTTTTTTAATCTCGATTCATATCATATGCTTCCAACCAAAAAAAAAAAAGTTGCAAGATAAATATAATACATTTTCTGAAAATGAAGGCTCTCCAGTTACATTCTGATTATGAATAGAGTTTTTAAGATTTTCTGACTAAGTTTCGCATATACATACATATGTAATTCTGCATTACATCAACTTGAAGCTTTTTCCTTTCTCTCGTAGAACTACTTTTCTACTGCATATTTAAATCCTTAAAATGCATACCATGTAGTCATCTTTATCAAGTGTTTTCTTCTGCATTCTTTACTAAATAATATTGATTATGTTCGCGACCAAAGTTATCTTTCCTGTGGTGAAATCCTTCAAAAATGTGAAAAATGGAAATTTGTCACAAAACCTCTGGAAAAGTCGCAATGCATATAAGGATTTTTTTTGCCTGAATTTGCTCCTACTCGCAAACTTTTCTTTAAATCTTATTCGTCCCAGATTCTTTTACCCGTTAGAGTTCTTGGAGTGTTGATTTCACACTCATGACCAAAAACGCAATGCCTCTCTTGTTTCTTTATAGATTTGTATAAAATTTATAGTTTTTGAAACCGTTATTTAACTCAAGTATTTTTCTTAGAAAATATTTAGCAGCAACTTTACATTTTAAAGTTGTTCTAGGTCAAGTAAAAACTAAAAAAAAGTCTTAAACAAGTCTGTTGACAATAGACTGAGTTGATTAGGAATCATTTTGAATTTCTTAAACCCTGGGGTCTCAAAAGCTTAGTTCTCGTCCATGATTTTATGCAAAATTTTTAGCAACGTTTACATGAGTAATATATGTTTATGTTTGTATGGGAAAATTGATTGCTCTGTACTGAAATATCATCATCGTTTTTGTTTCTTCTGTGGAACCGAGTTTAGTAATGGATTTTGTGTCAATTTATAAATTTATTAAAGGAAATTTTCCACTTAACACTTTTTTTTGTCTTGAAAGATCGAAGTTTTGGTCTTCGACTTTCAAGTTGGTTAGCGAAAAATTTCCTTAGAAGAATTTATGAATTGGCACAAAACCCATAACTAGGCTTAGTGCCACAGAGAAAACAAAAATGATGATGAGTTTTAAGAACAAAATATTTCATTTTCCTATACAAACATAAATGGTCAAATTTACCCAAGTGTTTAAAAATTCTCCGAAAAATCATGGATGAGTTTTGAACGAAAACAAAGCTTTTGAGACCCTAGGGTTGAAAAATTCAAAAATGACCCCAAGTCGACTCAGTCTAATAGACAAGCTACCAAATGCTTACAAAAAATTCACTTGGTGCCTTAGAAAGCTGAAGTTATTAGCAATATACTGCGCACATATTTTTTTTAAATTATTTTTAAGATCATAACCTCATAACATGTATAAAAGTAATTTAAAAATTGTACTTTTCCTTCAGTGAATCGTCAAAATTGTTTTAGTCAAAGTAGAAAATTTTTGAAAAGTGAATTGGAATGTTGACGTAATTTGACACATTATCGCATTTTAGGATTCTCAAAAGACGAAACAATAGTGTCATACGACACTCAAGAGCGGATGATGGTTAATCACAAAAATCAAAATACCTTCGATTAATTCCAGATTTTATTTGTTAACGCTTCGTTAAAAAAAATTTCAGAACAGGATATTTTTAAATTTTAGGTGCAAGAAAGATGTTGAACGCTTGTTTTTTCCGACAATTGCAATATTTTATATTCCTTAATAATGATTGGATTTTTTTCTTGCATATTTAATTCAACATGTTTCGCGTGAGCTTTCATTACGTCGTGTGAAATCATCAATATTCAGCGAAAACGGCTAAAAAATAAGGAAAATAACTTTAAAATTTATATAACACATCCAGAATGTATTGACCATACCACAAATATTCTAAATCAAACGAAGTTGCTACAAGTTTATGTTAGTGTTTTTTTGTTATAAAACTGTATGTTTACATTACACATACAACGACGTAATAGAAGCTCACGCGAGATGTTAAACCTAGGAGATCATTTGCCTTAATTTAAAAATCTTGACAAACAAGGAAAGTTAAAGATAGTCACGACATGAAGTTATGAGAAAGGCCAAACATCACTTTTAAGGTGTTCAAAGATTGGAAATAACACCTATTTGCCTATACGCCTAATAGGAAAGTGTACTGAACAAAATCTTTTTGGTGCTTTGATAATCGAGTTTTCGGACATTCAAACCCAACCTTTACACTAAACAAAGGTACTGAAAGTTAAAAGAATTTCAAAAAAAAAAAAATAGATAACTTGAACACTGCTTAGGACATTGGAAGTCGTTGCCATTTTCATCGTCAAATGAGCCACTGATAATTTTCGGAAGTTTGTAAATTCCATAATCTACGTACAGGCGTTACGAACAGGATTATCATGCTAACTGAAAACGAGATTCCTAAAAAAAAATTGAGAATACCATGTACATCCCACAAACACGAGTTAATCTGTTTCTGAAATATGGTTGGTACAGCCGGTTTCCCAAAATGGAGCTTCCGAAAAAACGAAAACTCTTCAACCGCTTGGTGTTGGCCCCAGTTTTGAAGGGGTATTAAACTTTTCACCGAAATAACAGATGTTCCATCACACTAGACATGGATCATCCATCAGGTTTCCAAACGTAGGTACGGTACATGTTTCTCGTTCATATGGCGACCGTGCCAAACAGCATCCATCCACTAGGAGATAGGTTGGTTGTTTCGTTTGGTTCATTGGGAGGAAGCTGGCTGACAGATATTCGAAAATAGACTCGGTTCAAAAGTTCAACCGGTGTGTGTTCGAGATGCGATGCTAGATGGTTAGAGCACAAGGGATCATCTTTTTGACAGGCTTTTTGCTTCTGCACTTGAACGTGTGCGCTGCGAGATAGACAGATTTTCACCTAGCCAGTTTCACCAGCCGAAATCCTGAAAGGATGTGCTTCCCCCTTTTATTGGGGGATCCTTTTTTTCCGGGAGAAAGTCAAAATGCTTCAGCACCCAGCGACTGGTGCTATCTGCTTTGCATATCAAATCCTCTTCGTGTCTGTGAGGGTGTGTCTGTGCGAAAACGATGAGCTGGAAGTGATAGCCGGCAGCTAAAATTTTGCTGCTGATGTTGCTTATCTGACACGAAACGATTCATCCAAAGTTGCCCAAAATATCGAACCGACAGCTATCAGTTTTTGGGTTTTCCGCCTGGCAAAAGTTTCCCGAAACCAGGCAGCCTTGAAACTGATTCGGATAGGCAGATTTGATTAAAGTTTAAAATTAAAGTTCACCCACACATCGCTGGGTGAGCTACTCTCATTCGGGGGAAAACTAAAATTGGGAGCTGTTATGGAAAATTCCTTTGTTCGTAGACTTTTCTAATGTTTTATTTTTCTATCTTCTGAGAGTGGGTGGCAACAAAGAATCATTTGAGGGCAACAGACACACTTTCCCGGAAACACCGGAAGGGAAGCGATTTATCAAAATTAAATGGAAGTTTAAATGGCAGGAACATGGCTGCGGATCGGTTTTTTTTTTGGAAGAGGCCAAAGGTTAGCGTCGTTTTCGAATCTGGCGAAAATGTTGCTTTCGCCAGAGAAAAAGCACAAGTGGTTGCGAATTCCTTCGGGTGCCGCTTGTTAGAACTCCCCCAACAGGAGGAAATGGCTCAAGATTTATTGCTCGAGTGCGACTTTCAGTGTTCTTAGAAACTTCTTGTGCAGCTTCCCTAGTTTAGAGAATAGTTTTATCGAGCTCGGTCTTGCCGTCGTGGTTCGAAGATAAGTTTTTTGTCTTCTAATGGCAGTACGCGAACTATTCGCGTCTAAGATAAATTTTGTTGGAATTTATTTCTCAATCGTGAAGCCCTCAGTTGAAGACAAATTTAACAATTTTTTTTCTTCTTTCTTCTCAAACAGGTCAATACCGATCACCGAGAATCACGGAACATCCATCGGATGCCATCGTTCCGAAAAACGATCCAGTAACGCTTAATTGCAAAGCTGAGGGAAAACCTCAACCGGTGATCCAGTGGTACAAGGATGGGGATCCGATAAAGCTGGACTCGAACCACGTCCTCCTGCCATCCGGATCCCTGTTCTTCCTGAGGACAATCCACAGTAAGAAGGAGCAGGACGATGGAGTGTATTGGTGTGTGGCCAGTAATAAGGCTGGCACCGTTCATAGTCGAAATGCCACGTTACAGGTGGCGGTTTTAAGGGATGACTTCCGGTTAGAACCAAAGAATACTAGGGTGGCTGCGGGTGAGACGGCACTGCTGGAGTGTGGTGCCCCAAAGGGCAATCCGGAGCCGACGATCCTGTGGCGGAAGGTGAGTTTCTTATAAAAAAATATTGAACATTTTTCACTATGACTTCCTCCAAAGCTTATTATTTTAGAAGACAAATCTAGAACTTCAATTCCAAAACTTGAAATTCAGACTAAAGACTTGTTCAGACTTGTTTTTCAACAGTCTTCTGCTCAGACAAAACCATCAACTAGCTATCATTATGACCAGACTCCCAGCTATCATTATGACCAGACAAGAGACCAATATTCATCATCATATCTGAAAAATACAAATCTATTTTTATGTTTATGTTTATTGTTCACGGTCTTCGATAACTCAATATCATACAGACTGGTTACTTAAACTACGCTTAAAACCATCCTTACTTATATTAAAATCAAAATACCCATACACTTGGTAGAACAATCTACAAGAGATGTCAAATGGGTTATAAAATTCATTTCTTCCATGATTGTTTAATCTTAGAGGCTCGAAATTTCTTAGGGAACGAGATGGGACATGATACGGTATCATTTCGATGAGACTGGCACTATCTATATTCCCGGATATGACGTCGAATATAAACAAACGACGAAGCAGCACAGCACGTGAGCCGATTGGTTCGATATTCAACATTCCACATCGGTCATGGTAGGAAGTCTCTGAGGTTCATTCCATGATAAATTTGGAAGCGCGTATCGCAGGAACCGCCTCTGAACTGACTCAAGTAGTTTCAGCCCTCCAATTGAATAAGGTGCCCATATTTGGATACTGTACTCCAAACCGCTGCGGACGAGTGAGCAGAATAATGCTTTGAGAGTGGTAATGTCACTGAATTCTTTGGTGTTCCCTACTAGAAATCCCAGCACAGTTTATGCTTTTGCCACGGTTACAGCTAAATGCTCCTTGAATGTCAGAGATTTATCCATAATCACACCAAGATCCCTAATAGACTCAAATTTTTCAAGAGAGACGCTACCAGCTGTGTACAGATGGGTAGGATGACTCCATCGGCGGGGAGCATCTGAGTAGTATGCGTCCGATCCCTTGATCAAAGCTACAAAGATAAGGCAACATCTTCTGCGTAGCGGAGGTCAGGGGTGCGCCGCGAACGTGTGTAGGATACCCCAATGTCGGGAGGTATCCGAGTAGTGCCGCTTCCTAAGAGGGAAACTGCGGGGATAAGACTATACCTTCCTCGTAGCGGATCTCGAGGGAAGAGGGTTAACCACTGTCGGGGGATACCCACGGGTAGAGAGGCTCTCGACGCCGGGCGAGCCTCTCGAGTCGGTGTAGGATGTCGTCACCGTCGGGAAACATCCGAGTCGTAGCGTTCCAAGTCCCGAATATGTGCCGTGACCGGCGCGAGTCTAGGATAAGCTGCTTTCGATCTGGCACACAAAGGGGAGAAAAATCCGCGGGCCAAAAATCCTAGGGTTGCCAGCCAAGGGGAATAAAGAAGACCGGACAACGGTTGGAGTAGACTGACCCCATCGACGGGGGGCTGTCGAGTAGAGTGCGTCCGACCCCACGGTTTGAAGTTACAAAGATAAGACAATACCTTCTGCGTAGCGGATGCCGTGGGTGCGCCGCGTTCGTGCGTAGGATCCACTTTCGGGGAGTATCCAAGTAGAGCGGTTCTCAACGACAGAAGCTGCGGGGATAAGACTTGACCTTCTTCGCAGTGGAAATCGTTGGGAAAGGGTTATTCCACGTTCGGGGAATACCCACGGGAAGAGTGGCTTGGGTGAGCCATTCGAGTCGGAGTAGGGTGACGTCTTCGTCGGGAATCATCCGAGTCGTTGCGTTAAGTCCCGCGCGTGTGCCGTGACAGGCGCGAGTCTAGGATAAGCTGCTCTCGATCTGCCACACGACGGGCAAGGTGGCAAACTTCGAACCCTGGAGATAAGAGGTCGGGCTTCGAGTCGTTAGAGGAGAGGTCAGGCCTCAAACCTTCAGGCGGAGAGGTTTGTGTGGTCAACCCCGAGTCTTTATGATAAGAGGTCGGGTCCCGAGTCGTAAGAGGAGGGATCAGGCCCCTTTACCAACAAGAGGAGGGGTACAAGTGGTCACCTCGAGTCATTACGAGGAGAGGTCAGATTTCAAGTTGTTAGAGGAGAGATCGAGCCTTGAATCGTGCAGAGGAGAGGTAAACCTCGAGTCGATCCGAAATGAATAATGAACAAAATCCGAGTTTGATGCGTACACACGTTTGCTCGAAGTGTGCGCAATGACGAAGAGGAACTTCGCTACACGAAAGAGACGGTCTTACTGCTATGAGATCACCTCCCCCTCTTCCTAGATTGCTAGTCTGAGCTGAGCGATCAGCTCTATAAACTTGATAACTAGCAGAAAACTCGGTGCTATTGATGCCCGCATGCAACCAGGTTTCAGAAAAAAACAATCACATCGTACTCACATTCAGCCAGTGCGATGAACAGCTCCCTTGTCTTTGTACGCAAACCTCTAACGATTTGGTAGTAAATCGTCAATTCGTGTTTGCGATAAGGGTTCACGGTTGAGGCGCACAGCTTGCTCGAAAGCGACGCAATAGCTACGTCGGTATGGTACAATGAATAAACAATATCATCATTAGCTTGTAGATGTTCACTCGCGTCGATGATTTGATGGGCGTCGCCAGAGACCGACGGCTTGTTTATGAATTGTGTTTTGAACAAGTTCAGTGTGAAAGTTTGTGCAAGTCCGGTTGGATCCACGGGATCGGGTCAGTAAAATTCTTGCTATTTATGGTTGTTACCATACTCCTCTAACGACTTGAGGAACAACCGTATTAATCATAGGGTCCAGGTCGTGTCTTTTACCGTAAGAACCCCGATAGAGTGTCTCTTATAGTGGACAGCGCCTGTCGCAGCACCGCCCTAGGCTTTATGTCACGACTCGGATGACGTTTCTTTTTGTTAAGTTGAGGTCCGCACTACTCGTTTTTTTGCAAATCGGGTCTAGGATGGCCCGAAAGGTAACTCGAGTTATCACATTACTCATTGGTCGTATGCATGAATCGGTGTCTTGACCCCCGAAATGAGTTTCGGACTCTGACACCTCTAACACCTCGTCAACAAGCAATCGCTTTATCATGTACTTCGTGAATTTTTTTCTGGTATATCGAAACTGATAATCAGCTGAAGTCTAAATAAATAGAAGAATCCTTCTTGACTCAGCATATACTAAACTGTCCCAATACTTCAATTACCTGGACGCAGTGATAGGTTCCCAATAAAGACCCCCACATGTAACAACGTTTGTCCAGAGCAACTTGCTAGGCTGCTCAACCGTATCGCTGAACTGATGACTATTTTATTTCCATGTTGTTCCATCTCACGAAATAACCTGATGATCAATATTCCTCCAAATCACTCGGGCACCCCACATACGCCACTTGGTCTAACCAGCTCGCTTGTTGCGCCTCTGCTCGTTCCCGGACAGTCTTCTGACATTCTCACAACATGCCCTGCCCAGCATATCCGTCCAGCCTTCGCCATCTTCTGGATACTGCGTTCGCCGTAGAGTCGCACGACCTCGTGGTTCAACCTTCGTTTTCACACTTAGTTGTCCTGCACGCCGCCATAGAAGGTTCCTAACAGTCGTCACTCGTATACTCCGAGTGTTCGCAGGTTCTTCTCGAGCAATAACCGATCTAATGTGCGTTGTTTACAGGTTACACTTCGTGCGAGGGCTAATTTTTCTCGACCGCAGTTTCTTGTAGAGTCCATAGTAGGCACGACTTCCGCTGATCATTCGCCGCCAGATCTCCCGGCAGGTGTCGTTGTCTAAGGTCATCAGTGAGCCAAGATAGACAAAGTCTTCGACTATCTCCAGCTCTTCGCCGTCAATCGTGACCTTGTTATTACAAGACAGGCGGGTTCGGTCGGTATCGGATCCACAGGCCACCATATACTTCGTCTCGGACGTATTCCGTAACCCAACACCACTGATGATCTGCCGACAATATCAATGTCTTCGGCAAAGCAGATAAGTTGGCTGTATCTGTTGAAAATCTCAACTGATGACATAACCTTTTTTTTGCCGCATAGAATCGCCGAAGTGTTCGATTCATGTTAGAGCAGCCGTGGATTTTTTGCAGGTATGAACTGATATCAGATCAGTAATCCACACCATCCATTCTTTTATACGGTATCCAGTTCTCCTTTATCTTGATCGCTCAGCAATCCAAAGTACTTTGGTTGTCGTTCATAAAATTCACTTTTTTTACATTCACTGCTGAGACGCTGCTCGTAAGTAACCGGTTAAACTTTACGTTCTTACGTCTTAAGTAACAGCCACGCTAAAACGTTGTAGATTATTCAATGTTAAGAAATACCTCTTTTGATTAAAAAAGAAGTACACTTCATATGTCCTCCGTCAGCCTTTTATTTGCAAAGAATCCAGCCAGTTTTTCTACGGCTTACTCAAAAGTCGATAGGCTTAACGATGTATTGGCAGGTACGGTAGGAAAATTGAACCAGTCTAGACTTGAAAGAGCTAGCATGAAAATAAAAACGGATTTTTGATAACATTTATTTATTGAGACTAATAAAAAGTGATGTACTTCCACTGACTGATGTGACTCTATCCGCTATCAACACCTCGTGCTGGTTCCCCGAACGGGCTTGCTTAAGTCCGTAAAAGATTTTGTTGGACTAAAACCTTGTCTTCCAAGTCATGACTTCCAATGACATACGCGGGAGGCAGCTTCGTAAAAATCATCTCCTCAAGGTTGCCGTACAACGCCGTTTTAACATCGAATCTTATGTATAAAAATGGAGGCGTTTTCTTTGTAACACCATCACGTATAAACGGACGGTCGAAATGAAGTGAAATTTGGTATTCGAGGGTTTTTCGAGCCAGAGATGGTTTGTATAATGGTTGAAAAATCTCACTTTTTATGGAAGGAGGGCTTCGATACAAAATCATATCCTTTTGCTATCTTATATATAAAAATAAAGGCGTTTTTTTTTGTAACACCATCACGTATAACTGGACGGTCGGAATGTAGCGATCTTTGGTATCCGAGGGTTTTTTGGGAAATAAATTGTTTGTGTAATCGTTTCTTGAATCCCTCTTTTTATGGAAGGGAGGCTCCCGTACAAAATCAACTTAAAAGATTAAACATTTTCTTATGATTAATTAAGTAAAAGGTAAAACGAAGTTTACCGGGTCAGCAAGTTGTTTGACAAATATTTTCTTTTTCATTGCTACGGATACAACGATGCAGAATATAGGGTGACGAACGACCGGCGCAAAATTTTTATCTTTGTCCGTCTCGTATTGTTGGCTGAAACCTTGGGCTACCAGCTCTCCGGCAATACAGTCGTACGTGTCTTTGGTTTAAATCGATTCTCCTGGACCGAAGTTTCCACCGAAAAAGCAAACCGCTTCGGAGCAACAACTCCAAGACAAATACTCATGTTCAACGTTTTCAACCGCGAAACTTAGCTGAGGTTCGAAACCTTCGAATGCTTCTACATCTTCTTCCGCTGTACACAACGCTCATCTGACAGGTTGTTCTCTACGGGCACGAAACTTTGATATTGCTCGAGCGGGACCTGCACACACTCGGAGTATTCGAGCGACGAGTGTAAAGAACCATCTTTGGCTGCGTGCAGGAGAACGAAGTGTGGAGGTAAAGGATGAAGCTCGCGCGACTCTACGGTGAACCTAGTATCCAGAAGTTGCGAAAACTGAAGGGATATGCTGGGCAGGAAAAGTTGCGAGAATGCCGGACGACTGTGCTGCAAAACAGATGTTCACTGCCAATCCGGCAGGAACGAAACGCAGGGGCGCACCGAGCGAGGTGGTTAAACCAAGTGGAGCGTGATCTGGCGAAAGCGGGATGCCCGAGAAGTTGAAGAACGGTTCCAATGGACCGAGTGTATTGAAGGAATATTGTTCATCTAGTTATGTAGTGAGACGGAACTCCATTTTAATAAATAAATGGTTCGTTGACCGGATCCACCCGTGGGAAATTGATGGATGAAACAAAAAGATTTCCATTCGCTGATCTCGAATCAAACCCACATAATGTTAGGAAATTAACATCAATACTGACTGTAATTTTACCCGTCAACTTGTCCACCAGTCTTTGTCCCACGTCTTCGATATGCATCGTTTTGAAGAACGCAGCTGAGGCTTGGATTCCTTGCTATCCAGCTTTTCTCGCTTCATACTCGGCACGTGGTACGACGCATCTACTCCAAACCGCTGAATGTTTTCGAGATCGTGATGGCACCACAGAAGCGCTTGACCAGATTCCAGGTTATTCCGTTCAGCCACCCCGTTTTGCTGTGAGGTGTGAGGTGCTGTGAGCTGTACGATGATACTTTTCTGTCTCGGGAAAGTCTTGAACTTTTTTCCGAGGTATTCACCGCCTTGGTCGGATCGCATATTTTTGGATTTCTTCCAGAACTGTGAAGTGACCAGCTTGACGTATTCCTTCCAGTCTTGAAAATTTCGTCTATCATTTACCTGACATCAGTAGACATAGAGAAAACATCTCAGTCACCCAGATATTTTTCGCAGTTCATGATAAATAAACAAAGAGTGCGTTCATGAAATCCACACCCTGCAACGTTCGACAATATTTTTTTCAGTTCCTTCCACACTCATTCGTTAATCGCCCTCACTGAAAATGAACACTTTATTTTATCATTGTCATAGTGATCCAAGTGAAAGGGATAGAAGGAAAAAATCATTCTTGGAAATGTCACCTGTCTGAAATTTTCTTATAACTCAGACTACGAGGTCGAAAAAAATTTTAGTGTTTAGTTTTTTAAACCCGTATGGCAGTTTCAAAGGACAACCCAAGTATTTTGCAACCGGTAGCAGCAACAATTACGGTGCCATTCAGTGGGCCAACACATAACTTGTCTCAGGATCAGGACAACAAACAGTCAGCAGGTGAAACCTTTTTGTTTTTTCAATTATTTTCGTGAATGATTTTTTTTTGTTCCGTAGATTTCTTCTTTTAATTATGGTAGGATGTAACGAGTTCTGTTGGTACTCGAAAGCGAAAGTTGCTCAAAACGATTTAATAGCAACCGGAAGGAAGTTGCTCGCCAAAAGGTATTAAATCTCGGAGCAAGGTAACGTCAGCTTTACATACGATACTTCTTAATTCGTTTCATGTCGATGTAAGTATGCAGATATCTTTTACTAGAAATAATCATTAATTTGTTTCATAATTCTTGCAGAATTATTTTACAACTTGGAGCCATCAATTGCGTTATAAAAATAAGTTACTTAACCTGAAACAGTGAATGGTCAGATCAAATTAGTGCGAGAGAAAATCGCAATAAAAGTAGGAATTTGTTTTTCTTCTTAATCAAGTTTTGGCTAAGGTAATGAAGTTAAGCAAAATATGTGATTAAAATAACTAAAGTAAAACAATGTCCGTGTTAATATTTTCCCCGATTTTTCAATAAATAATAATAATAGTCATATGCCTGAGTTTTTTCAATTTTTCAAAGAATTTTTCTGGTTATATACTGTAGAAAGAGCATAAGTAAAACGTTAAACTTTATTGAGCATATCCAACAAACTGTTAGCAAAGCGACCTCTTCGAATGAAACGAGTGTAACTTAATCGGTTTCTTTTGTCTAAGTCTTGATTTTTAATTGAGTAGATCACTTACTCATATACGACATATGGATTCGAAATTGAATGTCGAAAGCTGGAAAATTTCAATTTAACTATTTATTTAAATATTTTTTCCATTAGACAAACATCAAACAAACAGAAGAAAATTGTTTCGCCCATCTGCTACATGGACATTTTGAGCTTGCGCTTCGGATTCGGACTTGAGATTTGGATTAAGATGTGGACTTTAAAAATGGGCTTAGGTCTGGAACATAAATTTCATGAATTTCAGACTTGTGCTTGTCATCATTTCATTTCCTTTGCCTGAGGTACGATCAAAGCCCATCATAATGTTGCTGGATTCCAATTTTGCTGTTGTGTTATTTCCGATAAATAATGCTGAATCTGGCGGGCGATGGCTCGTGTGGCATATTTTCTTTGCCAAATCCAATTGCTGCCTAAAACGATGTCATACCTGATAACTGAAAGTTAAGGATTCCCCAGCTGTAGTTCTTAAGGGTTAGAGGAACTGCTGCCGGTTCGATGTGCTTTGAATTGAGGCCTTCGTTAACAACGTTCAATGTGTCTCACACGGTGAGGTCAGTTTCTGGAACCAACTGTATTTCTCAGCCAAGGTCTTCACGAGGCAGCAAAACCCCCATCGAGTTGGGTTGCACGAATTAATGATAGTTTACACGATTTAAGGATCACATTGTACATACGTGCACAGGCGGTTGATGAATTTCGGCCTAAAGCAAGGCCGATCATTCGTTACGCGATCACCGTTCGTTTTCAATTGCTTGAAGCAATTTTTTCACATCAAAGTTGAATTTTCGAAAATTTCAAAGAAAAAATTGATAGTTGAAAATCGAAATTTAAATTTTCACTGATTTCTGAAATGAACTGAGAAAGGCACAAATGAACTTTCAAAAAAGGGAAAACAAATTTGACAATGATAGTTGAACTCTGTCGGTGCACGTTCATTGGTAATGATATCGACAAAGAAAATACCAAAATAAACAAGATAATGAACCATCGGTCAAATCAAAGAAGGCATAATTGAGAAAAGGAAGACAGAAGTTTTCAACAAGATATTTTGAATGGGAGAAATTTTGTTTTCATTGTCAATGTGTCCTTTCGAATTTTTTCAACACTGATTCCTTCAGCTTCTCAAGCCTTTCCGATTTTTCACATAGCAAATAAAAGCCTGTATGTTTGCTGTGATTGTCGATGAACGTGATGAAGTACCGCCTTTCGCCTGTGTTTTTTTTTCGTATCGGCCCACACATGTCAGTATGCACATGTTCCATGACATTACCTTCGGGAATGGTACCCTGTGCATCTCTCCTTCAATGTACCAGAACAACTGCTACGCTTCACGATAACTACTTCAGTCCTCATCTGCATTTTCAACACCACGTCAAAGTCTCGGTGGCCAAAACACCTAAGCTATCCAAGCACGCCATCTCTATTTGTTGTTGTCAGGGATATGCGCTCTTTCGGTTGACACAGAATTTCAACAGACTGCGTCGTTGCACACATCATCTCACATCTCATGATTTTGGCAAAACTTCCATCGAAAACGACGACAAATTCGATTTCGTTTCAGGATCATACAGTGCACATTCGATTGGCATTTCACGCTCTTGACCAGAACCATCGATGGCATTGATCCGTCCAGCACCACGGTCTTTCGAACGAACCCCCTCTGCTTTTTCTAGCCACACGTTTTCAGTGACTTCTTCGTTCAACTCTTCTAAGAACTCCCTTTTTTGTTGGTTGTTAATTTAGGTAGAAAATCACATTAACGAATCGCATTCCAAGGCACAGCGAGCCACCGCATCCCCACAGTATACTACTCTGGGTTCATGGGCGCAATTGGTCGACTCTAGATACCTTGACCCCTACGGCATTAAGACCACCTGGGGCCTCTGGTCCTTATTCCTATCCGAACCTGCAATTAAGGCTATACCCGTGATGGGACCACCGCGCTTCTGCACTCATCGGATTATTCGGGTCAACTCAAAACTCCAGCATATATACCCTACCTCTTATTCCGATTAAAGACTAAGGACATCTTCTCTGACGACTTGAGGTCCGACTTTTGGTTACTATGACTATCGTGTGCTCCGTCTCTATTCCAGTCCACTGCTAGAGACCATTGACCTCTCCTCTAACAACTCGAGGTCTTGATTCCGTTTGGTTTGACTCGAGGCCCTCTCCTTTTTGCCGTTCGTGTGGCGATCGAGAGCAGCTCCTCCTGGACATGCGCCTGTCAGAGAACACGTCCGGAACTTTACGGAACTACTCTCATGATTCCCGGCAAAAAGGTCATCCTACACCGACACGAGTGACCCGACCCGTTGACGACTTGACCGAGAGTGTTCTGCGGTGTTAATACCATTTCCCCTAAAAGTTCGACTGCGGAGAAGGTGTTGTTTTGTCCCGTAGCTTTAGTTGTAAGGGACTCATTTATGCAGATACTCCGCGGGGTAAGAGGTATCCTTCACTACGTTAGCGACGCACTCCACTCAGATGCTCCCCGACGAAGAACTCCCTGTAGTTGGAAATGCGACATGAGGCTCCGGAATCTGAGGCTGAGGAATCCACTTAGCTACCGCATTCATTGAGAAACGTGTATTGACTGTTGTTGTCTTGCTGCGTTACGTTGTTTGCCTAATGTTGCTTTGTAACCGCTTGCTCGAAATTTTTCACATGCCGCCTTTTGGAAGCTTTATTTCTTACAGAAGTAACACCGGTCCTCTTCAGCCTTCAAATGCGCATACAGAACTGATTTGGATTTGTTCTCGCCAAGTTAATCAAAAAGTCGTCGATTAATTTACCCTTTACTACGTCTAGGGTTAAATTGGTTTCCGGTCGAGCTTCCAATGCAATGACCAAGGTCGGGTATTCCTCCGACAGAGTGCTGAGCAAAAATGCAACCCGTCATTGGCCGCCCAGGATCTTCTCCGGTTGCAAATTTGCGAAGATTTACGTCATTTGATACACTTTTATGCTGGAAATGCAACCTATCGCTTTGTTAGACTACCGTTTGGGTTGAGCAATGCACCCGATATCTTTCAGGAGTTTAAGACGTGTGTCGAAATGTAGAGGTAGTTTACTGACTTGGGAAAATATTGAGAAGAATATCCTACTAGTTCTAGTGGAAAGCAATTGGCGACCATGGAAAATCACCACAATTCCTCTTGACGAGGAAATTTTCAAGAGCCGTCCACGCTGCTGCCGCTGATTATGCCTTCCTAATGTGGAGCAACTGGTTGTCTTCCACGGCCAATCCATCAATTGATGCTAGCTTTTTGATGAGCATGCTTTTTGAATCCGTTTCAGTCGTTTAGTTGCTCTCCTTGGCTGAAACCATTAGAAAGTCATTTTCCACCTGAAGGCATCAATCTGGTGGGTGCCGAATTAAAAAAAAATTAGAAAAATCATCCCATACAAATTTGGGCCAGTCCATTATACAGTTTTCAAACTTTGTGTTCAATAGTTGATTAAGATTGTTTCTATAATTTCAAACTTGGAACAAAGTGTGCTGCTTCAGGCGTATTAATTCTTTATTGAAACCTTCTGTATGGAAGGTTTTGCTGTTGATCCATAAAGCTTTTGATCCTTTTCAGCAAGGGTGATTTCATATATCTTGTGAACTACGTTTTCATAATTCATTTTTGCTTTTATATTTTTCCAGGATGACGTCCAGATGGAGCTGAACGATTACCGGGTCAGCAAGGACCTAGCCCGGATACGAATAGTTGACGGTGGAAATCTGCTGATCAGCGACGTAAGGTCGGCAGATTCGGGTCGCTACCAGTGTGTGGCCCAAAACATGGTTGGCTCCCGGGAAAGCACCTACGCTAAGCTGATTGTTCAAAGTAAGCCGTTGTTGTGTTTCCTCTTAAATAGGGAAATTCTACTTTGCCTAAATTTAGCAAACCTATCGCTAATTGAATTCAAGAGCCATTAATCAAATTTTAAATCCGGTCCCAAATCGACCCAACAAGTCTACCCCGGTTTTAAAAACTTCGCCAATCAGTAAATCATTTTCCCGAATCCATGAACCGTTAATTGGAAGACCATATATCATCACACTTTAGGACCACCCGTTTCCCTCCAGTAATAATAATAATAATCAAGCGACAGACTTGTGAAACTTGCGTGCCAGCCAGCACACAGGATATCGCAAAACTTTCCTAACTTGCATAATTCATGGCCACCAAACAGAGAGAGAGAGAAATAATAAATATGAATAACGACGAGCTTGCCCATTCGCTAATTTGCGTGCCTTCATCCCGGCTTTCGTCCCAAGTCGTCGATCCGTTTTAATTAGTTAGCCTTGTTAGCGCATTCGGGAAAGTAGGTACTACGTGATTCCGAAAATCCAGTTGAAGTTTATGGGGAAGGTTCCCCTTTAAAGAAAGAGAAAAAAAAATTACGAAGAACGGGTTCGTTTTCCACTTGTTAGCTTCATTAGCGCGCCTTTGGAAAGACAAGAATTTCATCGGATCAAAGTCAATAAATCGCCAAACGGACGCTAAATGCGCCGCACGAAATCGAATTCTTCGACACCTGACTCGAGAGTTCAGGCCATTCATATTTGTTTCCAATCACCGTTGCGGTCGCGTGCGCGATCTATCCGATAATTAGCATATCAAACTGAATTATCATCTCCGCAGCTACAGTGATTGGTTTAGGTTCTGGGTCGAATTTAGGAGAAGTCAATTTTCTAGCAAAAAAATACAACAAAATTTGATTATTTTTTTGTTAGTATGAATTATTAATTAAGCTATAAAATAGTGAATATTGGTGATAAATAATATTTTGAAAAAAGTTCTCAAGGAAATTTTTTAAAATAATATTAAAAAATACAATGAATTCAACTGATCAAAAACGTTGTTAAAAATATTTATCACTTTGGCAAGAGACTTCAAATATCAAATGTAATTTTTTCTATTTTTAAGGACTGCCACCATACTCAAATTCCATCTGAAAAAAAAATGGATTTCTTAGACACAAATCACGTGAAAACATGAAAATGACAAATATAACCGTAACAGCTTAAGTTTGGTTATCCGAAAACATCCAACATTATTTTATGCAAACACAACTTGATGAATTTCCGTATCAAATTTGGAACTCAACTCGTTTTCGAAATAAGTGGATGATCAATTGTGCTAAAAACCGTCTTCACTTTGAAAAGTTATTAGCAGAAACCCCTCCAACCTCTCAAAAAGCCAACCTCACATACAATATCAGCAACAATAAAAATGTGACCTGAAGTGTAGGGGAGAATGAGGATACTAGATTCCTTCGCTGTATCTCGAAACAGGAATATCTTACAAATTTCTAGAAAAACGTGCCAAATAGAACAAAACAACAATGCTGTTATCTAGACAAATTTAAAAGAATTTTTTTTCGAATTATTGAACTTTGTCTGAAAAATTTAACAAATATGATTTGAGTATCTTTTTTATCACTTTAAAATGTTTCCAACATAAAAATATTATAGTATAAATTTTTTTCCAATATGTCAATCGTTAGAGTTCAATAATTATGAACTTTATAGTGTCATATCTTCAAAGCAATCTTCAATTCTTTTTTAGAAAAAGTTTTTCAAAATGTATTTTATGAGTTTACTTGATCCCTTGAGTCCAAAAAGTCCAATTTTTATCTGAATGGATCATGATTCATACTTACAAACTGTAAAATACAAACTTATATGGCAAAAAATAGTCTACCGAGCTTTTATCTCTAGATTTAGCCTAATTTTACCAAAGGTCAGGGTACCCTGAATTAAGTATCATGTCTCCTTTTGTAAACGATCAAATCTCTCTTCACATAAAAAATATCTCAATATTTTTCGTCTCACGAAAAAGCTTCTAGTACATCGGGTTCTAACTTTTGGAGCATATAAACTTAAATTACACGCTTTTAAAAATGCAAATGACGGTGAATTGCTTTTTTCCAAAAAGACATGATGAAAATAAGAAAACGGGATGAAGTATCTCCCTTTTCCCCTAAAGTTCGGATTTTTTTTTATGACATGTTCAAACAAACTTACCTTATTACTTTAACGTGACAAAACGGTTTGTTTGTAGTTTTTTTTTAATAATTTTTATTTTTTTAAAATTTGGACCAGAAATCCATTCTATTCAACATTGGAATTTAGTAATTTGAAAAAACTTCAGGGCTGCCATATTTTTTGTTTTGAAAATGTTTATAGTCATGAATGTAAAAAGTTGTTTTACAACAATATCGATTCATACAAATAATTCTTTCGAAATATAAGAAAGAATTGGCCTGGGTTTTTCTGCATGGCTTCACTGTTCTTCATACGTGAACATTGTGATTATTGTTTTAAAATTTCCTAAGAACTTCTGTGAAAGTTTTAAAGTTTTTTTTATCTTGATTGTGTAATTTGAATTTGTGTTGAAACCTACTTTGATTCTTAAAAAATTTGAATATCAGAATCTGATTTGTAATTCTTCTATTGAAATTTGAAAACTCAATGCTTGTTATTTTGAAATATGTTAAAAATATCCAGAATAATTTTTCTTAAAACAACTAATTTCATTTAATTTATAGCAAACACACATAAAAGTATATCTGTTTACAGAATGAAGTCGCAAATGTGAACTCAAATTTTAGGTTAGTTTTTATCTGTTTTATTTTTTCTAATATTCGCACTTTTTCGAGGTAGAAAGAACTTAAGAAATGATTTTAACTATTTTTAACTAATTTGAAGGAGCTAGATCCAAGTATCTAATTAGTTTTCTTCTATTATCTCTCATTCTAATGGTGAATTTTAAAAAAATAATCATTTTACACATTTGTGTATTTTAATAATAGAAAAAACTGAAGAATATTAAAATTATTTTCATCCAAATTTTTTAAAGCAATCTTTATTCTGAATAAGAGGTTTTGAGTCAGTATTTTAGAAAGGCCAGAAAACGAATGTGAATGAAAATTTAAAAATAAACTATAATATTAAGCTTCGGACATAAAAATCAATGCACAGATATAGAAAACCAAAAAAAAAAAGAAATTCCAGATTTCATAACAGATTAAATCCGAATTCCGTAAAAAAATAAATCAGGTCAGAAATTAACTATGATTGAAATTATATTCCATGAAGATTTGAAATGTGAATTAAGAAAAATTTATTTAAACTTAAGAGAAATTATTCAAAACACATAGATATTGAATAAATTTATTCTGAAAAACATGAAAGTATTTAATTTTATTTCAATAGTGCAGTGATCAAAGTCATAGATGATAGTCAATTTTATATTCAAATTCTTTGAGTTATCGATATAAATGGCTTAAAAAGTTCATGTTTGATTAAAGTTTTCGATAACAACTTTGTTATCGACAAAAACATGTTTAGTTCATCATAACTGACGATTTGCAGGTTTAGCAATGGGTAATTTTTAAGATGCTTAAAAACGAAACTGATAAAAATAAAAAAAAGCAATTCCAAGGTGTGAAGTAAATTTTGGGACTACCAAGCAAATACTAATTTAAAAACAATGCACATAAAAATGTTCACTTAAAGTTTCTATGTAGAATCGTTTTTCGAACAAAGAGTAATTAAAAAACCCGATTTAATACACTTAACAGTGGATTGGAGCCTTTCTAACAGAGTGTAAGTTATATTTGGAAATATATAAAATAATATAGAATACACATGATAGATTCCTTCCCTCTGCATCATATAAGTATGATTTCAGATATTCAAACACGAAAAATTCCGATCTCAATATAAAAAAATGATGCATAGTACGTTTTTTGGGGTAAAGCGAACTGGTATGTAAGGAGTTCATTTTATGTATGGAAAGAATGGTATTTAAACAGTTGAATTTCCTAGACTTATAACACGCTGAAATGGTGCCGTGGTAGCAACCAGAACTTTCACGATGCTGGTCACGGTTCGAATCTTACTGTTTTTTTATGCTTTTTTTACTGAATAAGTAAAACCAACTACAATATTGATGGATAGCCGTGACGCGTGGCCTAGCATGATACCTTTTTTAGAGCTCAACCATGCATAAAAGAAAAAATTCTCACAAAAGGAGGGGAAAGTAATATGACTATTAAATGATTAATCTCATTCTGGAAACTAAATCTGAAATCTTATTCTGATTCTAAAGTTTGAATTTTGAGTTACAACACTTAGTCTAATATTTGAATATAATTTCCAATTTCAAATTCCAGGTTGATCTTTAATCCGAATTCTTAATCAGAATTCTAAATCTGAATTCTCAATCTGAATTCTGAATCTGAACTCAGAATTTGAATTATGAATCTGAATTCTGAATTCAAATTCAGAATTAAGATTTTAGAATTAAGAATTTAGAATTCAAATTCAGAATTCAGAATTCAGAATTCTGAATTCTGGATTCTGAATTCTGAATTCAAAATTCAAAATTCTGAGTTTTGAATTTTGAATTTTGAATTCCTAATTTGAATTCTGAATCTAAATTCTAAATCTGTATTCTGTATCTGAATTCTGTATCTGAATCTGGAATCTGGATTCTAAATCTGAATCTGAATTCTAATTCTGGGTTCTGAATCTGATAAAGATGGATAGAAAAATGAAGAGAAAAGAGCAAAAGAACATTTTTGCAAGGAAAACTTATAAACGCACACCATACTTTACCCCGCAACATCAATCATTATAAATTTTCAATTCCGATATTCTTTCTCCAAGAATCTAAATTTTCACCGATATGCTGAAAATAAATTTACAAAAATCTGAATTCTGAATCTGAATTCTAAATCTTAATTCTGATGGTGAATTCTGAATTTGAATTCTGAATCTGAATTCTGAATCTGAATCTAAATTCTGAATCTGAATTCCGAATCTGAATTCTGAATCTGAATTCTGAATCTGAATTCTGAATCTGAATTCTGAATCTGAATTCTGAATCTGAATTCTGAATCTGAATTCTGAATCTGAATTCTGAATCTGAATTCTGAATCTGAATTCTGAATCTGAATTCTGAATCTGAATTCTGAATCTGAATTCTGAATCTGAATTCTGAATCTGAATTCTGAATCTGAATTCTGAATCTGAATTCTGAATCTGAATTCTGAATCTGAATTCTGAATCACGCGTTTGTTAAAATTGAAATTCCTTTCATCCAAAATTTTTTTTTATGCTTTCGGATTTTACAACTTTTAGTAGTATGGTTTTACCCCTAAACGTATGCAGCACCCTTTATTTCAGAAAAATTATGAAAAAAAGTTTTCTCAATACAAAATCGTGTTTTCATGCGGGTAGAAAAGTGAGGAAAAAATTTACGTATGATGAAAAAAGTGAAAGAACATTTTTGCAAGGAAAACTTATTAATGTACACCATTCTTTACTTCGCAACATCTTCATCAATTTTAAATTCTGATATTCTTTCTCCATGAATCTAAATTTTTCACTAATATGCCGAAAATACATTTACAAAAATTGAATTCTGAATCAAAATCCTGAATCTGAAATCTAAATCTGAATTCTGAATCTACATTATTTTGAATCTGAATTCTGAATCTAAATTTTGAATCTGAATCTGAACTCTGAATTTGAATTCTGAATCTAAATTCTGAATTTGAATTCTGAATCTAAATTCTGAATCTGAATTCTGAATCTGAACTCTGAATCTGAATTCTGAATCTCAATCTGAATTCTGACTCTGAATTTTGAATCTGAATTCTGACTCTGAATTCTGAATCTGAATTCTGAATCTGAATTCTGAATCTGAATTCTGAATCTGAATTCTGAATCTGAATTCTGAATCTGAATTCTGAATCTGAATTCTGAATCTGAATTCTGAATCTGAATTCTGAATCTGAATTCTGAATCTGAATTCTGAATCTGAATTCTGAATCTGAATTCTGAATCTGAATTCTGAATCTGAATTCTGAATCTGAATTCTGAATCTGAATTCTGAATCTGAATTCTGAATTCTGAATCTGAATCTGAATTCTGAATCTGAATTCTGAATCTGAATTCTGAATCTGAATTCTGAATCTGAATTCTGAATCTGAATTCTGAATCTGAATTCTGAATCTGAATTCTGAATCTGAATTCTGAATTCTGAATCTGAATTCTGAAACTGAATTCTGAATCGGAATTCTGAATCGGAATTCTGAATCTGAATTCTGAATCTGAATTGTGAATCTGAATTCTGAATCTGAATTCTGAATCTGAATTCTGAATCTGAATCTGAATTCTGAATCTGAATTCTGAATCTGAATTCTGAAACTGAATTCTGAATCTGAATTCTGAATCTGAATTCTGAATCTGAATTCTGAATCTGAATTCTGAATCTGAATTCTGAATCTGAATTCTGAATCTGAATTCTGAATCTGAATTCTGAATCTGAATTCTGAATCTGAATTCTGAATCTGAATTCTGAATCTGAATTCTGAATCTGAATTCTGAATCTGAATCTGAATTCTGAATCTGAATTCTGAATCTGAATTCTGTAAATTTATTTTTCGGCATATCGGTGAAAACCTTTTCACCGATATGCCGAAAAATAAATTTACAAAATTAATTAACGGTGGTTAACTTCTCTCAAAAGAATCTGAATTCTGAATCTGAATTCTGAATCTGAATTCTGTAAATTTATTTTTCGGCATATCGGTGAAAAGTAGTTATGAAATTGATAAAGATGGATAGAGAAGTGAGAAGAAAATTAACAGATGTTGAAGAGAGCGAAAGAGCATTTTTGCGAGGAAACTTATTAACGTACACCATACTTTACCCTGCAACATTTCATTATTTAGGAGAAGTAGTACCGGGATAGAGGTGGCACTACCTTAACCTATACAATGAAATCTGGTTGGTCCGAAGTCTACATGTGGTGAACACGTATACTCCGGACTACTTTTCACCGATATGCCGAAAAATAAATTTACAAAATTAATTAACGGTGGTTAACTTATCTTAAGAATCTGAATTCTGAATCTGAATTCTGAATCTGAATTCTGTATCTGAATTCTGAATCTGAATTCTGAATCTGAATTCTGAATCTGAATTCTGAATCTGAATTCTGAATCTGAATTCTGAATCTGAATTCTGAATCTGAATTCTGAATCTGAATTCTGAATTCTGAATCTGAATTCTAAATCTGAATTCTGAATCTGAATTCTGAATCTGAATTCTGAATCTGAATTCTGAATCTGAATTCTGAATCTGAATTCTGAATCTGAATTCTGAATTCTGAATCTGAATTCTAAATCTGAATTCTGAATCTGAATTCTGAATCTGAATTCTGAATCTGAATTCTGAATCTGAATTCTGAATCTGAATTCTGAATCTGAATCTGAATTCTGAATCTGAATTCTGAATCTGAATTCTGAATCTGAATTCTGAATCTGAATTCTGAATCTGAATTCTGAATCTGAATTCTGAATCTGAATTCTGAATCTGAATTCTGAATCTGAATTCTGAATCTGAATTCTGAATCTGAATTCTGAATCTGAATTCTGAATCTGAATTCTGAATCTGAATTCTGAATCTGAATTCTGAATCTGAATTCTGAATCTGAATTCTGAATTCTGAATCTGAATTCTGAATCTGAATTCTGAATCTGAATTCTGAATCTGAATTCTGAATCTGAATTCTGAATCTGAATTCTGAATCTGAATTCTGAATTCTGAATCTGAATTCTAAATCTGAATTCTGAATCTGAATTCTGAATCTGAATTCTGAATCTGAATTCTGAATCTGAATTCTGAATCTGAATTCTGAATCTGAATTCTGAATCTGAATTCTGAATCTGAATTCTGAATCTGAATTCTGAATCTGAATTCTGAATCTGAATTCTGAATCTGAATTCTGAATCTGAATTCTGAATCTGAATTCTGAATCTGAATTCTGAATCTGAATTCTGAATCTGAATTCTGAATCTGAATTCTGAATCTGAATTCTGAATCTGAATTCTGAATCTGAATTCTGAATCTGAATTCTGAATCTGAATTCTGAATCTGAATTCTGAATCTGAATTCTGAATCTGAATTCTGAATCTGAATTCTTAATTCTGAATCTGAATTCTGAATCTGAATTCTGAATCTGAATTCTGAATCTGAATTCTGAATCTGAATTCTGAATCTGAATCCTGAATCTGAATTCTGAATCTGAATTCTGAATCTGAATTCTGAATCTGAATTCTGAATCTGAATTCTGAATCTGAATTCTGAATCTGAATATGAGTTCTGAATCTGAATTTTGAATTCTGAATTCTGAATCCTGAATCCTGATTCCTAAACCTGTATTCTGAATTTGAAAACTGAATCTGAATTCTGCATCTGAAATTGAATCTAAATTATGTATAAGTATGTAGAAATGAAAAAAAAAACATAAATTCATTCTTCAACACGGGTAAAAAAACGAGGGTCATAAAATCTTCATATAAATTCCCCCCCAACGCAGTTTTCTGTACGGCTCTGCATTTTGTTGACACCCGGCATGGCTATTGACACTATAATTTCATATATGAAATTATAGTGTCTATAGGCATGGCGGACTCTGAAGGAAACGCCCATCCGCCATTTGCTGCATTGAAAAGCAAGAAGTGTAAGATATAAACACTGTTGCCGTATTTGCCCCAGCAGACTGAGAAACTGCCCAGACCACGGTGCGTCTTAGTAATGCCTTTTAGCTATTTGAGTTTGAGCCGCTCTCTATTAAGCGTGCCGATGGTTTATTGGATAGCGTTAGCGATTTGGGATCTGAAGGTTTTTGGTTCGATTCCCGAGTCGATAAATTTTAATTTTTTATTTGATTATCTCCAATTTATAAATGTTTGCTGGTGCTGCTGCTTCGAGGCGCCACTAGCAACTTTTTTTATGCCATAATAAGTATGATATGTATTTGGTAAAGAAAACGGTTTCAACTATTTTGTTTTTTCCCGTTTTTGAAAGGGTTGTGTAGAAAAAAAAATGCATTCTTTTGAGACTAAAATCATTTTAATTATGCAGCCCAGTTTCGCAAAAACGTTCTTGACATTTTTAAAATGGCACATACAAATCTACGGACATCAACAGAACTCGTCGAGCTGAGTCGATAGGTACCTATAAAGGTATGTCTAAGACCCATAATTAATGATCTCTCAAATCGACCGATAACCAAACCTTTCTGTTAGAAAGGCAAAAATGATGCATAGTACGTTTTTTGGGGAAAAGCGAACTGGTATGTAAGGAGTTCATTTTATGTATGGAAAGAATGGTATTTAAACAGTTGAATTTCCTAGACTTATAACACGCTGAAATGGTGCCGTGGTAGCAACCAGAACTTTCACGATGCTGGTCACGGTTCGAATCTTACTGTTTTTTTATGCTTTTTTTACTGAATAAGTAAAACCAACTACAATATTGATGGATAGCCGTGACGCGTGGCCTAGCATGATACCTTTTTTAGAGCTCAACCATGCATAAAAGAAAAAATTCTCACAAAAGGAGGGGAAAGTAATATGACTATTAAATGATTAATCTCATTCTGGAAACTAAATCTGAAATCTTATTCTGATTCTAAAGTTTGAATTTTGAGTTACAACACTTAGTCTAATATTTGAATATAATTTCCAATTTCAAATTCCAGGTTGATCTTTAATCCGAATTCTTAATCAGAATTCTAAATCTGAATTCTGAATCTGAACTCAGAATTTGAATTATGAATCTGAATTCTGAATTCAAATTCAGAATTAAGATTTTAGAATTAAGAATTTAGAATTCAAATTCAGAATTCAGAATTCAGAATTCTGAATTCTGAATTCAAAATTCAAAATTCTGAGTTTTGAATTTTGAATTTTGAATTCCTAATTTGAATTCTGAATCTGAATTCTAAATCTGTATTCTGTATCTGAATTCTGTATCTGAATCTGGAATCTGGATTCTAAATCTGAATCTGAATTCTAATTCTGGGTTCTGAATCTGATAAAGATGGATAGAAAAATGAAGAGAAAAGAGCAAAAGAACATTTTTGCAAGGAAAACTTATAAACGCACACCATACTTTACCCCGCAACATCAATCATTATAAATTTTCAATTCCGATATTCTTTCTCCAAGAATCTAAATTTTCACCGATATGCTGAAAATAAATTTACAAAAATCTGAATTCTGAATCTGAATTCTAAATCTTAATTCTGATTGTGAATTCTGAATTTGAATTCTGAATCTGAATTCTGAATTCTGAATCTGAATTCTGAATCTGAATTCTGAATATGAATTCTGAATCTGAATTCTGAATTTGAATCTGAATTCTGAATCTGAATTCTGAATCTGAATTCTGAATCTGAATTCTGAATCTGAATTCTGAATCTGAATTCTGAATATGAATTCTGAATCTGAATTCTGAATCTGAATCTGAATTCTGAATCTGAATTCTGAATCTGAATTCTGAATCTCAATTCTGAATCTGAATTCTGAATCTGAATTCTGAATCTGAATTCTGAATCTGAATTCTGAATCTGAATTCTGAATCTGAATTCTGAATCTGAATTCTGAATCTGAATTCTGAATCTGAATTCTGAATCTGAATTCTGAATCTGAATTCTGAATCTGAATTCTGAATCTGAATTCTAAATCTGAATTCTGAATCTGAATTCTGAATCTGAATTCTGAATCTGAATTCTGAATCACGCGTTTGTTAAAATTGAAATTCCTTTCATCCAAAATTTTTTTTTATGATTTCGGATTTTACAACTTTTAGTAGTATGGTTTTACCCCTAAACGTATGAAAACCTTTTCACCGATATGCCGAAAAATAAATTTACAAAATTAATTAACGGTGGTTAACTTCTCTCAAAAGAAGCTGAATTCTGAATCTGAATTCTGAATCTGAATTCTGAATCTGAATTCTGAATCTGAATTCTGAATCTGAATTCTGAATCTGAATTCTGAATCTGAATTCTGAATCTGAATTCTGAATCTGAATTCTGAATCTGAATTCTGAATCTGAATTCTGAATCTGAATTCTGAATCTGAATTCTGAATCTGAATTCTGAATCTGAATTCTGAATCTGAATTCTGAATCTGAATTCTGAATCTGAATTCTGAATCTGAATTCTGAATCTGAATTCTGAATCTGAATTCAAGGTGATTTTTCGGCTTTCAGTCTATTCAAATAGCAAAAACGACTATTTATTTAACGTTCCAACGTTTCAATCCATATAGGATCGTCATCAGGGACTGTAATGTTTATTGTGTGTTAACAAAATATCAAAAAATCTTCACGAAATTAACTGATTCTTACCTAAAATGTGTCGTATTTCTTGTCAGGTTTGATTCGGCTGATCGGGTAAAGCTGTCATTTGTGTCTGTTACAATATTTTGTGATTAATTTGTGATTCTAGTGTTTTGTAGTGTTGTCTGACTTACTGTGAAAAAATCCGTACTTCCTCCTTTTTTCTGGATTAAATTTCCGCAGCATCGATTTTCCACAGTCACTACTTTTCACTTTTTGTTTTGCTTTGATCTGTTATTACTAGTCCGTGCTATTGTTTTCTGAATGTTGTTGGATTTGTGTTTCTGTGTTGGTAGTTTTATGTTTTTGGTTTATTTTTCGTATGTGTTGGATGGTTTTAAAAATGTTTGCGTATGATGTATGTATGTTTTCGGTGTCTTTTTTTAGGTTTATTGCATGTTTTGTTGTTTTAATGTGGCAACTCTCCAGTATTAACAATTTGTTTTCGTTGTCACATCTGTCGATGATATCCGCTTTATCGATGTCGAACAGATGATCCATAGCTATTTCATGTTCCAGTAAGGCTGTTTGTTGGCGAAGTTGTTGAATTGCATAATCCTGTTTCGTGTATCCGATGTTCCATAATCGCTTGAGTTCATTTGTTTGGGTCCTGTGCTGTGAAATCCGTTGTTTTAGTTTCCTCGTAGTGCATCCAATGTAGCATGCTTCGCAGTTTTCCGTTTCTTGTGTTTCCTCCTCTTTCCAATGTCCTTTGCAATTTATCCTGTAAATTACATTTGTTTGTTCGTCCCGTGGTGTTTTGTCTTTTATTATCGGGAAAAGGCATCCAATAGTCTTTGCTTGTTTACTTGCTGTTCGTATATCTGCGTATTCCGAACGCAATGTTTTTGTTATGTTTGCGCTTAGACCATCAATATTTGTGAGCGAGCGTGAAATTTTATTTTCTTCTGCTACCATAGCTGTTTGGATGTCACTTTTTTCGTTGAGACGATTGATAATCCCATTGATTAAACCGATTGGGTAATCATTCAGTCTCAAGTTGGTGCGAATAATTTCGTGGATTTCATTGTTGTTTGCTCGGGATGAAAACAATGAAACACGTTTTGCAAAGGCGGTTGCGACGTTTAACTTTTGATGGAGTGGATGGAAAGAGTAGAAATTCAAAAAGCGGCCAGACGCGATCGGTTTCATGTACCAATCGGTGGTGATTTTTCCTTCTTCATTTCGGTGCAACATCATGTCTAAAAATGGCAAACTTCTGTCTTTTTCAACCTCAACGGTTTCAAAGCAAAACAAAAAGTGAAAAGTAGTGACTGTGGAAAATCGATGCTGCGGAAATTTAATCCAGAAAAAAGGAGGAAGTACGGATTTTTTCACAGTAAGTCAGACAACACTACAAAACACTAGAATCACAAATTAATCACAAAATATTGTAACAGACACAAATGACAGCTTTACCCGATCAGCCGAATCAAACCTGACAAGAAATACGACACATTTTAGGTAAGAATCAGTTAATTTCGTGAAGATTTTTTGATATTTTGTTAACACACAATAAACATTACAGTCCCTGATGACGATCCTATATGGATTGAAACGTTGGAACGTTAAATAAATAGTCGTTTTTGCTATTTGAATAGACTGAAAGCCGAAAAATCACCTTAAATTAAAGTAACAGTCGTCAAAAAACATCGTGAATCTGAATTCTGAATTCTGAATCTGAATTCTAAATCTGAATTCTGAATCTGAATTCTGAATCTGAATTCTGAATCTGAATTCTGAATCTGAATTCTGAATTTGAATTCTGAATCTGAATTCTGAATCTGAATTCTGAATTCTGAATCTGAATTCTGAATTCTGAATCTGAATTCTAAATCTGAATTCTGAATCTGAATTCTGAATCTGAATTCTGAATCTGAATTCTGAATCTGAATTCTGAATCTGAATTCTGAATCTGAATTCTGAATCTGAATCTGAATTCTGAATCTGAATTCTGAATCTGAATTCTGAATCTGAATCTGAATTCTGAATCTGAATTCTGAATCTGAATTCTGAATCTGAATTCTGAATCTGAATTCTGAATCTGAATTCTGAATCTGAATTCTGAATCTGAATTCTGAATCTGAATTCTGAATCTGAATTCTGAATCTGAATTCTGAATCTGAATTCTGAATCTGAATTCTGAATCTGAATTCTGAATCTGAATTCTGAATCTGAATTCTGAATCTGAATTCTGAATCTGAATTCTGAATCTGAATTCTGAATCTGAATTCTGAATCTGAATTCTGAATCTGAATTCTGAATCTGAATTCTGAATCTGAATTCTGAATTCTGAATCTGAATTCTGAATCTGAATTCTGAATCTGAATTCTGAATCTGAATTCTGAATCTGAATTCTGAATCTGAATCCTGAATCTGAATTCTGAATCTGAATTCTGAATCTGAATTCTGAATCTGAATTCTGAATCTGAATTCTGAATCTGAATTCTGAATCTGAATTCTGAATCTGAATATGAGTTCTGAATCTGAATTTTGAATTCTGAATTCTGAATCCTGAATTCTGATTCCTAAACCTGTATTCTGAATTTGAAAACTGAATCTGAATTCTGCATCTGAAATTGAATCTAAATTATGTATGAGTATGTAGAAATGAAAAAAAAAAACATAAATTCATTCTTCAACACGGGTAAAAAAACGAGGGTCATAAAATCTTCATATAAATTCCCCCCCAACGCAGTTTTCTGTACGGCTCTGCATTTTGTTGACACCCGGCATGGCTATAGACACTATAATTTCATATATGAAATTATAGTGTCTATAGGCATGGCGGACTCTGAAGGAAACGCCCATCCGCCATTTGCTGCATTGAAAAGCAAGAAGTGTAAGATATAAACACTGTTGCCGTATTTGCCCCAGCAGACTGAGAAACTGCCCAGACCACGGTGCGTCTTAGTAATGCCTTTTAGCTATTTGAGTTTGAGCCGCTCTCTATTAAGCGTGCCGATGGTTTATTGGATAGCGTTTGCGATTTGGGATCTGAAGGTTTTTGGTTCGATTCCCGAGTCGATAAATTTTAATTTTTTATTTGATTATCTCCAATTTATAAATGATTGCTGGTGCTGCTGCTTCGAGGCGCCACTAGCAACTTTTTTTATGCCATAATAAGTATGATATGTATTTGGTAAAGAAAACGGTTTCAACTATTTTGTTTTTTTCCCGTTTTTGAAAGGGTTGTGTAGAAAAAAAAATGCATTCTTTTGAGACTAAAATCATTTTAATTGTGCAGCCCAGTTTCGCAAAAACGTTCTTGACATTTTTAAAATGGCACATACAAATCTACGGACATCAACAGAACTCGTCGAGCTGAGTCGATAGGTACCTATAAAGGTATGTCTAAGACCCATAATTAATGATCTCTCAAATCGACCGATAACCAAACCTTTCTGTTAGAAAGGCAAAAACATGATTGAGTCTTGAAAGATCATTCAAAACAATAAAAATTAGTGAAACGTTTAAAAAATTCATGAACATAAAAATCTACATGAGAGTTAAAATTCTTCTGATTTTGAGCTTATTTATTGAAATTCTTTATTCAATTCAGAAAAAATATTTTGATGGTGATGATGAAGATAAATAATCTAAACATGTTAAATTCTTCAACTTTTTCGAAGTTCTGAAAAACAAATTTTTGGCATTACTGAAGAAAGATTAAAAAAAGCTTTTGTTTCAATAAACAAATTCGTGTAAGTCTACAAAACGATTTGATTTCTGCTTATAAACATATCTCAAATTTAATTTTGTTGATACTTACTGAAAATAATTTAAAAATTATTTATTTTACGGAATTTGAAAAACGAACCCAATAGATAATATCTCTAGTCCCAGATGTAAAAATAAATAGCCGTCTTTAAGAAGAATGATTAATCTTTGTTTATTTTTTGATGTTATGTTCTAAAGTTTTGCCAGTCTTGAACAATTTTACCTATTTTCAAAAGTTTTTGGGCACAAAAGTTTATCAAAATTAGCCCATTAATTTTTTATCTTCAAAAACCATGCGAATTGTTAGGCCTTGTGACTTTTAAAAACACGTTCGGAGAGGAACGCTTTTTTTAATTTTCAATTTGATTGGTAATGAAGTAAAGTTGCCAGTTTTTTTAGCACGTATCCGGGCCAGTAAAATCCAGGAAATTTGATATAAAAACCCGGCAAAACCTGGCAAAACCTGGCGATCCGAGCAAATTTTGTTAAAACCCAGAAATAACTCAACTAAAAGCAAAAATACATTTCATGATCATTTTTATAGAACTTGCGAACAAAAAGGCATGGCATTTAAGGCATACATAAAAAAAAATATAACAAAATATGTTGTTTTTTTTATATGCCAAATGAAGAGAATAAATTCGGGCCAAACTCTTCAATGAAATCAGGATAACTGGGTCGGGACTGTTCATAAATTTCGTGTTAAATATCCGGGCAAACCTGGATAGAACCGGGCTCTGGTAACCTTATAATAAAAAAATGGATATAATTGTTAAAATACTCTTCTCAATAAATACCATTTCTAAAGACGAAGTAGGGTTTTTGTGTGTTAGGATTTAAGATTCAGTACAAAAGGTTAATAATTTGCCGAACGAAATTGATAATTGAACATAAGTTTCAATTCTTGATCGTCTTGTAGTTTGGTAAAATGAAATGTTCAAAAACTAGAGTGATGAAAGATGAAATTCTGCCGGGCGGTGATACAATTTTCTGACATGTTTATAAATACGTATTTTCAAATACCTTTTGGTTTCAAGTAATTTCTTCGGTAAATTTATTTCTTGAACAGATATATTTACTTGCAAAAAATGATTAAAAGTTATGTCGTGTAACTTAGTAACAATTTTCATGAGGAGGGTTGGACCCCTAAAGCCCTCCCCTTCCCTTTCGCAAGGCCTCAAACTTGTGTAATCAGCGCTTCAAAATCAAATTATCATTCTAAATCACAAGCTTTTCACTCGTAATAAACTTAAAATAATTTTTCAAAATTTATTATTCAAGAAAGGGACGTTAATTTACCCTTAAAATGTAGAGCATCAATTTTGTGGACTCAAATGCCTTCCAGACTTTATTTTTTTCAGCTATTTAAATGAAATAAACGTATTTCTAAGTAACTTTCAAATGTGGCTTAAATCTAAGTCATCTCATCTTCAGAGCAATATTTGGAAGTTGAAAAATTGATGTTTTCTAGGGATCATAAATTCAGATTTTCTAATTGTTCTCTTGATAGT
The DNA here is from genome assembly GCF_029784155.1 of Uranotaenia lowii. Taxonomy (NCBI): domain Eukaryota; kingdom Metazoa; phylum Arthropoda; class Insecta; order Diptera; family Culicidae; genus Uranotaenia; species Uranotaenia lowii. The sequence continues at coordinate 366,026,615 of NC_073692.1, read as the reverse complement.
CTTTTCCTAATGTCCTCGGTTGGAATTGTTAAACAGGCTTAAATTTTGAAAGTATTACATTAAAAAACCTGATTCGTCACCCCCATGATGCATTTTCATCAGACGTCATCTTTAAAGTTGTAATGTATAAAATGACAGCTTAAGGTTCAACTTTGACATTCAAAATTAGGAAACAGTTCGAAATTTGAATACACATAAAAAAATAGTTACGAAATCGATGGACCTAGAAATTTTTTTTTCATAAATTTTAAATTAAAGTTTAAATTCCGGAAAGGATTTTATTTTTATAGTTTTGATTGACAATGCAAAAATTTAATGTTTCCTTTTTTACGTGGATTTTATCAATGATATAGAATGGTAGAAAAAAAAATTACTTTTAAAATGAAATTTTCTCAAAAATTATTAAAATAAATTTAAATTTTTGAAATATTTTGTTAAAAGACGTCAAGACCTCCAACCTTCGGTTTCGATTTTTTTGGGATTTTAACCCTCCAAAGCCGTTCGGGTCAATATGACCCGAAGCGCATATTTCAAACATCTTTATCATCATTCCAATATACTGATCAACTGGTAGTTTTGACATACCAAGTATGTTCTATGAAAATAATGATCAAATTAACGCCAAAAAACTAAAATTTGAGTTTTCAAATTCGGTTCATTGAGAAATGAAGTACAGCTAAGCAAAGCCAAAACTGGATGTCGTTTTTTTAAAGTAAGACTTTTTTCTACCGGAAGATCTGTCATAGCGGTAAAAACTTTCATTGGACCCCAACATATCTATACATTGTCGGATAGATGGATTTTTGACAATTTCAAACATCAATGAAATAATTAAATACAGAAAAGCTGTCAGAAGTTATGAGTATTTTAAAAATAAAATTGATTTTTCGGACTTTTAACTTTCTGAACCAGTTTCTGAAAACCTGGTAATACATTTCGACTTTATTTTGAAATGTTGAGTAATTAGAATAAATTACCTACACAATGAATATAATATGATCAAAATCGGTTAACATTTACAGCCAGGAGAACGAAATCAAATTAGAACGCATATTTCCCCGAAACGGATATTTAGCGAACGGCTTTGGAAGGTTAAGTAAAGTTCCCCACAGACCTTAGATTCAAATTTTTTATCTAATATTAGGCAAACCGAATCGTGTGTCAACTTGAAATTAACATCATTTGAACTCTCAATTTATTTTGAATATAAATAAATTGTAGTAATAAATTAATACAAGATTCAAATTTACTATTTTGAACTGAATTCTTTGTACCACAGACATGGTATCCCAAGTAATATTTCAAAAATTCCTAGTATCAACGTCTCATCAATTTTTCTAACAAAAAGCTCGAAAAATTAGTTTTCTTATTCGATACAATTTTAAAGACGAGATTTTTTCTCTTTGAAATGCTTGTTAAATTTGTAAAATTAATTTTACTTAGAAAATTCTTACTTAAATTTATATTCAGGATTTTACTGGTCTGAAAAGCTTTGTTTTTTAATTGTTAACATTATCACAAAGCACCAATTAAAAATATTTATGATCATATTTTTCCTTTAAAAAGGTTTCTATCCTTCTTATTTCGCCAAACATGTAATTGTAAATGCCATTGTAAACATGTTTTATAAAGAAGAAAATATTTAGTTGTCTCACTCATAGTTCTGGCAAAGATATTTCATGCATTTTCCATGACTTTTTTTAAGGAAAAAGTTTTTAAAAAAAATTCTCAGTTTTGCAACTGTATAGATTTTTAATGGGAGGCTAGAGATATCAACAGCCCTTTTTTTAAATTCCTCGGAAATCTCAAAAGTTTTTGGAAAAAGCTTTTTAATTTTAAAAATATAGACACAGCTAGCCAAAACTTTGGGATCACCCCCTCAAGAACAAAATTTTTTTTGATAGGCCATATTTCAGCCATCTTATTACATATTGGAATTGCATATTGAAATTCATTCAAGAGATCGAGAGTAAAAATTTCATTGCATGTTTTTGACAGAATGTGAGTATTGAGTTTATATGATTCAAATTTACCTTAAAGCTGGGACATTTCTCTAAAATCGAACTTCAAATTCAAACCCGATCCTCTCAGGGTGGGAAGGACCGAATTTCAAAATTCGAATCCTTTTTTCAAACTCATTGAAAAACATTTGTTTAGTTTTGCGAAAAATTTGCAATGTACTTAAATAATATAAAATAGCTACTTAAGTCAACGTCCAAAATTTTGGGATTATCCGTAGTGATGTGTAACGGCCAAAAGTTTGGGTTCAGTCTTAAACATGCATTTTTATTTCACGTGCATCTCTGTTATCAAACAACGTATTGTTTATCTGGTAAACTGTTTGGAAGCTAATGAGATGAACTTGCTTTATAAATATTTAGTTCAAATATTTTTGAAGACAAACTTCTTTTGAACTTTAGCCAATATTTCATAATTTTCTGATGATTTTTACCAAATAGTCTGACCGTGGAAAAAATATGCAAATTTGTTTTGACCATAGCTTTGATGTCTTACAAGTTACAATATTTGAACAAGGCAAAACAAAACAGACAGGAATTGGAATTTTCAACACAGATGGTAAATCGGTGTCAACTTTTCCCCGACATCAAAAATATTAAAATCTTTAAAAAAAAAAATAAATTATTAAAAAACTTAAATCATGCATTTTAAAATAATGATAATTCTAGGAATTCAAGTAGTAAAAAAATTTCCAACTACATATCGAAAATATTTTTACAATTTCATGTTGAATAGGTTGTGTCGAGTAACAACTTTTTTTGAATTTCAAAAACCCTGTTATCCAAAAAGTTTTCTTTTAAGTCAAAAGGGATGACATTTTTGTATGGAAAAAAGGCAAAAATTTGTTCATAAAAAGGGTATTTTGGTTTTTTCAACCTTGTGTTCTCACACAATACAAATGGAATTCCAACTACCGAAAAAATTTCTGTCTTCAACTCTGCCCAAATTGACAAAGCAGTAGGAGAAGCTAGAAAAAAGTTATAGCGTCCCCATCTGAGGTTTTTATTGTTTATGAAAAGAATCTAGCAACGCTGACAGATTTTCTGTCCAATTTTCGGAAAAAAACATTATTTTAACAAGAAAGATTTTTGTTTTTGAGTCTTGACATGTTGAAATGCAATGATCTACATATCTATTTGATTCGCGAAAATTAAATGAGGGTTAAAAGAAATTTGGAATCATCATATGCAGTGGTTTCGTAAAAAATCAACTAAAATTAGTTGGAGCTGTCTTTTTTTTCTTGCAATGAATTCTTTTAATCTTATTTTAGATAGAATTTGAGCATTTCCAATCGTGCAGCTTGTGGGGCTCGTAAACATGAATGTCATTTTTTAAAGGAGTGAACCGTGTCTGAGGCCTTCGACACCATTTGAATCAGCAGCTATATTCCTTCCTGTTATGGTTCAGAAATTAAAATTACAAATAAAATAAATATTCCAAAACCGTTAAAATCAAAATTTAAATATCAGTAATCACTTTTTCGGATCAAGTCTAGTGAACCATTTTGCGCTCTTCTGAGAAGAGGGAACGCGAATTAGTTGTGAATTAAAATGTGAGAAAATAAAATATAATGTCCGTAGCCAAGAATTCTCTCGCTACTCCTACGGCTTTGCCGTGGGTTACTAAATCTCATTTTTAAAAGCTGCAAAATTCTGTCGTTCGTTTTAATCAAAAATAAAAAATATTAGAGTACAGGGTTTTTGAAATTCCTAAAAAGTAACAATTCGACACACTCTAGTATATAACTAGTATTCAAATTGGTAGAAATAATGTGGAAAATTCCTATAGTTTGCAAAATTGATGAAATTGCTTAAAAAAATAGGTTGCAAAACATTTTGGGGCCCAAAGACTAGATCCGACTCTTCTCAAGTTATTAAAAGCGCTCTGCGTGTGTGCGTCGTCGTGATGTCACGTTTTTTGGATCGATTTATCAAACCCCACTCGTTTCGAATTATGATTAATGGCCGATTATGTTGATTTGCGTTCACTAGGTGGCAATTGGAGCGAAATTTTCGCTTAGCCGGAATTGTTTATTTGAATAATTTGTGTACGGCGATGCTCAAAACTATCAACAGTTTTTTGTAGTTAAAAAAAAAATCATAATTAATGTTATTTAATTTTTTTTTCATTTTTAGTCAAACCATTCTTCATGGCCAAACCGATGGACGTCACAATACTGGAAGGGCAACGAGCCCAATTTCAGTGTGCCGTCAGTGGGGATCCTTTTCCCCAGGTTCTGTGGAGCAAAGAGAACGGACACATTCCGGTGGGCCGGGCGGAAATTTTGGAAGTCGATCGAACCCTGGTCATTCGAAACGTCACACTGGATGATCGGGGCCAGTACATCTGCGAAGCTCACAACGGAGTCGGACAGATCAGTGCCCGGGCCAATCTGACTGTCAATTGTAAGTATTTTTTCTAATAACTTTTTACAGAGGTCTTTAATCCGCTACCGGTATTGCTAAATCCTCTATCAAATTGTGCTTGAATCAGCACAAAACCCTCACTTTTCTATCAAAAACGCTGGAACACATTTAACCTGCCACCCGCTTAAGGAATCTAAAACATCCACGGTTGTTAATCGCGCTTAAATATTAAACAGGCCATAAATAGCACGGTATATGGCACACTTTTATTGCGTTTTCCGAACCATTCATTCTGAGAAGTGGGGCTCCTGCTGGTGCCAGAACAAACCTGTGACCAAATTCCATGCCCCTTTTCCCCTTAGTTGGTTCCACCTTCAGTAATCTGTTTGTCACGATAAAATATCATTTTTACTGCCAGCTCCAAAATCGAGACGGGGGCTAACAAATTTCGAAGTGGAGGGGGGAATCCAACAGCACCAGAAGGTAGCGGTTTTATCCCTTTCCGAAAGCCAAAATCTGCTTGTATGTTTGCTGTCGCTCAGTCACCTCGAAATTAAAGGATTCCTCGATTTTACAACCGCGCAATGGAACATATTTTGAATCGACCGATTTCGGTCTTTTTTTGGGAACAACTTATAGAGTTACCAGCTTTGAATGGATTTTTTACTGGCTTTACTGGTCTTAATTCTCAATTTGTGTAGATGATGAAAAAACAAAATGTTAATTGCCCGTCGTTACAAGTTCGTTACTTTTATAAACTTATTTAATCCTAATCTGTTTTTCACTGTCAATATGACACTATTGGTTGTTTGATAACTTTTTTTTTATTCAGACACATTTAAATGAATAATTATCTTCTGGGACCCTCAATGAATTAATGAAATCTTTGATTCTGCATCATTACACAAACAGACAAAAAAAACTCGCTAATCAGACCTTTAGAGTCAATTGCTATATCTAAATTGTTTCTCAACCGATTTGTACAAAATTTGTAATTTTTGAAACACTTTACCTTCATATATGTTTTTCAGACAATCTTCAGCTTTAACGCTTTTATTTTCCGTTATTTGAAGTCCAAGATAAATAATCCCAAAAAACGTGCTTTGCAAAAATGGACTGTAGCTCAGCTATGAAATGCTAAAAAAAATATTCACCTAGAGTCCAAGAAAGCTGAAGTTAGAAACCATACGTTGTGCCTATGGATTTTTTTAAATTTTTTAGAATCATGATCAAAAAACTGTAAGAAAAAGCTGCACAACTGTACTTTGCAAAGAAAGAACCTTAAAAATTGTTATGGTCGTAGCAGATAAATTTTGAAAAATGAATTGGAAAGTGGACGTGAATCGACAGATTTAGGTATCCTTAGAATTCCAAAATACGAAACACAAAGGAAGCAGTTTTTCGAACCTCTTTTTCTTACACTGAAAATCAACATTACACTGGATTTTGAATGTACTAAAAATAGATTTCCGCAAAAAATTTATATATAATTGAAATTATCTTCGAGCATTTCGTTGATAACCTACAGTCTATTGACCGAAACATGTTTTTTCGGATTTTTTCCCTAGACTTTGAATAACGGAAAACTGAAGTCTTGTAGCTGAATATAGTCTAAAAATCATATTTGAGGGTTTCGTAAACTATAGATTTATACGATTCGGTTGGGAAACAAGAGATATATAGCGGTTTTCGTTAGAGTGTGAAATTCACTATAAACCTCAAATACATCAACAAATAACGTTTGAATATCAATTCTCGTGGGCTTGGAAGATGTTAAAAATAAATTCCAATACCAATAATAGAATATCATTTGTAGAGAAATCTTTAAAATAAGTTTTTTTGGCAACTTCAAATTAACTCCGTGTGTGTAAGAACGCACATTTACATACCCTTTGAAAATAACAAATTAAGATTGAAATGTATTTAGAACTCTTTACTTAGTTGAAGGGAAGTGTTGTAAATTTTTTTTTTTCAATAGAATTATAATAATCAAAACTAGGTATAACTTTAAACAAATTGATTCGAGTCAAAACCAATTATCATCTACCAGGGCCGGATTAAGCCGTTGGGGGGCCCAGAACAATTTTTCTAGGGGGCACCTGTTTTTTTTTTTTTTTTTTTATTAAAGGTATGTATATCTGTAAAAGTTTGGAAACAAAAAATCTTGTTGATTCTTAAAGCAGGATATATTTTTGCTTCATAAAATACAAATTATATAACTGAAGCTCGTTAATTCAAATTCAAGAGATCAATTCTGATGGACATACGCGGCAGTCAGACGAATAAGTCGTACAGAAATTGATAAAATAAAGTAAACAATATGAATTATCCTAAGGATAAACTGTCCCTCCCACTTCTAAAGATGCGTATGGGGTGGAGAAAGGACCCAAATGGGCCTGTGGGACCATCACAAAAAAAAAAAAATCTAATTAAATATACAAATATACACAAAAATACAATTCAGAGTCCAAGTCTATAATTATTGTGCAGAAAATTTTTTTTAAATCAAGTGACTTCAGAATTTAATATTAAAAATCCGAATTGTAAAATCTCATTAAAAATTCCGAAAACGAACAAAAAATTTGTTTTGTAAATGATTCGAATTCTCAAATAATGCAATATCAGTTGATAACAGTTTTTTTTATAACAAAATTGGGTATTGAAGAGCAGAATCTCAATAACGTTCGAAGGAATGATTCAAATTTTAAATGAACACTCAAGAACATCAAAACTAATTTCAAATAATTTATGGATAATTTGAAAAAAGAGCATTTATTTCATTTCTGTTTCAGAAACGACTCAAACTTTAGGAAAAATAATGAGCATTGTAAAATTCAATCAAATCATTGTTGTCTCTAAAAAAAAGTAGAACGGGACTCTGAAACTCGGAGATTTAATGTTGGCATAAATGAATTTTGAAATTGAAAAATGAAGCACCATATTCAGCACCGTTTCAAAACTGTGATATTTAGAATCTATCTCATAATAGTGAAAAAAACATATTCTTTTTAAAATAGAAGAATTTTTGATTACTTTTTTATGATTTGTATATATTTATTGCTTTGTTGAAAGTTTGAAGGTATGAAACATTTGTTTACCAATTTACTGTTTGCTTAACCCATATAAAACCTTCAGAACTAAAGGTGAAAAAGTGAAAAATATGTCAGTTTTGAGTTTATTTAACATAATGGTTTTTAATGTTTCCATCCATATTTGATGAAATTTTCAGTTTTATAAAAGTTTTTTCTTCAAACTTCTCCGATTGAACGAAAGTTAAAACTATCTGAGAGATGTATAAAAACCGAGAAAAAGAAAAATTTGAAACGCTTTTTCTCGAAAACAGCTTTAACTTTATGCATGTATAACTTTTTGACTTTAAGTACCTTCATATCACTTGTTTAGCGTACTTTCTAATGTGAATTTAATTATCATCCCCAACGTTCGTTTTTCAACTCAATATTTTAGAAGTAATGAAAATTTGTGTTTATTTCTTTAGCAAGTTATGGAGGCATCTGAGGAAAATTTTATTGAAAATATATTTTTTTATACCATCGAGTCGCGGAAATTTTTTTTACATAAAATGTGTTTTACATACGCTGAGTTACAAATTCTGATTTAATTTATATTTTGGGGGGGGCACTTCCTAGTTTAAGGTACAATAAATTTTGATCTTTTAATATATGGCCAACAATATGATAGCTGTTTACAGAAATCGTAATTTTAAACATTATAACTCATCAGAATCAAAGTTTGAAATCAAGATTTAGGATACAAATAAAAATATAATTCAGACGAAAAAAAAAATTAATCAGATTCAATTTTTCAGAGAATTTGGCTTTTTTATCTAAATATTTTGTTCTCAATTTTTTCCCTGTGCATCAGGTCAGTACATTAAACATAAGCATCAAATTTAGAAACTCTGGCAAAACTTAAAAAATTTAAACTTAAAATTTAAAATATACTGACTTTAGAACAAAAATTGAAAATTGAATGTTTCATAAATTCATATTTCCATAATCTAAAGTAGATTTCGAAAGAAAAACTTACAAACATTTTATAGAAAGTTCAATCACTACGCAATGAAATTCGGATTGAAACTGTATTAATCTTTAAACGATGAAAATAAGGCCGAAACAAATATAAAATTTTTCTATTGCCACCTCCTTTCGATTTTCCGAAAACTCCAAAGGGAGGAATAAATAAAGTTTTAGGTATTTCATTAAAAAAATTGATGAATTCTTCGAAAATTCAAACATTTTAAAGAGCGAAAGAGAACTGTATCATCTATTTACATTCGAGATTTTTCAAATTTTCTATCTAAAAACATAAATTTTTTGATTTTGAGAAATAAAGATTTTATCCATTTTTTGCATACAAATTTGTGTTCAATTTGATCGTTTATTGAAAATTTTGGATATTTTTTTATTATCCTCCCTACCCCTCTCCTATTTCAACAAAGAGTTTTCAATGATATTATGAATCAAGGACTTCTAATAAAAAAATATCAAGATATAGTTGTACCTATTCTTTTATCTTGTTCAATTTTTTGAAGGTAATTGAAAATGGGATCTTTCAAACGATGCAATCAAAGTTTTATAATTGATGCATTTTGTCAAGCTTTAGAGAAGTTTGTTTTCAGAAGTTTCAATTTTATCAAAACATGCTTAAGGAAATTTATAGAGTCTTTCTCCTCGTGAGTGGTTTTTTGTTACAAATTCTACAATAAGTTTAATTTATCAATGATTTTGTAATCTGAACCATGAATTTTTTTTTGTTTCGATTATAGTCGTTTTACCATCTTGATGGCATTCTCGACTTTATCAACGTTTCAGTTGGCGGATCGTTGTTGAAACTCGCAAATATCGGCTCAGGAGGCAACTGACTTGCCCTCTGAGCTTTATCACGAGCCCTGAACTATGAAATAATTAAAATAAAAAAAAAAACAAATACATCTTCAACAAATATTTCATATTTGAAATTTTAGAACTATGAAAAAAATTATCAAATTCAAAACCGAGGTCTACCAAATTTTCTCATTTGTCCCAAAAGAAATATTGGGTTATTTCTTTAAGCATAATTTAAAGTATTTTGCGTTAGGAAATAGAACAGTTATAGGTATAGGTGTAAGCCGCGAATGTCGCGCGCAAATAGGTTGACAGGTGGCTTTGTGCCGAGTAAGCATTTTTATCAGTATAAAAATTCAGAGAACATGTGGATCGTCCTATTTTCTCGTCCAGGCTCAGAAGGTGTAAAATAGGTAAAAAGTGAATAATAAACAGTGCATTGTGTTGTAGTAATTTTTAAAAAAGTCCATCAGCAGGCACAGAAGATACTGAAATGATGTTGATTTTTCAGTACAAATTATTCAATTATCCCATACAAACATAAAAGTCCAAATTTACTCATGCAAACGTAATTTGAAAACTCTGCAAAAAACCATAGATGAGTTTTGAATCAAAACGAAGCTTTTGAGGGTTTAAGAAATCGACCGAAAATCGTCTAATCCATTCAGGCATACCTGTTGTTTTCATATATTTCAAATGCTCTTGTCAAAGCTTTTAAAACTTGTTCAATTCAGTTTAATTCTCTAGCTTTTACTTAACTTTCAATAATAAATCACTTGTTGCGATGAAAAATAGTGCTATGGGTTAAAACTTTTGATAAACATAATTTTTTTGTCAAGATACCCTTGGTAAACGAACGTTTTTGGTAGTCAGATGCACCCTTCGGTTCCAACAGAGCGTCATGTTAGTTGATTATTGAATTTAAAATTGCATTAATAAATGTTCATAATATCAGAATTAGTTTTAGTTTTTTCTAAGGCAGGTTTTTTTTAGGTTTGGATTTTCATTTTCTCAAAGTTTTGTATTTCAGAAAATAGATCATCTTCATGATAAATTAAATTTAACTTTTTTTTTCAAAATTGTGATCGATGATTTAATTTACTCAAAGCAGTTAATAAGGGAAAAATTCCAAACCACATACCACCTAAATTTGATCAATGTAAGTATGTGTTATAAATCAAGGTCAAGTACTGCAATTTCACAACAAAGTTTATTGAATACATATTGAACATTTATTGAATTTTCTCAAAATGTTTGAAAAACAATTATTTTATATTGCACTAAAATTTGATTAAAATCTGTTTGCATTAAAAAATGGACATACAAAATTTTAGGCTTTAAATTTTTTTTTCAATGATTATCATTTGTCATTCTTAGTTTTCAAATTTTCAAACTTTATCTCCTTTGAATACTACAAATGAAAACATGTTGTTATTCAAAAACAGTTTTCATCTTTTCAATCCCAACAAAAGGAATTTGAAAAAACCGAAATTTTAATTTTAATGCCCCCTTTTTTTTATTTTTGAGGTTAAAATTTTACAAAGGTCAGTTTTTAAGCCAATATTAAAAGTGCATATGGTCGGTTACAAAATTCGACATTAAGCTGCCGTCCTAGTGGATGTACTAAAACATGACGTGTTCCTTCTCGTGGCACAATATGGTCTACCCGTAATTATTTCTTCCAAATTGTACGTTTTAACCTCTAAAAAAAATCATGTTTTAAACCTGGTAACTCTATACACATTTAAAAAAAAAAACTTCCACCCACATTGTCCATATTTTCGTTGAACTGCGGTATTCGAGCAAGGAAACAAGCAAGCATGCAAATCGTAATCACGCGATTTTTATTACTATTTGGCAAACACACGCAGAAACGAAACAAGGCATGGACTGCGACATCCATTGACAGGCACCTTTGGCCTGCCATCAATGAATGGTTTGGCAAGTGGTGGCTCCAGAGACAAAATAAAATTCTGTGTGTCACTCAGCCTTTCAAAGGCAGTAGCAGTAATATATGTTAAACATTTCTCCCTTTTTTTTTCGCAGCTCCTCCAGGTTTCACGGTTCGACCCCAGGACCAGAAGGTAGTCCCAAATGGGGTTGCCACGTTTCGATGTGGCGCTAGTGGAGTTCCGGCGCCTTCGGTTTTCTGGACCAAAGAAGGCTCCCAAACGTTGATGTTTCCCAATCAAACCTATGGGAGCATCCAAATTTCTGGGCAAGGATCGTTGCAAATCCGCGGAGTTCAGAGGGAGGACGAGGGCTACTACATCTGTTCGGCGCTCAGTGTGGCCGGGTCCGTGACCAGTCGGGTGTATTTGCAGGTGAGTTTATGATTCGAGCTATGCGAGGCTGGGGACGATTAGCATAATCAATGGGAAGCATCAATATTGTGATGCTTCGATAAATGCGAGAATAAATCGGTGAACTGCTCTGAAAAGATGAGCATCTAAATTAAGTTTCAATGATGGTCCATTATTTGCAGTTATAATCGTAAATCGATCCCCCTCCCCATCCTTCCAATATTATCAGCACAGGTGGTTAGAATTGAAAGATGAACCAAACTAAAAGCGAATCTTATCATAAAACTACTATCCCCCATTTATGTTTTATTCCAGTCAAAATCAGCTCTTCAAGCGCCTAATGGGGTTCAGATGGATAGTTTTGTGAAAAAAAAACTTAACTAAAAAATTAAGAAAAATGACAAATTTGTTTTAACAAGCAATTTTTTCAAACCCAATTAAAAAAATGAGGCCTTTAGAGATAAAAGGATAAAATTGCACGATCAATACTCTGAAAACTATTACTAAAAATGATTCCAGTAGTCGTTTCATTACCATTAGTTGAGTAAGCTCCTCAATGCATAAAAAAGTATTTTGAAAAGGATTTTGTGCTCTCATTGAATCCTTGAGCTCAAAATAGTTCCCTCGACTAACAGCTGACCGCCTTAAAAGGTCTTCAACAGTCTTACCGTACAATGAACCGTTTTCCTGCTTCCCTTTTTTAACCCTTCCAGGTCACCTCATCGTTGGACTCCATCACGCCGCCTCTTCTCCAGCAAGTACCCTCGAATCAGTCCCTTCCGACCGGAACCAGCACGATGCTGCCCTGCCGGCTGGCCGCTGGTTCTTCGTCAGTTGCTTCCGATTCCACTTCATCGACCATCAAAATCCTCTGGGAACGGAACGGCATCGAACTGATCCCATCGCAGCTCACCGGCAGCAGTCGATTCACTCAGCTGCAAACCGGATCTCTCAAAATCGACGGTAAGTCCTTTCGGGGTTCATTTACTTATTCAACGTCTTCCTTCCGAGAGGATTTTCTGAACGCAACCTATTTTGTGAGGAGGTCGATAGTCTAATCAAATTCTACTTGAAGAAAGCACTAACGGTTTTACACTGGAACTGTCTTCATACGATTTTCTCAATCTTCTTAGTTCTAAATCTTATTTTTAACCAATACCTTCTTGAAATGGAACAAACATGATTAAAAACTGTGGGTTCCCAAAATCAAACACAAAACGAATTGAACTATGTGGGGGAAATAGGATCGCTGAATTTCATCACCCGCCTCAGAACGCTGCATTTGTGTTCGTGGCTCGGGAAAGTGGATAATCATCTTCCCTTTCATCAAACAAAAGTTCAATGGATTATAAGATTGTTAAACTAGGGTGGTTCTTTGAGTTTTAATAAATTTTACAAAAATGAGTCGGCAAATCAAAGAGATTTAGTCCATAATAAATTAAGAGACATTAGAATAGGCATTTATGCCATTGGTTAATTTCTACATTTTTTAAACGAATGCGTTTACTTTAAAAACAAATAAAAAAAATCTCAGTTTTGAGTTCACAAATATTATTCCACATTTTGACAAAAATGACAAAAATAACAGAAATGACAAAAATGACAAAAATGACAAAAATGACAAAAATGACAAAAATGACAAAAATGACAAAAATGACAAAAATGACAAAAATGACAAAAATGACAAAAATGACAAAAATGACAAAAATGACAAAAATGACAAAAATGACAAAAATGACAAAAATGACAAAAATGACAAAAATGACAAAAATGACAAAAATGACAAAAATGACAAAAATGACAAAAATGACAAAAATGACAAAAATGACAAAAATGACAAAAATGACAAAAATGACAAAAATGACAAAAATGACAAAAATGACAAAAATGACAAAAATGACAAAAATGACAAAAATGACAAAAATGACAAAAATGACAAAAATGACAAAAATGACAAAAATGACAAAAATGACAAAAATGACAAAAATGACAAAAATGACAAAAATGACAAAAATGACAAAAATGACAAAAATGACAAAAATGACAAAAATGACAAAAATGACAAAAATGACAAAAATGACAAAAATGACAAAAATGACAAAAATGACAAAAATGACAAAAATGACAAAAATGACAAAAATGACAAAAATGACAAAAATGACAAAAATGACAAAAATGACAAAAATGACAAAAATGACAAAAATGACAAAAATGACAAAAATGACAAAAATGACAAAAATGACAAAAATGACAAAAATGACAAAAATGACAAAAATGACAAAAATGACAAAAATGACAAAAATGACAAAAATGACAAAAATGACAAAAATGACAAAAATGACAAAAATGACAAAAATGACAAAAATGACAAAAATGACAAAAATGACAAAAATGACAAAAATGACAAAAATGACAAAAATGACAAAAATGACAAAAATGACAAAAATGACAAAAATGACAAAAATGACAAAAATGACAAAAATGACAAAAATGACAAAAATGACAAAAATGACAAAAATGACAAAAATGACAAAAATGACAAAAATGACAAAAATCAAAAATGACAAAAATGACAAAAATGACAAAAATGACAAAAATGACAAAAATGACAAAAATGAAAAAAATGACAAAAAATGACAAAAATGACAAAAATGACAAAAATGACAAAAATGACAAAAATGACAAAAATGACAAAAATGACAAAAATGACAAAAATGACAAAAATGACAAAATTGACAAAAATAAACAAAATCGACAAAAAATGTCAATTTTGCCCATTTTTCAATTTTGGCAATTTGTCAATTTGTCAATTTTGTCAATTCTGTCAATTTTGTCAATTTTGTCAATTTTGTCAATTTTGTCAATTTTGTCAATTTTGTCAATTTTGTCAATTTTGTCAATTTTGTCAATTTTGTCAATTTTGTCAATTTTGTCAATTTTGTCAATTTTGTCAATTTTGTCAATTTTGTCAATTTTGTCAATTTTGTCAATTTTGTCAATTTTGTCAATTTTGTCAATTTTGTCAATTTTGTCAATTTTGTCAGTTTTGTCAAATTTGTCAATTTTGTCAAATTTGTCAATTTTGTCAATTTTGTCAATTTTGTCAATTTTGTCAATTTTGTCAATTTTGTCAATTTTGTCAATTTTGTCAATTTTGTCAATTTTGTCATTTTTGTCAATTTTGTCAATTTTGTCAATTTTGTCATTTTTGTCAATTTTGTCAATTTTGTCAATTTTGTCAATTTGGTCAATTTTGTCAATTTTGTCAATTTTGTCAATTTTGTCAATTTTGTCAATTTTGTCAATTTTGTCAATTTTGTCAATTTTGTCAATTTTGTCAATTTTGTCAATTTTGTCAATTTTGTCAATTTTGTCAATTTTGTCAATTTTGTCAATTTTGTCAATTTTGTCAATTTTGTCAATTTTGTCAATTTTGTCAATTTTGTCAATTTTGTCAATTTTGTCAATTTTGTCAATTTTGTCAATTTTGTCAATTTTGTCAATTTTGTCAATTTTGTCAATTTTGTCAATTTTGTCAATTTTGTCAATTTTGTCAATTTTGTCTATTTTGTCTATTTTGTCAATTTTGTCAATTTTGTCAATTTTGTCAATTTTGTCAATTTTGTCAATTTTGTCAATTTTGTCAATTTTGTCAATTTTGTCAATTTTGTCAATTTTGTCAATTTTGTCAATTTTGTCAATTTTGTCAATTTTGTCAATTTTGTCAATTTTGTCAATTTAGTCAATTTTGTCAATTTTGTCAATTTTGTCAATTTTGTCAATTTTGTCAATTTTGTCAATTTTGTCAATTTTGTCAATTTTGTCAATTTTGTCAATTTTGCCAATCTAGTCAATTTTGTCAATTTTGTCAATTTTGTCAATTTTGTCAATTTTGTCAATTTTGTCAATTTCGTCATTTTTGTCAATTTTGTCAATTTGTCTATTCCGTCAAATAAGCTTATTTGCTTATTTAATATTTTCATAATTTCTCCAATTTTCATCATTTCAATTTTTAATTTTGTTAATTTCAGAATTTCGTAAATTTGGTTTATTTTGTCAAAAAAGCTTATTTGCTTTTTTATTATTTTCATAATTTCTCCAATTTTTATCATTCTAATTTTGTTATATTTTGCAAATTCGTTAAATTTCCAAATTTTGTAATTTTTTCTTATTTTGACGATTTATGATTATATTCTACAAATATACCATGCATTTTTTCAAAAACGATAAAATTTAGAATAAGAAAATTGATAAAATTGACTAAATTGACTAAATTGTTCCTGTAAACAAAACTGACAAATATAACAAAATATATATGGAAATATGATTAAAGCGATGAAAATTACAAAAAAAAACACTTATGAAAACGAAAAAATTTCCGAAAATGCCGAAAATGCTTTGAAAAGAATTTTTTCTCTTTATTCATTTTTTTATTTTTTAAGCTTTGAATATATGATTTTTTTTTTGTAAATTACAACAATGATCAAATTCTGGACTTAAGAATGTTGAGTTATTTCTTTGGAGCTGAGACTTTCAGCTTTGATCCATTCATTGAAATTCAAATTGATTAATTATGAATCAGTTAACTAACTGTTGTTCTCTTAAAATAAATTAATAGAAGATTTAAAATATTTCATCCCATTTTTATGATTTTTTACGAAAAAATCGTTTCTTTTTCCAGTAAAAATTTTTACTATCCGATGTTCAAAATACTCAATCCTGTACTTTGGTTTGTTGATGTTTTTTTTTAAAACTATACTTTTCATTTCACTTGTAATTTAGTTTTTGCAGACTTATTAAGTTTGACAGCATTAGATCGAACTCTTAATCCTTTGTAGTTTTATTTTCAATTTTGAACAAATCTATGTATTTCAGTTTGTATCGAATTGTGATTTTGAATATAAACTCTCACTGATAATCCTGTTTGCAGACTTATTTCGATTGAACATTTAAATTTTATCTTGAAGTTTTCTTCAATATATTAGTATTATGGGTAGATTGTAAACTTTGACTTGGGAAATTTGACATTTTGAAATTTTCATTCTGGAAATTCTTCAATCTTTATTGCAGCTACTCAAAATTATGTTTAAAATTGTTTACTGAAATTTGATATATGACCGTTTTCATGATCGTGAATGGTTTCTATAATAGTTTCAGAGCTCCTCGACTAAACGCAGGGGGGCTCCAATACGAATTTATCATATTATATGATACAATAATTTTATGCAATATCCATCAAATTTTCTACATATCAAATTTAACACCATGAAATGATTTGTTGTATTGTTGAACATGTTTCGACATTTTCAGATGATTTGGTATATGGGAGTTTCATATAATTTTAAGGGGGGTGGGGGGGGGGGTCCCACGTAAAATCCATATAAAATGTGACAGAACTTCAACAATTTTTTAACTTTTTTGATCAAATTTGGTACACATCCAAGTTTTTAAGTTATGAGATGATTTAAAATATTATTATCCTTTTTTGTGAAAAGAGGCTCTGATACAAATAAACAAAAAAATAATGAAACTCGAATTTTTTTCAAAAGACCGTTACACATAAAAGTTTGTAGATGATGAGATAATTGATTGAATTTAATAAAAAGTTTTAGTTATGGCTCTCATTAACAAACCGTGAACTATAACAATATCCAAAAAGTAATAAATAATTTGCATTAAACTTGCTACTAAACAAAATTTTACATAATGATATGATTTATCACATTGATTGACAAGTCATCATATAAATTGATAATTTATTGTACTGTTAGAGCACTTCTTGTTAAGAAAAAGGGAGAAGGGTTACTATACGAATTTGAAGTTATATATGATAAAACTAGAACAAAATCATGTCGCTCCGATCAAACTCGGTACATGAGATGATTTACCGATTTGTAATTCTCTTCCAACTTTGGTGGATGCTCCCATGCAAAACCAACGTCAGATTATTTCATTAATCGGAAAAATTTTAAGTGGTTTGCACCAAAAGCTGGTCATGGTTTGTATTGAAATATATTGGTTTAATATTTTTGATTGTGTTCGAACATATCATCTATTTGAATAATTACTAATTAAATTAACTAAGTTTGGTATACAAATCAGATTTGATAATGAGTTAATTCAATTGAAAAAACTCCTCCCACTTACATCTACTTCTATTTTTTTTTTAAAGGACGGGAGATTGCTTTGAAATAAACAAAAAACGCCATTTCTTGAATATTCAATAACAGGAATGAAATTTTTCTAAGGAATTTTTAAATATTCTGTAAATTGTAATAAGTATATAAAGAAATCATTAAAGATTCAGAACTTTCTAAGAAAATAGCAATAACAAATGTTGAAGGTCAATTCTCGAATTCACACAGCAAAAATAAGGCCGGAACAAATTTCAAATTCTTCTTTTGTCACTCGGAGTTGGAACATCGCGAGGGGGGGGGGACAATAAAAAATAATGCGAAAAACAAATAAATGGGAATAAATTGCACGGAAGCTTGTATGCAACAAAAATTGCATACTATATCGTTGCACAAAACCTATAAATCAAGTAAATTTTATCAAATAATTCAATCAAATCAAGAAAACAGAAGGTGGAATAACTCCCATCTTCTTAAATTTGTTTTTTGGTCTTGTAATCTTTCAGATATTGGAATTTTTTATCGAAATTTTCATAAATTACTTCAAACTTTATTTTTTTCCCCCTTCGGGTTTTTGGAAATTTCGAAGGGAGGGGGTGACAAAAGAAGAAATTGATATTTGTTCCAGCCTAATTAATTTCTCAAATATTAGAATAAATTATCAATGACTTTTCTCAAAAGTGATGTTTATAAACCTTATCTATACTTAGAATTGTTGCAAAAAGGCCAATCTTGGGTGCAAGAAATATTTTATTGTAAGATTTGAATATATTCTTCAAAAAAACAGAATTTTACAAAGTTAGCCAAAATTATAAATCTATTTTGTTTTTAATTGAATTGAATGATTGAGCTGTAAACAAATCATGGAATAATATTTTTTCCGTTGCTTCATTAGAATGGTTTTTTGAATGTATTTTGTTGTGATCTTCCTCAAAAGAATATGTTCTTGTTTCAATTTGATAAAAAAATCAATATGCATTTCAAAACTTTCTACCTGTCAAGGAACTATACTGCCTATGTTATTTAAAATTTTAATACATTGGGGGATAAAACTTGGAATCAAATTTCTGCAGTGAAATCTATATTGGTCGGTTATGTTAAAAATAAACCTAACATTAATCATGACGATCATCAAAAGTTGGATTGCTTCCATCTTTGAGTCGAGGTTTGTGAAGATTTTTTTTAAGATTTATTATTTCTGATTTAATCAATTTACAGACAACCATTGAAATGAAATATAAATAGTCCTAAGATTCGAGGAAAGTACCGAAAATTATTTTTATCTTCTAGTTATTTCGATTTTTTTTTTAATTAAAGCTTATTTTTCACAGAAGCTATTTTTTTTAATTTTTAAGAAATCATTTAAATTACTCATGTTAATTTTACTGTCAGTTAAAAGTCATTATCAAATTTTGCATGCAGTATTTCCCGTTTCAAGACTTAACTTCGCCCTCCTGAAAATTCCCTCGCTTTAAATTTTTGAAGTTATCGAGTCAATAAGTAAAAATAAAGCTAAAAGATAGCAACATCTACAAAATAAAAATAAATTTGGGAATTTTATTTGCGAGAAAATATCCGAAAGTCAATCATTGGTGGTGTGTCCGGTATTTTTGGTGTCAACAAGTGTGATTCGAGTGGTGGTAATATGGCTAGCAAGGCGGAGAAGAAATTAGCAGCGGACCTTCTGACGCGACGACGAGCGTGTGCAGAGCGAGATATGGTGGAGAAGTTCATCGCGGAGTACACCTATGAACGGGATTGTTGCCAGGTTGCGGTGCGTTTGGAGGCGCTAAACAAGTGCAACGAGCTGTTCCTGAACGTGCAGAATGATATTGAGCTGGGCGATCACGAAGAGAGGTTTGAAGGTCATCTAGAGTTTCGGGCGGATTTTGAGGATCGATTCTGCAGGGCGAAAGGTTTTTTACTGTCCAAACTGGAAAGTAGGGAGCATCCGTTGAGTTCGACGATCATGCACGCATCGTCTTCACACAACATGTCTGCTAGTTTCCACCATCGTTTGCCGAAAATCGATCTGCCGAAGTTCAGCGGAGAGGAGTCGCGTTGGATCTCGTTTCGTGACAACTTTATCTCAATGATCCACTGCAACGAAGATATCCCGATCGTGAACAAGCTGCAATATCTTCTACAGTCACTGGAGGGAGAAGCTAAGAAGCCGTTCGAGTCTGTGGACATCCAAGCGGACAACTATTCGTCGACATGGGATGCACTGAAGAAGCGGTACGATAATAAACGGTTTCTCAGGAAGGAATTGTTTCGAGGCCTGTACAATCTCCCATCAATAAAGCGTGAGTCAGCACAGGACCTCAACACTCTGGTTGATGACTTTCAGCGACATGTCAAGGCATTGGGAAAATTGGGCGAGCCAGTAGAGCACTGGGACACTCTACTTATTTTCATTCTTTCGAATAAATTGGATGCAGCAACGATCCGCGCTTGGGAGCAAGATACTCGTCAAAAGGACGAAGTAAAGTACGACGAGCTCATCGAATTTTTGATCCAACATGTTCGAATGCTGAAATCCGTTGCCAGTGATCTGCAGCACCGTTCAACAGTGTTGACTGTTTCCAGGGTGGCCGGACAAACACCGAAGAAGCCGTCAGCGATCAAATCCGTCGTCAACGCAGCAACATCCGAGTCACAATCCAGCACACAACAGTGTCACTGTTGTTCCAAAACGCACCCTTTGCACCAGTGTCCAGCATTCAAGAAGCTGTCGATCTCCCAGCGGCGAGAACTAGTTACGAGGCACAGTCTTTGCCGAAACTGCTTCCGTTCAAATCACCAGGCACGAGCGTGCAAGTCGAAGTTTGTTTGTAGAAACTGCCAAGCTAAGCACCACACTATGTTGCACGATCAACCAGCCCCGCAACCCACGTCGGCGATTCAAGGCACCAGTGGTTCACTCAGCCCGCCAGCAATCAACTTATCTGTGCATTCCAACTCGACGGTTCTACTGGAAACAGTTGCGCTTCTAGTGGTCGATCGGTATGGAAGGCAAATTCCAGCACGCGCTCTTCTGGATTCTGCAGCGATGTCTAACTTTATTACGAAGAAGCTGGCGAACGAGCTCGCCACTAGACAAAGCCCCGTGGACATCTCAGTTGCAGGAATAGGAGAGTCCGTCAAGCGCATTAAGCACCAGCTAACGGCCAAAATTGTTTCCAGGAACAGTGACTTCTCCACCACACTCGATTTTCTAGTTATGAGGAAGCCGACATCAAATCTGCTCACAATACCCATCGACACATCTGCGTGGAACATTCCTGGAGTGCCTTTGGCGGATGTCCATTTCAATGTGCCAGCTACGATAGATATAATTATCGGTGGAGAGTGCTATCACGAGCTCCACACCGGCGTGCGCCAATCTCTTGGCAACGGCTTCCCGTTCTTGGTGGACACACACTTTGGCTGGACAGTTTCCGGCAAAGTAACGACCGGCTCCACCACCGCACCACGAGCGTGCTACATCTCCGCCGTTGACCAGAACTTGGACTCTACTCTGGAACGTTTCTGGGAGCTGGACACCGTCGATGAAGGCCAAAACCTCTCAGCAGAAGAACGGAAGTGCGAAGAGATTTTTGCCAGCACCACCACTCGAAATCACGATGGAAGGTACGTCGTACGGCTGCCCCGGACTGATGATTCCCAGATCACCCTTGGAGACTCTCGCATGATCGCAATTCGCCGGTTCTACAGCTTAGAACGCCGCCTACAGCGAGATGACTCCACCAAAATGGCCTACCACAAATTCATCGAAGAATACGCACAACTTGAACACATGTTTAAGATAGATCCTGTCGTCGATAACAAACCACACTGCTATCTGCCACATCACCCGGTCTTCAAGGAAGCCAGCACAACCACCAAGGTACGCGTGGTATTCGACGCTTCTTGCAAGACCACATCCGGGTATTCGCTGAACGATATGCTGCTCGTCGGTCCGGTCGTCCAACAGGATCTGCTGTCCATCACCCTTCGATTCCGTACAAAGGCCATCGCTCTTGTGGCGGACATTGAAAAAATGTACCGTCAAGTTAATTTACATCCCGATGATCAGCCCTTTCATCGAATCCTTTGGAGGGAGAACCCTTCTGAACCGTTGGATACTTACGAACTCCGCACCGTTACTTACGGAACCGCTTCAGCTCCGTACCTGGCAACTCGTGTTTTGAAGCAGTTAGCCATTGATGAAGGAGATAGGTTCCCAGTCGCAGCCGAAGCCATCGATGACTACTACATGGATGATTTATTATCCGGTGCCAACGATCTAGAGTCCGCTATACAAAAACGCCGCCAGATGTCCGCGATGTGTCAGTCTGCCGGATTTCAGCTGAGAAAGTGGGCTTCTAACAACCGATCGGCTCTTGTAGACGTTCCATCTGAAGACCTTGCCATCGATCCACTGCATGACTTGAACGAAGATCAATCGGTATCAACTCTCGGCCTAGTTTGGGATACTCGAACTGATATGCTGCGGTTCAACATCAACCTTCCACTTCCTGCGTCGGTGCTGACCAAGAGGAAGGTAATCTCCTACATAGCGAGGATTTTCGATCCGCTGGGCCTCGTCGGACCAGCTATAACACTGGCAAAGCTATTCATGCAACAGTTGTGGCGACTTAGATCAGAAAAGGACGAACCGTACGATTGGGATCGGCCTCTGCCTTCGAAGCTGCAGGAGGAGTGGAAGCAGTTCCATGCAACGCTCTACATTTTAGCCGACATCCGAATTCCTCGGTTTGTCAACGGATCTGCAGATTGTTCGATCCAGCTCCATTTCTTCTGTGACGCATCGGAAGCTGCATATGGATCTTGTTGCTTCGTTCGTTCTGAGTTTGCTGGCGAAATCAGAGTGCGGATGTTGACCTCCAAATCCAAGGTTGCTCCTTTGGCCAAGAAACATTCGATTGCACGTTTGGAGCTATGCGCAGCTGTTCTATCCACAAAGTTGTTCCGGAAGGTACAAGGCGCGATTGGGTCATCAGAACACGTTTATTTCTGGTCTGACTCAACCACAGTCCTCCAATGGTTGAGGTCGCCACCGCATCGATGGAGAACCTTTGTTGCCAATCGCGTTACTGCTATCCAGACTGGCACTGAAGGTTTCAATTGGAGACACGTCCCGGGAGTGCAGAATCCAGCCGACGAACTTTCTCGTGGACTACAGCCCTCCGATCTTCTCAACCAAGCTCGATGGTGGAACGGTCCAGATTGGCTGTCGTCGTCATCGGAATATTGGCCACGATGTGTTTTACCGGAAAATGATTCACCAGAGGTCGCTGAAGAAAGTCCTTCTGTCAGTTCAGCTGCCACCGTTTCCGAAAAAGAGGATTTTGCAGACCAGCTGTTCACTCGGTATTCAACGTTCAAGCGACTCAACCGGGTAACAGCCGCTTGTATCAAATACATCAAGGCACTCCAAGCTGCAGCTATAAGGAGGAAAAATCAACTAGTTACGCCGTTCCCTACACCCAATGAGTTAGCGATCGTCTACCTTTCAGCTGAAGATTTAGCCGAGGCGGATCGTGCGCTGCTCCGATTAGCCCAGTCACAGCTATACGCGGAAGAGCTTTCCGAGTTCCAAAACCCCAACCGTACGAGAAATCCGCTGTCGTCGCAGTTACGATACCTACGTCCTTTCCTCTGTGGTGATGGTATTATTCGCGTTGGTGGTCGCCTAAGGAATGCAGACGTTGCGCAGAGTGTCAAACATCCAGCAGTTCTCTCGGCTAAGCATCCACTGGCAAGGCTTATAACGGAGCATTACCATCGAACGCTTTTGCATGCTGGACCGCAGCTGATGATTGCCACTATTCGCCAAAGATACTGGATTCATGGAGGAAGAAACATAGCTCGCCAAACGTACCATGGCTGTATGAAATGCTTTCGGCAGAAGCCGACCCTCGTTGAGCAAAGCTCCGCAGATCTACCAAAATCCCGTGTGATCCAAGATCGTCCATTTGCTGTGTGTGGAGTCGACTATTTCGGGCCCATTTTTATCAAGTCGCCGATTCGCCGTCATGGTCCAACAAAGGCATATGGTGCCATTTTCATATGTTTCGTTACGAAGGCCGTTCACATTGAGTTGGTGTCGGATCTGTCAACGCCCGCCTTTCTGTCAGCACTTCGTCGCTTCATTGCCCGTCGCAGTCGCCCGAGGGAAATTCATTCGGACAACGGAACAGCTTTCAAAGGTGCATCGAACGCTCTTCACCGATTGTACGACATGCTGAAGAAAAACAGCGAAGACAGGGAGCAGATATTCAACTGGTGTGCAACGGAAAGAATCCAGTGGAAATTCATTTCTCCGCGAGCTCCGCATTTCGGTGGATTATGGGAAGCTGCGGTGAAGTCTGCCAAACACCATATTCTACGTGAGATAGGACACACGAACATGAGCTACGAGGACATGACCACACTGCTCGCTGAAGTGGAAATGTGCCTTAATTCACGTCCAATCACCCCGATCCCGACGGAAACCGATGATCTCGAGGTGTTAACTCCAGGACACTTCCTTGTGGGCACCAACTTGCAAGCCGTTGACGATGTGGATGTTACTGCAAAGCCCGACAACCATCTCGACCATTGGAAGCTCACCACAAAACGAATGCAGGGTATCTGGGCTCGTTGGTATCCCGAATATCTCGCCCAACTACAAACTCGCGCTAGGAAGGGGAGCAAATCGGCGGTTCCGGTGGAGGTTGGAAAAATCGTGGTAATCAAGGAAGACAACTTACCACCAGCCTTGTGGCCACTAGGTCGCATCACAAAACTTCATCCCGGCCGAGATGGAGTTGTTCGTGTTGTGGGACTGAAGACAGCCAAGCGTGATGACGTCATCAGAGCGGTGAACCGGATAGCCATCTTACCCACCGCCAGCATCCAAGACGTTAACCCAACAACCACCGAAGATTAGCAGAAACTACAAAGACCGGTAGAGCACGCCGAACGTGCTCAACGCGCTAATGGAGCGCTATCAGGTGATTAGCGTTCCAAATTTATTCTTTAAACCGTTCGATCTACCGGGTCTTTGCTGCTTCCAGATCCGTATGTGTCCTGTAGAGCCTAGCCATTGTTCGTTTCAACGAGATCAATCTCCAAAGACCGGCAGAGCACGCCGAATGTGTCTCGATGCGCATTCCAAGCGCTAAAAGGTGATTAGCGTTCCAATATATCTACTTTACCGTTCGATCTACCGGATCTTTGCTGTTTACAGATCCCTAGATGCCCTGTTAAGCCTGCCATTTTTTCAACGAGATTGATCTTCAAAGACCGGTAGAGCACACTGAATGTAGCTCAACGCGCATTGTGAGCGCTAATAGGTGATTAGCGTTCCAATATTTTATTTTTTCTCGTTCGATCTACCTGGTCTTCGTTGATTTCAGATCCTATCTCAATCATTACTCCATTAATATCCCGTCACCGTGTACCAAGCCGCAACGCAGAATCTTCAAAGACCGGTAGAGCACGCCGAACGTTGCTCAACGCGCTAAAGGAGCGCTAACAGGTGATTAGCGTTCCTATTACCTTAATCAAAATCGTTCGATCTACCGGGTCTTTTATCGATTCCAGACCGTCCACTGTTGTACATCGTCGCAGTTCTTTCGTTCACCAGCGTTATAGCCGATCGAGATCGGCCACATCCACAAGGTAGCAGAATCTACAAAGATCGGTAGAGCACGCCGAACGTTGCTCAACGCGCTAATGGGGCGCTAACAGGTGATTAGCGTTCCTATAACCTTACCCTACGCCGTTCGGTCTACCGGGTCTTTTTTGTCTTCACAGATTCTGCACCAGTGCCGAAGCAGATTCCTCGATGTGCGACGTGTCAGCTGCGTTTCTTGGTCCAACCGTGCCTCCTGGTTCAACCGGGTACCTTGGTCCAACTATGTCCCCTGATCCAACGGTGTCGCATGGTCCAACCGACTGAGGAGGCCGTAATCAAGTGGTCCGAAATGCGTTGAAACAGCAGTTTCAAGGTGGCCGGAATGATCGGTACTGTACCGGTCGGGAAATACCATCCATACTCTTAGTTTTTAATATGTGTCTAAATTATGTTCACTTGACACTGTAATTAATCCGGCTCGAAGGACCAAATGTTCGGGCTCGGCCGATGGGGGGGTTCGGATTTCGAGGGATTTCTTCCCGTCTCCAGTCGACGGCATCAACCAACACAGGAATCCGGGGTAAGTCGACAACTCTTGCTGGCAGAACAGCTGATCACCCGCTTGGGGGGAGAATTTGTTTGCACTTCGGTGTAAGTTTTCTTCCTCAAACAACACAATATGATTGGCGATTAATTTGCCACAACTTATTGGACCTGATTTCGGAACTAGAATAGATCAGTACATTGAATTGAACGCACGGGTTTTAATTCGTTCCCAAATAAAATCAATTAAGTTAAAGTCCAAGCAAGCGACTTTCTATACTAGTTCCGAAATCAGGTCCAATAAGTTGTGGCAAATTAATCGCCAATCATATTGTGTTGTTTGAGGAAGAAAACTTACACCGAAGTGCAAACAAATTCTCCCCCCAAGCGGGTGATCAGCTGTTCTGCCAGCAAGAGTTGTCGACTTACCCCGGATTCCTGTGTTGGTTGATGCCGTCGACTGGAGACGGGAAGAAATCCCTCGAAATCCGAACCCCCCCATCGGCCGAGCCCGAACAGTGAGAGAAATGACAAAAAAAATATTAATATCATTTGAGTTTAAAGTTTTTTTTCATGTTTATTTGTGCTATTTGTTATTTTAAATTGGTTATTTTTCACATTTTATAACCTGAAAAACACATAATAATTTTCCCATTAAGAAATTAGAAGTAGAACCACCCCATTCACCGTTGCATAATTGAAGACCGTTCAGTCACATTAAGAGGTGTATCCTGGGCTGGGTTTGATGCCTTCTTCCATTCAGCATCCCAATTCATTGAGCGCGTCCTACCTTGTACCAACATACGTATTTTCATCAGTAGTACGTTTCTAGCTGGTAGTGAAGTGTGTTCGCCGTAGATGCAGAACGCCATTCACGATAATATGTATGATGATGGGGTGGAAATACTCAGTCGCTACCTTCATACAGATGCCAGGCTGCTATTTGTTGTAATGAGATTGGCCGGTACTTGAGGAGCATGAACGAAACGAAACAATGGACCCCGGGAAGCAAGCCCGAACCCTCTGCTCTACCAACCTAATGGGAGGTAATGTGAGCGAAATGTGAATGAACATAAGATCCTGATTATGATGCTGATGAGGTTTGAACGATGTTAGATTCTTAAGTGGACTCGAACTGAACTAGAAGCGAAATAATTATTCATTGAAAAATAATTCTGATGGAATAACATCTTTCATCTGATTGAGAAATCAAATTTGAGGCAAAACAAAAAGTAGAGAATTTTCAAATTTTGTTTTTCCTGTCCTTGGTTGTTTTATTTGGATTTTTCGCTTCAGCACCTCTTATAATATTTTTTTTCCACGTAATTTTTCATCTATGATTACAACTTCCTCAAGTGAGCAATCATTATCGGGTTGCCCCTAAACACCCTAATCATTAAAAAAAAAAGGGCCAAAGTCAGCAAAAGGTGAGCAATCCCAAGCTTTGATGCGCCATGCCCTATCTAATCATAATAAACACTTCCACTCGCCATCCGTCCCATATTTAACGGATCGATTCACTTGACTGGATGGACGAAAAATGACCTTTTGAGCGGGCGTTGCAGCCTTCCAGAGAGAACGGAAGGGACGCGGAACCTTTCCCAAAAAACCGTCATCTGCCAAATTTTACAACCTTTCCAAGTAACCCCTCACTTAATGTTAGATCTGGACTGGACAATGGCCTACAAATTGAGGCCTTTTTTCAAATAAGGGGAAAGAAAGTTGAACTGTTTAACTTTCCAAGAAACAGTTCAGTTTTGGGAGAAAAATTTAGTCAATTGAGGGAAATTATAGGGTTTCAGATTATATATTGTCGCACCTTTTTTTTTTCATTTAAAAAAAAATCTACAGCGTTGGAAGTGTGGCATAGCCTGGGGTCACGCATCTTAATTAAGACCAATTGAGAGGCGTTAAACTTTTTCTACTCGCTTCTATATTTTGTGAATGTCTCCTAACAGAATTTATGAACTTTTTCGTCGCACTAAGAATGACTTCTACAATCTCAGAGACTTTTCCTTTAATTTTTTTTGTATTTATGAAAAAAATCTTAAATCGATGAACAAAGATTAATCAACTTGAAGACTTCTAGAGCAGCAGCAGCAGAAAAAGGGTTATTTCTCCTATCAACCTCGTCAGTTCAAGACGATCAGAAGTAACTAATCGCTGTGGTGCTCTTCAGCTAATAATGACAATCACACTAACACTTCACACCTTAATCACCTTTTTCTTCCGCCGGAGATTGTCCGGTGACTTTCTTCTAAGATCTTAGTCCTATCCTAGTCTAGGGCACGTGTAAGTTTTGCGCCATCGTTTGCAGCCACAAAACCGTCGTTTATTGCCGGCCGAGTGTCATTTGAATCTTCACCTGGAAAAGTCTTTTATACCAATTTCCTTCCATCTTCTACAAGTTCTTGGCCATAACCATAAATACAATCGACAATCGACCAGGATCCACCAGAGACTTGGGCCTACGTCGAAGGAGAACCAGGAGGACACAAGCTAAACTTCTCCCCTCTGGACCATTAATGGCTTCGAAAACCAAGGCGACAATGGGATGACTAAGGCTAAGACAGTGGACTGATAGATACTTGAATGAAGAAGAACGAAGCCGCTTAAGAAAATGTCCCCCTCCTCGACATTTAATGGCTCCCTTCTACTTGCTGCTGTTGTCGTAAAAATGGCCTAACTGCTGCTCCCGAACAGGATGTTTAAGTTTACGATTTTGTTTTTTTTCTGTGCTAAATAGTAGGGTTATAGGGCTATTCCGGGATACCAGACTGATATGCGTTCAAGAAAATTTACTTCTTACTGAAATTATTTTTTTTTTATATTTAAAAAAAACGAGCTGGTTAATGTTGAAAAACCAGATACCCTTTTAAATATTAATTAAAATAGGATATCATATAGGATCTCAGTGAAGTTCCTTGTTTTTCGAAGAACTCTAGGTGTAAAACCACTAGATGCATGCCTTGACCATGACAAATCATATAAATCCTTAAGCTTCAAATTTAACTAAAGAAAAATAATCGAATAAAATAAAAAAAAATTGGCATTCCTGTAAATTGGCCACATTGTTTAGGAGACTCTCCCCTATTCACGAGAAAAATCGATCGAGATGCTTAGAGAAACTTTATTTTTGAAGATTTGCGAACGAAATACTCTAGCAAATTTCTGAAGTTTTCACAAATTATTATTGATTCAATTTCTTCAACTTCAACTTCGTATTTTCAAGTTAATTAAATTTAAAAACAACTGAAACACTTTTAAGGTAAAGAATTTGGTTCATAAATTTTTGTAAACAGATGCAAATTTCGAAGAAAATTGCACAATTTAACATCATTTTTTTAGAATAAGCTGGCAACGCTGTAGAAAATATACGAAAACACTGATATTTAGAAATAAATCATCAAACATATTATTGCATGACAATACCAAAGAGTTTTTTGTACTTAGGACATATTTGGGGGTGCTTCTAAAGAAAAAAAAAATACTAACAGTTTTGATATTTTATTCAATACATGCGGCTTTGCTTGAAAAAAAGAAAATGTGGTAACTTCCTCCACTCGAGTAAAACCCGCATTCTATTTTCAATACACATCAAGGACTTGTGAACAGGAAGGTTTTAGGAGAGGGGGGGGCATAAGATTTTTCAAGTACATTTTCTTTCGAATCTATTGTAGTAACGGGAAGATACTTGATCCCAAAAAATATTTAAAATAACTGTTTAAAAACATGTCCTATATCACTCTTAGACTAAAATATTTCAATTTAAGACAGTTGACACTATAAGCGTTCACTAAATGAAACTACTTTTTCGTTGTAAATTTTGAATTGCAATTCCACAAACCCTCTGCATTGTAACTTAAACACTTAAAACACTAACTCCTCTTTGGAATGGGTTGTTTTAAATCTGTACCAACTTAACAATTTCGGAATTTGAAACCAACCATTTTAACATAAAATTACATTCATCAAATACTAATCTAACACATCAACAAGCTGGTAGCCAAGTGACAAATGCTTACCACTCACGATAAATAGTCATCAGAATTGGCAATAAAAAATTTTAAACCTAGTTAATAGTCAATCCATTAGTTTATTAATTATCACTTTGATTTAAAAAAAATGTTTTACGTCATTATAAATTTTAAGGTGATATGAAATATATTTCACCTCAATTTACCTCAATTTTGTGTTGTGTTTCTTAATGTTCAATTCCACATTCGAAAGGGTTTTGATTATAAACGGCCAAAAAATTAACATTTTTTCGAAGTGCACAGAATTTAAGAGCTAATTTTTGATTAATTGGGTGCCTTGAATCCAAATTATTATAAGATAAGTTTATTTCTGTCGGCCTTTTTTTAAATAACTTTTTAAATTAAGTAGACATAATTTTCAATTAAATTCTGCACCTTTCTGACAAAACTGTAAAGCGCTAAAATAAATATTGAAATAAAGATTTCAACAACAAAAAACGTATTATTTTTGTTTTCTTTTACATCCACTGTAAAATACGAGAATATTATCGATATTGTTAAGTAATGTCAATCCAAATTTATTTTTTTATATTAATCAAACAGAAGTAAAATTTTTTTTAAGTCTTCAACAAGTTTGTTAAGTATAATAAAATTTAAGAAAATCAGAAATATCAAAAATACTTGTAATGATATCTTTCGAAATTTTCTAAAAAATTTTGAATTTAACTATTCAATACAACCTTTCCTCTTAAGTTTGGCAAAATATTATTATTATTATTTTTTTTTTTAAATGGAGGAAAACAAACAAATTTAAAATCAGATTTTGATTTCAATGTCGTTTTCTTGGTTTATCAGTTGTTAATGATTGATTTCTTATAGATGTAATTAATTTTTAAACTAACAAATACATGAAATACAAAATCTGACAACAGCTTTGAGTTCAGGAAGCTAAAATCTTCCAAATCACAACCATTAAAACAAAGGCACATCTAATGTTTAATTTTATGATTAAGATTTTAAAATGGTTAGACGTTTTTTTGAAAATATTTCCCTCTAAAAGCTAATATGTACATCTACATTGAACATGTTTAGAAAATTTTAAACAAATTTTCCCCATTGAACAACCTCACTATTCCATTTTATTATATAAGTTTGTCTTTGTTTCTCAATTCTGCATTTTTTTTTGTTCCGAAAACATAATTTTATTAGAAACCATTCAAACTAAATTAAAAAAATCATTGTTTGTATCATTTGCCTTTGACCCATTATTGAAATTGACGGTGATAACATATAATTTTTCAATGATGAATTTAACATGTTTCATTCTAAATATATGAAGTCAATATTATGAACTGCAAAGACATTACCTTTTGTTCTGATAACTGAAAGAATCAAAAATAAAAAAAAAAATGATCAAAGTCAGAGATTTGAGGACTAGCACTCTTGAAACAATATTGAATATACCCATTCATCAAATAAATTTAAATGCGCTACTAGGTATATGTTTTGAATAAATTTTTCTTAAATTGAAAATGGATATTTTTGACCTGATCGAGAATTTTAATTCAAAATTGTGAACATTCGTCTTATTACAAGTTAATGTTTTGTTTAATTTGGATTTGATTTCTTCTTAAATTTGGTTGTATTTTCAATGTTATCAATTTCTGCACTGATTTTTATGTCTGAAGATTAAAATTCTTGTTTTATTGAAATTTTAATTTGCATTCGTGATCTATTGTTTCGCCAATTTTGATTTCAAATTTGTAAACTAAGCTGCTTAAAATTTATTTTCAAGCAAATTTTTAATTCAGAGTAAGGAATATCTATTTGAACAATTCATTAATTACTTCAGGAAAACATTTGATTCTGATTAATTTTGAATCGTTACAGTAAAATATATTATTAACTAAAGTCTGTGTCATGGTAATAAATAGGAAAATAGTTTTAGAAATCAATTTTCTTAATTATTGTTCATTTTTGGTATTCTAATTATTTCTAGTTAAATTTGAAATTTGAAATAAGGGGAGAAATTTGTCGTGTCCTGTAATACGTCGTGTGTTATTTGTGTAGTTAAAAGTTCTTACGTTGGCACAACCCACTAAAATGAGTGATATATTGAGGAGAATCCCCTTTTAAATGTGGAAAATTTTCAGAGATGCTAATTTTTTTCCTTTTTATTGGTCCAAAAAAGCTTGAATCAGATCTTTAGATACATTTTATTACGTACGTTAATGTGGCTTGTAATATAGCTCAGTTTGCAAGTCAACTTCTTCCTGAGCAGATGTTCGTGAGTTCAAGCCCAAGAGTAAACATCGATCACAGTTGTGCCAGATAAGTTTTTCAATGACTGTCCGCCAACTGCATCATTGATATAAAACGCGAAAGACATAAAGATGTTAAAACGACAATAATCGAAACAAAAAAAAAACCTACGTAATGCATTTGACATTATTTTTCAATTATTGTTAAAAATTGTGTAATAGTATTGACCATTTTTTCAGCTTCTAGAGTTTTCATGTTTTTATATTAAACTCGATAAGAAATACTTTTTTTAAAAATGATTTAATTAAGCTAGTTTTGATACGTAATGGCAAAGTTCGAAAAAATAATAACAAAGACTACTAAAGATTAATAGCGCAATTTATCAAAAGAATTTCAGATTCTATGAAACAGTACTTTAAAAAACAGGTTTCTTAGGTTCCAACTCAATCATTTAAAGTAGTTACATCCAGCTTAACTTTGAAATAGCATAAAGAAATACTAAAAGGTTCCATGTTCCGATTTACCTAAAGTAAACTCTCAACTTAAATATTGAATTCAACGAATTGATGATCAGCATTTATAAAAAAAAAACTATAAGATTGAAATTCAAATGGCTCAAGACTCTAAAATCAGGTGTTCAAAAATTTGATTTCAAAATTATCTTATTATCAAAAGAAACAAATGCTGCTATATTTTATAAGAAAAAATAACTTTTCATCGTGAAATCAAGAACTCACCAAACTTTCAAAATAAAAAAAATATTGCGGAATGCATCTAACGATGTATTTTGACTGATATCCAAATCCATATCCATAGTTTGAATATTAATTTGTTTTTTGAAGAAAAACCTTTACCCCTTCTACAAATAATGAACTTCCAATTTTTTTTAAACTGAACGCTTCGTCGTTGGCGAATGGGTGGTGAATGAATAAATTATTCAAACTTAAAGCGAGTTAAAACACCGTCACCGTAGGATGTTTCAAATAATTAAATCTTGACAGAGCATATTACTAAACTAAGTTTCGAATTTTGGTAAGTTTCAATGTTTTTAAATCAATTTTCCTCTTAAAATTATAAACTTAGATTTCAATGACTGAATATTTTTTCATCTTTGATAAAAAAGCAATCATTTTATAAATTTTTATTTAAAAGAACTAAAATTAAGTTCAAAAGTAGTTTATATTTTAGTTTCAGTGAACTTAGACGTATAAAAGTGTCCCACATTGAATTAGATCAATTCGCAAACGCTGCAGAAAACCACTCATAAAGTATTTTTGCTACAAAATTTGCACAAAGATAGCTAAAAGTGTATGATCTACGGCGTTTTTTTTTGCATTTTGAAAATTGAAATAAAATCCAATAAAAAAACAACGAGGCCAATTTATTTATCGCAAACTTGAAGAAAGTTCTCAATTCTTTGAACGCAACGTTCGAAACCAACTTGTAGACGTGCTTCAACTGATATTTTTATGAATAAACGTTTCTACACAGTTCAGAGAATCAACAGACGAAGATTTGGGGTCCGAATGATTCTGTTATCAAAGTTTAGAACCTATAAGCGAGTGTATACAGTTTTAGCAGAATATCTTTACTGCGTTCAGGAAACCATAAAGCGGCTCCAAACAAAGTTTTGACCACAATTTTCATATGATTAGTAGTAATATTTTACATAAATATAATGTTAACAGCCTGCAATTGCATCAAACACATAATACGCAAGAAAACGGTATACTGTTTTGCCTTCACCTGAAAAACTACTGGACCGATTTTCATCACTAATACTATTTGGAATCGTGTTGATACTTTCTTCGTTTTATTTATGTTTGTAGGCATCGAAAAAATTCAAAATAAATGCAAAATTTTCCTATAACGATGTTTGTTTTTAACAGAAACTCAATCCATTTTTGATATTTCTGCTTAAGCTTTCTGCAGCTAGATTTGCATTCTTCGGACAGATAAAAATCCAAAACTATGCCCTGAAGGGACATGAATCCAAAAAATAATTCTGGTATCCAAAAATATAAAGTCTTAAAAAGCACCGAAACAAATACTTATTGAAAAACACTAATTTGAAGCAGATGTTCGGTGAGAATCTCAAAGAGGTTAATATTGATGAAGAAATGATGAAAAAGCTGGTTTCTGAATAAAAAAGCTGCTTGCGGATGTGTGCAAAGTTGTTTAAGGAGGGTTGGGCCTAATGTATTGTTGTACGTATATGGTATTGAATTGAATGAAATAATTACACCAAAAGATCTAAAATGGTTGAAAGTGTATTGTTTAACAGTTTTAAAAGAATTTGTCAACTAGATTATTTTTACAGTGTTTTTACAGGGATGTAGTTTGATGTGGGACACCCTTTAATTTATTTTCTTATTACAAAAAACGAAAGAAGCGTAAGTTTCGAAATGTTTTAGTGAAAATTCATAATTGAATAAAAATCCAGACAAAAGACGCTTCAAGTTGAAATTCATTTTTCGATTGAGAATAAAAATATACAGTCACGAATCAGATATGCAACTCTAGTTAGTTCAGATTCCAATCTCTTCCAAATTTCCAAATTGATTTCTTGTACATTCATAACCCTTAGGAACAGCATTTTTGGTGCTTTGTTATCATTTTGAAAGATTGTGGCGTCTTGTATTTAAATCATCCTTTAGATGTTGTCCATCACATCATGTTTTCGTGACATGGTATGCGGAGGTTTTGAAATTGATATATTTTGAGTAAAATCGAACCAAACTGATAAACTTATTAACCTACATACATAAAAACCAGTAACATATTTTGAATCTATTTTATTATCTTTAATTCATTTCAAACTTCAAATCTTGATAAAATGTAGTTTCAGAAAAACAACGCTCTGGAAAATTGAATTCTACAATATTAAGAAATTTTAATATGAAGTTTACAACTACTTCTGGCATTATTAATGAAAGTCCTTGAGCATTTGATAATGAAGATTTCAACTCATTTAACAGGGCGGCCACTCATTCGGGAAAGTCGGGAAATGCGGGAAAAGTCGGATATTTTTTGCTCAGCTGCTCAGCGCATATGTTTATTAGACCACTGCAAAAAAATGATTATTTTAAAATCAATAAATTAACAGGCTATGTAAAGCAGTTTTTTGAAATATTTTCTTACTCCCACAGTCAAAAAGGCAAAAATTAAAAAAAAATTGAAAAAAATAACATCTTTTTTGGGGTGCAAGTTAGGTTTGAGCTTTGTTCACATGAATTGTACTGCAAGAATCAAGGAATATTTTTCATACCAAGTTATATTTTTTGAAACTTTCAGCCTATTTCTGACGATTTTTGAATGAAAAAATTTGTTTTCCCATACAAATTTCCATAAAATATTAAAACTCGTAGCGTTAATTCAGGAATGGATGGATCACTTCCAAAATGTTTATTGCTATTTATGGCAGCAAAATCAACCGAAAAAAGCTATGGTAGGTGTTAAAATTTTAAAATTTGAAACTTCCATGCAAAGCTTGCAGCGGTCTAATATAAATACATACATGAGACCTAATAACATATTTGGAATCAATTTATCTTCCATTCGATCAATGCTCAAATTCTTGCTTAGATATTTTAGTTTTAGAAAAACTACAAACTTGAATATGTAAGTTAACAACTTTTTAGGGTATTATTTATGTTCTTGAGTATTTGATAATGAAGATTTCAACTCATTTAGCATCTTTCTTAAAGACTATAAAAAATGTAAACTAAAAACAAACCTCAATGAAACAAAGAGTCAAGTATCCTAATATAAACCTTTTTAAAAGCTTGAAATTCTTTTATGCTTATTCCGAGCAATAAGAAACACTGAATGAAATTTAAATTGAAATTCTATTGCTTCTATGAATTTTGATCATCACATTTAAGAAAAGGTTTTGAGTGATAAAATCTTCAAATGAAACATTTAGGATAAGAATGTTCAATAAGGGCATCAGGTTTTACAATACACGCCTTTTTGGAGATGAAATTCTTGGTACCGCCTTAATCTGTTGAAGTAAGTTAAAATATTTTGAAATAATGTTATCTTAAATGAAACAAAAAAATTCTCAATAACTTTTGATTCCTAGTTTAAAAAAGACCATTTAAAAACAAATGGAAAATCTTCAATGAGATTGTTAAAAAAAAAACAAAATTGTAAGAATAAAACACTTAAAATCATATCTCAGAATCAACGAGCTTTTTTAAAATCTTATTCCGAAAAAACACGCTTTAAAGTTTTCGTGTTCCGATATATATTCAAAGATATGACCATTAGTTCATGACTCGATTTTCTGATTCAATGACTCAAAATTTTGAAAGCTTAACCGAAACCAAACTTCCAAGCTTCTAAAATCCATTTAAAATAAATCTCTAACCCATCAATCAGATTAATTAAACCGAAAATCGTTGCCGACAGAGCATCCCCATTCCAATCTTCGCACGCAAGTATTGGCTCTTAGCTGGCGCAATCAATCACGGTTCCGTCATTGGCAGAAACCCGAATCTTTGATCCAGGATGGATCGAATTTTCCCTTTTCTCTCCTTAGATTGTTTCCTTCGACAACGAGAAAACGATTTTGACGAATTTTGACATCGGTTCCTTCCAACAATCGTCTCCAATTACCTAGATTTTGGGGAAAATCATTTATGGATCTTTTTACATTGGTCCCTTGTAACTAGACCCTTTGAATTGGATAACGATCGATTGTTTTGGGTAAAGTTTGAAATCTCCAAGGACTAAGCTTCTTGTTTGATAATTTTTATTCAATATGTATGTGATTTATTTTAAACAGAATAGAATAGAAACATTATTGATTATTTAATATTTGCTGTCCGTTTGAACTTTTTTTTGTTGTTTCATTTGTCGTTAGAATTTTTTTTGTTCCAAAAGCATTCCTCTGCCTAATTTACAGCGCATTTATTTCTTATTTTCTAATCACGGTTTACCCATTCAGCTGTCACTCGGCACGTAGAAGTACTTGCTTATCAAATGGAAAGGCGGCGGCACCACAAATAGTTAATCCGACAGAGCAAATCAAATCCCCAACTTTACAACTGCTGGCTGCACAAGTTGGTAGAAGATAGATTCAAATAAGTGATTATCTGCAGTACTTAGTTCCCCTTTTCTTGCAACTTATCCCAAACTCCAGCAATTTGATAGGGAAATAAACGAAGAATTACGGTTTTGTCGTGTGCCGACATTAAACTCCTCAACTTAGTAAGAAGTAGGAATTGACGACGAGACGATGACGATGACAAAAATAAAGAAAAAAGTTGTCGATGGTTGACTGCTGATAACTGCCTTGAAATAGTTCCTCCCCGATTGCATCGCATCCCGATTAGGAGAAGATAGCAAAATTATTTTCAGCGAATAAAACCAAACGATCTTCAAAGTTGCGTCAAAAATATGACAATTTTGACAATTTTGACAATTTTGACAATTTTGACAATTTTGACAATTTTGACAATTTTGACAATTTTGACAATTGTGACAATTTTGACAATTTTGACAATTTTGACAATTTTGACAATTTTGACAATTTTGACAATTTTGACAATTTTGACAATTTTGACAATTTTGACATTTTTGACAATTTTGACAGATTTGACAATTTTGACAATTTTGACAATTTTGACAATTTTGACAATTTTGACAATTTTGACAATTTTGACAATTTTGACAATTTTGACAATTTTGACAATTTTGACAATTTTGACAATTTTGACAATTTTGACAATTTTGACAATTTTGACAATTTTGACAATTTTGACAATTTTGACAATTTTGACAATTTTGACAATTTTGACAATTTTGACAATTTTGACAATTTTGACAATTTTGACAATTTTGACAATTTTGACAATTTTGACAATTTTGACAATTTTGACAATTTTGACAATTTTGACAATTTTGACAATTTTGACAATTTTGACAATTTTGACAATTTTGACAATTTTGACAATTTTGACAATTTTGACAATTTTGACAATTTTGACAATTTTGACAATTTTGACAGTTTTGACAGTTTTGACAATTTTGACAATTTTGAAAATTTTGAAAATTTTGAAAATTTTGACAATTTTGACAATTTTGACAATTTTGACAATTTTGACAGATTTGACAATTTTGACAATTTTGACAATTTTGACAATTTTGACAATTTTGAAAATTTTGACAATTTTGACAATTTTGACAATTTTGACAATTTTGACAATTTTGACAATTTTGACAATTTTGACAATTTTGACAATTTTGACAATTTTGACAATTTTGACAACTTTGACAATTTTGACAATTTTGACAATTTTGACAATTTTGACAATTTTGACAATTTTGACAATTTTGACAATTTTGACAATTTTGACAATTTTGACAATTTTGACAATTTTGACAATTTTGACAATTTTGACAATTTTGACAATTTTGACAATTTTGACAATTTTGACAATTTTGACAATTTTGACAATTTTGACAATTTTGACAATTTTGACAATTTTGACAATTTTGACAATTTTGACAATTTTGACAATTTTGACAATTTTGACAATTTTGACAATTTTGACAATTTTGACAATTTTGACAATTTTGACAATTTTGACAATTTTGACAATTTTGACAATTTTGACAATTTTGACAATTTTGACAATTTTGACAATTTTGACAATTTTGACAATTTTGACAATTTTGACAATTTTGACAATTTTGACAATTTTGACAATTTTGACAATTTTGACAATTTTGACAATTTTGACAATTTTGACAATTTTGACAATTTTGACAATTTTGACAATTTTGACAATTTTGACAATTTTGACAATTTTGACAATTTTGACAATTTTGACAATTTTGACAATTTTGACAATTTTGACAATTTTGACAATTTTGACAATTTTGACAATTTTGACAATTTTGACAATTTTGACAATTTTGACAATTTTGACAATTTTGACAATTTTGACAATTTTAACAATTTTGACAATTTTGACAATTTTGACAATTTTGACAATTTTGACAATTTTGACAATTTTGACAATTTTGACAATTTTGACAATTTTGACAATTTGACCATTTTGACAGTTTTGACAATTTTGACATTTTTGACAATTTTGACAATTTTGACAATTTTGACAATTTTGACAATTTTGACAATTTTGACAATTTTGACAATTTTGACAATTTTGACAATTTTGACAATTTTGACAATTTTGACAATTTTGACAATTTTGACAATTTTGACAATTTTGACAATTTTGACAATTTTGACAATTTTGACAATTTTGACAATTTTGACAATTTTGACAATTTTGACAATTTTGACAATTTTGACAATTTTGACAATTTTGACAATTTTGACAATTTTGACAATTTTGACAATTTTGACAATTTTGACAATTTTGACAATTTTGACAATTTTGACAATTTTGACAATTTTGACAATTTTGACAATTTTGACAATTTTGACAATTTTGACAATTTTGACAATTTTGACAATTTTGACAATTTTGACAATTTTGACAATTTTGACAATTTTGACAATTTTGACAATTTTGACAATTTTGACAATTTTGACTATTTTGACAGTTTTGACAGTTTTGACAGTTTTGACAGTTTTGACAATTTTGAAAATTTTGAAAATTTTGACAATTTTGACAATTTTGACAATTTTGACAGATTTGACAATTTTGACAATTTTGACAATTTTGACAATTTTGACAATTTTGACAATTTTGACAATTTTGACAATTTTGACAATTTTGACAACTTTGACAATTTTGACAATTTTAACAATTTTGACAATTTTGACAATTTTGACAATTATGACAATTTTGACAATTTTGACAATTTTGACAATTTTGACAATTTTGACAATTTTGACAATTTTGACAATTTTGACAATTTTGACAATTTTGACAATTTTGACAATTTTGACAATTTTGACAATTTTGACAATTTTGACAATTTTGACAATTTTGACAATTTTGACAATTTTGACAATTTTGACAATTTTGACAATTTTGACAATTTTGACAATTTTGACAATTTTGACAATTTTGACAATTTTGACAATTTTGACAATTTTGACAATTTTGACAATTTTGACAATTTTGACAATTTTGACAATTTTGACAATTTTGACAATTTTGACAATTTTGACAATTTTGACAATTTTGACAATTTTGACAATTTTGACAATTTTGACAATTTTGACAATTTTGACAATTTTGACAATTTTGACAATTTTGACAATTTTGACAATTTTGACAATTTTGACAATTTTGACAATTTTGACAATTTTGACAATTTTGACAATTTTGACAATTTTGACAATTTTGACAATTTTGACAATTTTGACAATTTTGACAATTTTGACAATTTTGACAATTTTGACAATTTTGACAATTTTGACAATTTTGACAATTTTGACATTTTTGACAATTTTGACAGATTTGACAATTTTGACAATTTTGACAATTTTGACAATTTTGACAATTTTGACAATTTTGACAATTTTGACAATTTTGACAATTTTGACAATT
This sequence comes from Uranotaenia lowii, assembly GCF_029784155.1. Taxonomy (NCBI): domain Eukaryota; kingdom Metazoa; phylum Arthropoda; class Insecta; order Diptera; family Culicidae; genus Uranotaenia; species Uranotaenia lowii. The sequence continues at coordinate 365,986,006 of NC_073692.1, read as the reverse complement.
TTGACAATTTTGACAATTTTGACAATTTTGACAATTTTGACAATTTTGACAATTTTGACAATTTTGACAATTTTGACAATTTTGACAATTTTGACAATTTTGACAATTTTGACAATTTTGACAATTTTTAAAATTTTGACAATTTTGACAATTTTGACAAATTTGACAATTTTGACAATTTTGACAATTTTGACAATTTTGACAATTTTGACAATTTTGACAATTTTGACAATTTTGACAATTTTGACAATTTTGACAATTTTGACAATTTTGACAATTTTGACAATTTTGACAATTTTGACAATTTTGACAATTTTGACAATTTTGACAGTTTTGACAGTTTTGACAGTTTTGACAGTTTTGACAATTTTGAAAATTTTGAAAATTTTGACAATTTTGACAATTTTGACAATTTTGACAGATTTGACAATTTTGACAATTTTGACAATTTTGACAATTTTGACAATTTTGACAATTTAGACAATTTTGACAATTTTGACAATTTTGACAACTTTGACAATTTTGACAATTTTGACAATTTTGACAATTTTGACAATTTTGACAATTTTGACAATTTTGACAATTTTGACAATTTTGACAATTTTGACAATTTTGACAATTTTGACAATTTTGACAATTTTGACAATTTTGACAATTTTGACAATTTTGACAATTTTGACAATTTTGACAATTTTGACAATTTTGACAATTTTGACAATTTTGACAATTTTGACAATTTTGACAATTTTGACAATTTTGACAATTTTGACAATTTTGACAATTTTGACAATTTTGACAATTTTGACAATTTTGACAATTTTGACAATTTTGACAATTTTGACAATTTTGACAATTTTGACAATTTTGACAATTTTGACAATTTTGACAATTTTGACAATTTTGACAATTTTGACAATTTTGACAATTTTGACAATTTTGACAATTTTGACAATTTTGACAATTTTGACAATTTTGACAATTTTGACAATTTTGACAATTTTGACAATTTTGACAATTTTGACAATTTTGACAATTTTGACAATTTTGACAATTTTGACAATTTTGACAATTTTGACAATTTTGACAATTTTGACAATTTTGACAATTTTGACAATTTTGACAATTTTGACAATTTTGACAATTTTGACAATTTTGACAATTTTGACAATTTTGACAATTTTGACAATTTTGACAATTTTGACAATTTTGACAATTTTGACCATTTTGACAGTTTTGACAATTTTGACATTTTTGACAATTTTGACAATTTTGACAATTTTGACAATTTTGACAATTTTGACAATTTTGACAATTTTGACAATTTTGACAATTTTGACAATTTTGACAATTTTGACAATTTTGACAATTTTGACAATTTTGACAATTTTGACAATTTTGACAATTTTGACAATTTTGACAATTTTGACAATTTTGACAATTTTGACAATTTTGACAATTTTGACAATTTTGACAATTTTGACAATTTTGACAATTTTGACAATTTTGACAATTTTGACAATTTTGACAATTTTGACAATTTTGACAATTTTGACAATTTTGACAATTTTGACAATTTTGACAATTTTGACAATTTTGACAGTTTTGACAGTTTTGACAATTTTGAAAATTTTGACAATTTTGACAATTTTGACAATTTTGACAGATTTGACAATTTTGACAATTTTGACAATTTTGACAATTTTGACAATTTTGACAATTTTGACAATTTTGATAATTTTGACAATTTTGACAATTTAGACAATTTTGACAATTTTGACAATTTTGACAATTTTGACAATTTTGACAATTTTGGCAATTTTGGCAATTTTGACAATTTTGACAATTTTGACAATTTTGACAATTTTGACAATTTTGACAATTTGACAATTTAGACAATTTTGACAATTTTGACAATTTTGACAATTTTGACAATTTTGACAACTTTGACAATTTTGACTAAAGAATTTAAAATACTCTCTTAATCGGGAATGCTTCCCCAGGCTTCAAGAGCATAAAGTTTTTCGTCGAATCACGACTTGCGGCAACTTCTTTCAGGGTGGAAGATGCATAATTATAAATGAATAGAAAGAAATGCAACAGTTCTTCATTCTCGTCTCGACGATCGAAAGTTTGCTGACGGCTTCTCGAGTCATTCTTCAAAATGTCCCAACCTTCCTGCTAGAGCGATATCTAAAGATAGATGGAAAAACTATCTGCTGCAACAAGTCGATCTTCGGGAAACTTTTCCGCTAAGCCGCTCAGAGAACGATTCATTGACAGTACAAAAGCTCAATCATCGTTTAAGCGTCATTAGGCTATCTCTTCATCGGATCTGCGGAATCTTCTGAGGTGGTTCGGTCTTCTTATTTTCGAGCACTGAGCTCCAGGAATTTATCCCGCATCAAGATCGTCGGAGACTTTCATCTCGGTCTCCATCATCTTTGGGAATCTCAGCCGAGAAGAAGTTGCAGTCGGGCTGCTGAAGATCCTCCTCCTCTTTGAAGGAATCGGATGGCAAGTGGCGAAAACCCATCAAGTCATCATCCCCCCTTTCCTCTTGTGGTCTTCAACGAAACCACCATCCATTTCAAAAAGTCAAAATAGAACTCCTAGAAGGGCAAAATAGGATCACCACTGCTGAATGGCAGCAAGCAAACTAGCAAGTGCACCACGAAGAATGGAGTAGAAGGAGATAATTTACATAATGACATTTAATTGAAAAGTCTGTTTTCAGTTGGGTGCATTCGAGAGCGCAGTGCTTTGGCTCGTTCCTTTCTTTGCAATTTTTTTTCTACCCCGTCTCGTCTTTTTCAACTGTCACTCAGCTGTTATGTCCTAGCGAATCTGTCTCACTCTTCAATGTCATTTAGCTGTTGAAACCTTGGTCGTTACTCAATGGCGAATGCATTCACGGAGGAAGCATTTTCAACGTGATGTGGATTCCTTAAATAAAGACTTTTTTCAACATTGACGTGTAAAAACATCGTTGAAAATATAAGTTTGAAAATGATTATTTGAGCCAAAAAATGTAACAAAATGTTATAAAAAATTTAAAGCGCCAATGCTTTCTAACTGTGTTTCCATTCTACAAAATAGACTCCGGGACTACAGGAGGATAAAAAAAAGCATGAAACTGCTCCCAAACTCAATTCGATTGTCTCCGCTGCTCGTTGTCCGTAGCGAAATCTCGTTTATTCATAAGAACGCCAGTTTCGTTCCTCCCTTCTTAATTTTACTTTTCCATTTTCCATTGTTTCGCTTAAAGCATGATGCAAAACCACCAAAAGAATAACCACAACCAAGAACCAAGGCATCTCCTTTCCTACGAACTTGAAGAATGAAAATGATGGGTGGTTGGGTGAATGAAGGGGTGAAGTCGGTTCCACAATTGCACACGCACAAAGATTGCTAGCCTTCTGTCACGATGGATCCCCCAATTCACTCCATCCTAGACAGGACATAGAAAAGACGACTTTGCAGCCAGATGGATGCCGTCTTTTTACAAATAAAAGGAGTGAGGGTGAAAAATCCACCGAAGGGGGAATCTCTCCGTGCACTTTGCACAACCATTTGATTGATTACTCTTTAATTTGTTTTACTTTGCGGAAAAACGCGCGGTTTGACTGACTGTGTCCCATTCTAGAAGTCGTCATCGCAGAAGTTCCTGCTATAGGGTTTCGAGCGTTTCGGCACGGATAATGGAAAGGATGGAAGGGAAAAGGCACTTAATGACGATGATATAATGCCATTTAAGTGATATCATTGTTGAAAGCGATTGTGTGAATTCATTATGAGCCAACGAAGTGGGGGGACGAGATTTAACCGCTTGGATGCGAATGATTTTTGCCGGAGTCGCACACGGAAAATGTCGAGTTGAGTTGAGCGGTCCCGGATTGATGGTCCAGTCAGTTTTGCTCCCAGGAAAACTTTCCCAATGAATAGCAATCAACTGGACATGGGGATCTTCTGTGAGTGAGATGGATGAATAATGGGATCAAGAAATATTTCAGCTTGGAATGGAAAGGATAATTGAAATGGTTTTGTTTCTGTCCGAAGATTTCCGGGAAAGAATCAATTAAGGATCATCAGCTCCGATTGGCAAAATCCTATGAAGAAACAATATAGAATAAAAAAAAATAAAAGGGAAATCCTTATTCTTCACAGTTCAAATTCTTTAATACAAATCTACAAATAACGCCTTGCGTATTACTTCTTACTAGATTTATCTCACATATCTTGTCTTCATTTTTCACTACTCCTATTCCTCATTTCACACTACCACGTTTCACTTTTTCACTTTTTATTTTTATCGTCTCATTTTTTGTTATAATTTCTTGTTTCTGTTTAATTTAACATTTATCCTGAATTTTGAGAAAACTTTATTCAATTTTAAAGCACTTAAAAAATAACTTTTAGTTGATTGCTATTCGATTTGGCAAAATTGGATCATAATTTGATACGTATATATTAAATAATGTGTGAAAATTTCAATACAAAAAATTTAGGGAATTTCTTGTAAACTTCAAACCAATCCATAGACCAAATTCAGTTCATTTCAAGGAACGTTTTTGCGACATTTTTTTTAAATATTTTGAGACAGGTGAAAAACAATCATTAGAAAAAATTTTGAATTACTGATTTGATAGAATTTTATATAAGTTTTGGAAAAAATATTCATTTTTGTTTATTTTATAGAAACAGTTCAATCTATCGATTATTTTGGAGTTATTTCGAGATTATTGGAAAGAATTTAAAAAAGACTTGGCAAGAGAAAAAAAATCTAAACCCGACTCAAAGAGAGTGTCTTATATCCATCTTATCCTAACTTTCACCCGTCCCTTAAATTTATAGCCTTTACAGTCCATGGAGTGTCAATTTGATAATTTAAATTTATTTATAAAACCAATATATCTTTCGTGTTTCCTAACCAATTAAAACCAAATTAATGGTTTTGAAAACCTCGTACTGAAACTCAAAAATGTTTTTCAAACAATATTCAGCTACAGCACTTCAGTTTTTCATTATTCAAAAAAAATATTTCACTTTGTTTCCAAGAATGCTGAAGTTAGAAACGTTGCACATATGGATATATGGATTTGAAATTTGTGAAAAAAGGATTATAAAGTTTATGATTTTTGGCACGTTTTTGCATCCTTAGATCCTCAAAAAACGAAACACAGAATTAATGAAGAATTTTCAAAGGTAGCTGGTTTTTGAAAATTTTGTCAATTGGCCATTTCTCAGATTTTCTTAGACTTAAATTCAACTTTGCACTCGATTTTGAGTACATTCACGCGAGAATTCCGTAATAAATTTCTATTCATAAAAAAGGTGATTTCATACCAATTTTCACTGAGTGTTTTCGAGGAGTGTCGCTCAAGGTATGATTGGGAAGTTCTTTTTCTTGGGCATTCAGGGTGCGTCCATGAAAAAATAATGATACAAAATTCAAGAATAAATGAATTTATTGAGGGTCCCCGAAGAAATTTGGAAACACATGACTAAATTTACAAGCCGGCAAACTTCCTAACGTGTCAAATTGACTCTTAAGAGTGGATTAGGCTTAAAACATTTTTTTCAATTTAAGAGGCAGTTTGACACCATTGCAGACTTTTTGGAAAAAAATTCAAGTGATTTTCAGTGTTTTTATTTACAGCAATTTATTTACAGAAGGGGTAAGATTTCACAAAAATACAAATAAATGTCTGAAAAATAGATTCTTGGTTTGATTTGTTCTTGAGAATCTTCCAAAAAACTATAACAATTCAATGAAGGTTTTAATCTTGGTACGAAAAAATGTGAAAAGTGTGTCTAAAAAATCTGAAAAACAATTCAAATCAATTGTTTGAAAATGTAAAAATAATTTCAATTTTCAAACAATTTTGAGCAATTCACAATTTTTTTGAGAATTTAAAACAATTTTTTTTTAAACAATTCTGCGACAACTTTGAGTCAGATTTGTGAGGAAAGACTTAGGATTGGGATGTTTAAACAATTTTCAATCAAATCCTTAAACAATTAAGCATAGCGTTCAAGTCTTCTAAGCCAGAGGTCATGAGATCGATTCTCGGTCACAGCACACAAAGTACTCTTTCTATGATCTTGTGGTTAAGCATTTGTGAGCAAGGTTGTCAAAAAAAATTCTGTGTTTTTGATAAAAAAAATCTCGAATTCTGTGATTTGAACCTAAAAATCTGTGACGGTTTTCTGTGACGCTATTTCTATAAAGTAAATTAAAAATACCAAGTGGAACATCAACAAATTGGAAAGTACTTACAGTTTTAATATAAAAAATCAATTTACATTTCTTTGTTTTCATATTTTCATGCATTTTAGGCAAAAAACGGAAATTCGAGAGTGACTTAAAGTTTATAATTTTGGAAATCTGTTCAAAATTTAGAAATTCTGTGAATTTTGTTAAAATTTTCAAAATTCTGTGATCTGTGCCACAGATTCTGTGAGGAAATTTTGCTCAAAATTCTGTGATGATATAGATTTTTCTATTATTTCGGCAACCTTGTTTGTGAGACGCTAGCTATCATATCCTTGAAAGATGTAAGCCTTATAATTCAATAAATTAGATCTATTAAAAGAAACATGAAGTATCACTGAGATCCTTCATTCGTGTGTTTGTTAAAAAAACAGTACAACAAGCTGTTAAGCAACTCTTTACTCTATTAGTTTCTAAGGACAAATTTTGAATTTAAGGGAGTTTTGATAGAATGATTTTTTCGTTAATTTTATTTTTGTGATATATCTCAGTTTATCTCTCTACGGTTTGTATTTGATATTTTAATAAATTTTTTAATTAAAAAAATTTTAGCAAAAATTTTCAGATAAATTCCAAACAATATTGGAGCAATGGAATCAATTGCAAAATTTGAAACAATTGCTTGGAAAAAATTTAAAACTGCTATTAAAAATATAAACATACCTAAATTTTAAAGCTGCTGAAAGAAATTTAAAGACAGTTTAAAACTAATTTCGTTACAATGTTATTAAAATTGTATAGAAAAATAAATCATGACAATTATGCGACATTCAACTGACCTATTTATAACAATTTCTTCAGAATTTTTAAGACTGTTATAAGAAAAAAAGCATACCTAAATTTTGAAGTTGCTTAAAGCAACTTAAAGACAATTTTATGCTTATTAAGTTGCAATTTTAGTGTAATGCTATAGAAAATATCCTAAAAGATATGTGACAATCTTCAGGAAAGGTTCAAAGAATTATAAGACATTTTAAAATTTGAATTGCAGTCAAATGAAAAACAATTTCAAGCACAAAAAAATTGTTATATGGTATGAATTTTGCAGAAATTCAAAATCAACTATTACGTTTTAAAATAAACTTGTCCCAGGTATGAAACAACACATTTTTTTCTAAAAAAAGCTCAGATACAACAACTGTTTTGAATCATTTTGAGTGAAATTTTAAAGCGGACATGACGAACATTTATTTTTCATGAGGCTTTTTTTAATTTTTATTTTGTCAATTTATAATTTTTATAAATTTGATCAATTCTGTCAATTTCTCCAATTTTTTCAATCTTGTCAATTTTGTCAATTTTGCCAATTTTTTCAATATAATCAAAATCGTCAATTTTGTCTATTTTGTCTGTTTTGTCAATTTTATCAACTTTGTCAATTTTGTCAATTTCGTCAACTTTATCAATTTTGTCAATTTTTTCAGTTTTGACAATTTCGCCAACTTTGTCAATTTTTCAATTTTGTCAATTTTGTCAATTTTGTCAATTTTATCAACTTTGGCAATTTTGTCAGTTTTGTCAATTTTGTCAATTTTGTCAAATTTGTTGAATTTTTCAGTTTTGTCAATTTTTAAAATGTGCCAATTTTATAAATTTTGTCAATTTTGTTATTTTTGTCATTTTTGTTTATTTTGTCATTTTTGTCAATTTTCGTCAATTTTGTCAATTTTGTAAATTTTGTCAATTTTGTAAATTTTGTCAATTTTGTCAATTTTGTCAATTTCGTCAATTTTGTCAATTTTGTCAATTTTGTCAATTTTGTCAATTTTGTCAATTTTGTCAATTTTGTCAATTTTGTCAATTTTGTCAATTTTGTCAATTTTGTCAATTTTGTCAATTTTGTCAATTTTGTCAATTTTGTCAATTTTGTCAATTTTGTCAATTTTGTCAATTAAGTCAATTTTGTCATTTTTGTCAATTTTGTCAATTTTGTCAATTTTGTCAATTTTGTCAATTTTGTCAATTTTGTCAATTTTGTCAATTTTGTCAATTTTGTCAATTTTGTCAATTTTATCAATTTTGTCAATTTTGTCAATTTTGTCAATTTTGTCAATTTTGTCAATTTTGTCAATTTTGTCAATTTTGTCAATTTTGTCAATTTTGTCAATTTTGTCAATTTTGTCAATTTTGTCAATTTTGTCAATTTTGTCAATTTTGTCAATTTTGTCAATTTTGTCAATTTTGTCAATTTTGTCAATTTTGTCAATTTTGTCAATTTTGTCAATTTTGTCAATTTTGTCAATTTTGTCAATTTTGTCAATTTTGTCAATTTTGTCAATTTTGTCAATTTTGTCAATTTTGTCAATTTTGTCAATTTTGTCAATTTTGTCAATTTTGTCAATTTTGTCAATTTTGTCAATTTTGTCAATTTTGTCAATTTTGTCAATTTTGTCAATTTTGTCAATTTTGTCAATTTTGTCAATTTTGTCAATTTTGTCAATTTTGTCAATTTTGTCAATTTTGTCAATTTTGTCAATTTTGTCAATTAAGTCAATTTAGTCAATTTTGTCATTTTTGTCAATTTTGTCAATTTTGTCAATTTTGTCAATTTTGTCAATTTTGTCAATTTTGTCAATTTTGTCAATTTTGTCAATTTTGTCAATTTTGTCAATTTTATCAATTTTGTCAATTTTGTCAATTTTGTCAATTTTGTCAATTTTGTCAATTTTGTCAATTTTGTCAATTTTGTCAATTTTGTCAATTTTGTCAATTTTGTCAATTTTGTCAATTTTGTCAATTTTGTCAATTTTGTCAATTTTGTCAATTTTGTCAATTTTGTCAATTTTGTCAATTTTGTCAATTTTGTCAATTTTGTCAATTTTGTCAATTTTGTCAATTTTGTCAATTTTGTCAATTTTGTCAATTTTGTCAATTTTGTCAATTTTGTCAATTTTGTCAATTTTGTCAATTTTGTCAATTTTGTCAATTTTGTCAATTTTGTCAATTTTGTCAATTTTGTCAATTTTGTCAATTTTGTCAATTTTGTCAATTTTGTCAATTTTGTCAATTTTGTCAATTTTGTCAATTTTGTCAATTTTGTCAATTTTGTCAATTTTGTCAATTTTGTCAATTTTGTCAATTTTGTCAATTTTGTCAATTTTGTCAATTTTGTCAATTTTGTCAATTTTGTCAATTTTGTCAATTTTGTCAATTTTGTCAATTTTGTCAATTTTGTCAATTTTGTCAATTTTGTCAATTTTGTCAATTTTGTCAATTTTGTCAATTTTGTCAATTTTGTCAATTTTGTCAATTTTGTCAATTTTGTCAATTTTGTCAATTTTGTCAATTTTGTCAATTTTGTCAATTTTGTCAATTTTGTCAATTTTGTCAATTTTGTCAATTTTGTCATTTTTGTCATTTTTGTCATTTTTGTCATTTTTGTCATTTTTGTCATTTTTGTCATTTTTGTCATTTTTGTCATTTTTGTCATTTTTGTCATTTTTGTCATTTATGTCATTTTTGTCATTTTTGTCATTTTTGTCATTTTTGTTATTTTTGTCATTTTTGTTATTTTTGTCATTTATGTCATTTTTGTCATTTTTGTCATTTTTGTCATTTTTGTCATTTTTGTCATTTTTGTCATTTTTGTCATTTTTGTCATTTTTGTCATTTTTGTCATATTTGTCATTTTTGTCATTTTTGTCATTTTTGTCATTTTTGTCATTTTTGTCATTTTTGTCATTTTTGTCATTTTTGTCATTTTTGTCATTTTTGTCATTTTTGTCATTTTTGTCATTTTTGTCATTTTTGTCATTTTTGTCATTGAATAACTTTTTGTAATTCAAACCTCTTAATCTTTAAAAAAAATGTTTCAATATATTTATATTTGATTCCAAATACTAAACTATGAATCCAGAGATAAGATTTCAAAGTACTCTTGAAGCTGCTAAATTTAGGAGAAGCCAACTCATTCCAACCTAAAATTGCACAATCCGTCACCAAAAGTTATTCTTTCATGGAGCCGGTTTCCGGGTATCGCGAACGAGTTCCCCCATAATGTGCCATCTATATTCAACTTGAAGCACTTCCTTACTGCCATCAATTACGGCTGCCGTGCAGATAAGTCCTTTGATTGTATGTGTGTGTGGGTGGAAGTAACGGTGAAAAACGCCAAAGAATGGGATGGATCTTTTCCACTTCTTCCTTCGGAAAAGAAAAAAAAGTGAGCCAGGTGCGATTGCCTTGAAGTTACCTTGGCACCGGAATCGGAAGTGCCTCGCACACCGGAAGACATCATTTTTGGAAGGCGTGTGACACATGTGCCGATTTTTTTCTTCTTTATCCTGAAGTGGCTGGAAGCACCTGAAAGAATTCGGCTTCCAAGAAGCTTCAGATTTTTCCTGTTTTTTTTTTACCATCATCATCGTTACTGAAGTAATAATCGTAGCAGAAAGAAACTGACTCGTAAATTTAGCGGCACTTGGATGAATTTTGTGAAAATTTATTCGTCAGTTTGTGCGCCACTTCAGTTGCCGGAATTATTATCAAATGATATAACTACGAATGTTTTTTGCTCCTGTTAGTTGCAATCTTTTGAATGGTATCTCTAGAAAAATAATAATTTCGAGATAAACTTGATTTTAGTTTGAAAAAATATTTCTGAAGTAATTTCTTCGAAACCTTTTTTTAATTTTTTAAAGAAGCCATTAGGCATTAAAAATCATTTAGTCATAATCGTAAATTGATTTCATCATATGTTAATTGAAAGTACCCAGATCATAATTACACCTTTGTTCAATTTTCTAAATAAATGCACCCCTTTTTACTTCAATCCAGTATCTAATGGGAAAATAATAAATCAAAAAACTAGTGGGGTGCCAAACATTCGTGTTGATTTTCCCTTCACCTACACAGTTATGTTGGGCGGAAAGAAAAGCCTTTTGTATGGAGGATTAAACAATGAAAAAGCAAAATTTCATCCATTCATATTCAATTCAACCGTAACTAATAGCGTTGTGTAGAAAATAGCGATTTCAGATTTTCATCCTCTTGATGGCTAAATCAAGAGATTTAAATGTAAACTTTTTTAAACATAAAATTGGGAAGTTTTTTTTAAAGTCTGCATTAAATTTCTAGGAATCGAAATCTAAATTTTTTTAACCATAATATCTCTCCCTTTTTCAAACTTAAATGGAACATGTTCCATCTTGATGAAGTCTTTTGATACGTTGATGATACGATTTGACGATTTGTTTTTTATTGTTTCGATATGGATTGGGTTGTGATAAAAACATTCGACCTGATTTATTTCTTCGGGTGTTATTATGATTCTTTGGAGGCATTTTTGACAATGCTTCTAGTTTCTCTTTACAGGGATTTGATAAAAGAATTGCGTAAAACATTAATGAATTCAACAACCTTGTGCTGTCCTGAGCATGGAGCTTATTGCAATCGCTGGAGAACTTGATTCTTGCTCTTGAAGCTCCTTCGGCAATATTTAAAAAAAATAACAAATTGTATGGCGACCGTCGTAAGTTGTTTCCATGAGTTTTTTGTCCTACTAATAATTTTTTAGAACTTATGCAGCAAAATTCGTACATCCAACAAAAATTTAAGGGTAAACAAGTTTTTCTTAGATGTCTGATCGTTCAAAGCTTGAAATTTGTTTAATTTTCCAGTTCGATTTTTTTGATGAAATTTTTTTGTAAATTCACAGTATAATAATACCTTCTTCATTTTCTCTCCCAACAAAATAAACCATCAATTACCATTTCAAGCAATGCGTAAAGGTGATAATAAACTTTAAATCACACCCATTCGGATCGTAAACCGATTCTGGCGCTTCTATTGAGAATCGCATTAAAAAAAACCGGCAGCTGACCCTTGACTATCACTGGATTAGTCAGCAGAGAAGTGATTGAATTCGAATTACTTTCAAGCCAGTTGATTGTTTTCGGATTTCATTCCCCATACAAGGGTTTATTTGAAGTAGCAAAGATTGCAGGACTTGGGGAAGTGTCAAGAACATAAACATCGCTTCAATCGCCTGGAATAAAACTTGAACGCGCGCCTTATCAAAAGTTGTTGCTCGCCACTTTTTTTTATTGCTTTTCTAAAACACATTTAATCACACTTGTGATTGCCGCTCGTTACATTTTTAGGAAACTACCTTCTTTCTACTATGTTGTAGAACGATTGGTGCCCATAAAATGGCGATTTATTACTTGTTCAATTCCTAACGGGAAAACGCCACCCTGCCATGGTCCAACAACATTTATTGCCATGCTCAGTTTCGATTTTAGATCGAATTGAAACACAAATGGGCGGCAGTATCAGAAAAAAAGAAAGTAATGCTGGTGCAATAAAGTCTTCGCTGTTCTGATGAAGCGTTTTTGGGGATGTTCATAGCTCAGTTCAGAAAATTGGAACACCGTATAATTTTCGGGGAAAAATACTCTCGTTTAGAAAGTGAGCGGAATAATAACGATCCGAAAAATGGGCAAAGCGAAAACCCAATCGATTGGTAGTAGCTGCCATTTTTTTCGGTTGTTTTTCGAGGAATTGTTTTGAAAAATAATGACGAAACAGTGGCCATTTGCACCTATGCTGGAAGGTGAACAACAACACAATTGGGGGAGAAAATATTTCGATACTTCTTTTTGGGTCCCACCGAGTTCGAAGGGCGTGAAATTGGAAAAGTTTATAATGAACTTTGTCTTCGATGGGAGTTTGGCAGGGATGGTTTCTGCAAATCAAATTGGAACTTTTGAGGAAGGGGATGAATTATTTTGTTTTGTATTTTTACAGATTCGATCGAAACGAGTGCGATTCAATGGGAGTTATTCTGGGTCAATGGTTTCTAGTCCTTGGATGATCAAATTTACGAAACGAATCGATATTCCGGCTTCCGTTGAAGGAAGTGTGTTTTCATAACAACCTTTTTAAATATTCTTCTTCACAAAAAATTAAAAACAGCCAAAACTCGAAAATGCAAAAAAAATCAAAATAATTTATGGTCAACGATTGCACTTTAATCACAAATATGACAAAAATTAAAAAAAATGACGAAAATGACAAAAATGACAAAAATGACAAAAATGACAAAAATGACAAAAATGACAAAAATAACAAAAATGACAAAAATGACAAAAATGACAAAAATGACAAAAATGACAAAAATGACAAAAATGACAAAAATGACAAAAATGACAAAAATGACAAAAATGACAAAAATGACAAAAATGACAAAAATGACAAAAATGACAAAAATGACAAAAATGACAAAAATAACAAAAATGACAAAAATTACAAATTTGACAAAAATGACAAAATTTACAAAAATTACAAAATTGACAAAAATGACAAAAATGACAAAAATGACAAAAATGACAAAAATGACAAAAATGACAAAAATGACAAAAATGACAAAAATGACAAAAATGACAAAAATGACAAAAATGACAAAAATGACAAAAATGACAAAAATGACAAAAATGACAAAAATGACAAAAATGACAAAAATGACAAAAATGACAAAAATGACAAAAATGACAAAAATGACAAAAATGACAAAAATGACAAAAATGACAAAAATGACAAAAATGACAAAAATGACAAAAATGACAAAAATGACAAAAATGACAAAAATGACAAAAATGACAAAAATGACAAAAATGACAAAAATGACAAAAATGACAAAAATGACAAAAATGACAAAAATGACAAAAATGACAAAAATGACAAAAATGACAAAAATGACAAAAATGACAAAAATGACAAAAATGACAAAAATGACAAAAATGACAAAAATGACAAAAATGACAAAAATGACAAAAATGACAAAAATGACAAAAATGACAAAAATGACAAAAATGACAAAAATGACAAAAATGACAAAAATGACAAAAATGACAAAAATGACAAAAATGACAAAAATGACAAAAATGACAAAAATGACGAAAATGACAAAAATGACAAAAATGACAAAAATGACAAAAATGACAAAAATGACAAAAATGACAAAAATGACAAAAATGACAAAAATGACAAAAATGACAAAAATGACAAAAATGACAAAAATGACAAAAATGACAAAAATGACAAAAATGACAAAAATGACAAAAATGACAAAAATGACAAAAATGACAAAAATGACAAAAATGACAAAAATGACAAAAATGACAAAAATGACAAAAATGACAAAAATGACAAAAATGACAAAAATGACAAAAATGACAAAAATGACAAAAATGACAAAAATGACAAAAATGACAAAAATGACAAAAATGACAAAAATGACAAAAATGACAAAAATGACAAAAATGACAAAAATGACAAAAATGACAAAAATGACAAAAATGACAAAAATGACAAAAATGACAAAAATGACAAAAATGACAAAAATGACAAAAATGACAAAAATGACAAAAATGACAAAAATGACAAAAATGACAAAAATGACAAAAATGACAAAAATGACAAAAATGACAAAAATGACAAAAATGACAAAAATGACAAAAATGACAAAAATGACAAAAATGACAAAAATGACAAAAATGACAAAAATGACAAAAATGACAAAAATGACAAAAATGACAAAAATGACAAAAATGACAAAAATGACAAAAATGACAAAAATGACAAAAATGACAAAAATGACAAAAATGACAAAAATGACAAAAATGACAAAAATGACAAAAATGACAAAAATGACAAAAATGACAAAAATGACAAAAATGACAAAAATGACAAAAATGACAAAAATGACAAAAATGACAAAAATGACAAAAATGACAAAAATGACAAAAATGACAAAAATGACAAAAATGACAAAAATGACAAAAATGACAAAAATGACAAAAATGACAAAAATGACAAAAATGACAAAAATGACAAAAATGACAAAAATGACAAAAATGACAAAAATTACAAAATGACAAAAATTACAAAAATGACAAAAATGAAAAAAATGGCAAAAATGACAAAAATGACAAAAATGACAATTATGACAAAAATGACAAAAATGACAAAAATGACAAAAATGACAAAAATGACAAAAATGACAAAAATGACAAAAATGACAAAAATGACAAAAATGACAAAAATGACAAAAATGACAAAATTGACAAAAATGACAAAAATGACAAAAATGACAAAAATGACAAAAATTACAAAAATGACAAAATGACAAAAATGACAAAAATGACAAAAATGACAAAATTGACAAAAATGACAAAAATGACAAAAATGACAAAAATGACAAAAATGACAAAAATAACAAAAATGACAAAAATTACAAATTTGACAAAAATGACAAAATTTACAAAAATTACAAAATTGACAAAAATGACAAAAATGACAAAAATGACAAAAATGACAAAAATGACAAAAATGACAAAAATGACAAAAATGACAAAAATGACAAAAATGACAAAAATGACAAAAATGACAAAAATGACAAAAATGACAAAAATGACAAAAATGACAAAAATGACAAAAATGACAAAAATGACAAAAATGACAAAAATGACAAAAATGACAAAAATGACAAAAATGACAAAAATGACAAAAATGACAAAAATGACAAAAATGACAAAAATGACAAAAATGACAAAAATGACAAAAATGACAAAAATGACAAAAATGACAAAAATGACAAAAATGACAAAAATGACAAAAATGACAAAAATGACAAAAATGACAAAAATGACAAAAATGACAAAAATGACAAAAATGACAAAAATGACAAAAATGACAAAAATGACAAAAATGACAAAAATGACAAAAATGACAAAAATGACAAAAATGACAAAAATGACAAAAATGACAAAAATGACAAAAATGACAAAAATGACAAAAATGACAAAAATGACAAAAATGACAAAAATGACAAAAATGACAAAAATGACAAAAATGACAAAAATGACAAAAATGACAAAAATGACAAAAATGACAAAAATGACAAAAATGACAAAAATGACAAAAATGACAAAAATGACAAAAATGACAAAAATGACAAAAATGACAAAAATGACAAAAATGACAAAAATGACAAAAATGACAAAAATGACAAAAATGACAAAAATGACAAAAATGACAAAAATGACAAAAATGACAAAAATGACAAAAATGACAAAAATGACAAAAATGACAAAAATGACAAAAATGACAAAAATGACAAAAATGACAAAAATGACAAAAATGACAAAAATGACAAAAATGACAAAAATGACAAAAATGACAAAAATGACAAAAATGACAAAAATGACAAAAATGACAAAAATGACAAAAATGACAAAAATGACAAAAATGACAAAAATGACAAAAATGACAAAAATGACAAAAATGACAAAAATGACAAAAATGACAAAAATGACAAAAATGACAAAAATGACAAAAATGACAAAAATGACAAAAATGACAAAAATGACAAAAATGACAAAAATGACAAAAATGACAAAAATGACAAAAATGACAAAAATGACAAAAATGACAAAAATGACAAAAATGACAAAAATGACAAAAATGACAAAAATGACAAAAATGACAAAAATGACAAAAATGACAAAAATGACAAAAATGACAAAAATGACAAAAATGACAAAAATGACAAAAATGACAAAAATGACAAAAATGACAAAAATGACAAAAATGACAAAAATGACAAAAATGACAAAAATGACAAAAATGACAAAAATGACAAAAATGACAAAAATGACAAAAATGACAAAAATGACAAAAATGACAAAAATGACAAAAATGACAAAAATGACAAAAATGACAAAAATGACAAAAATGACAAAAATGACAAAAATGACAAAAATGACAAAAATGACAAAAATGACAAAAATGACAAAAATGACAAAAATGACAAAAATGACAAAAATGACAAAAATGACAAAAATGACAAAAATGACAAAAATGACAAAAATGACAAAAATGACAAAAATGACAAAAATGACAAAAATGACAAAAATGACAAAAATGACAAAAATGACAAAAATGACAAAAATGACAAAAATGACAAAAATGACAAAAATGACAAAAATGACAAAAATGACAAAAATGACAAAAATGACAAAAATGACAAAAATGACAAAAATGACAAAAATGACAAAAATGACAAAAATGACAAAAATGACAAAAATGACAAAAATGACAAAAATGACAAAAATGACAAAAATGACAAAAATGACAAAAATGACAAAAATGACAAAAATGACAATAATGATAAAAATGACAAAAATGACAAAAATGACAAAAATGACAAAAATGACAAAAATGACAAAAATGACAAAAATGACAAAAATGACAAAAATGACAAAAATGACAAAAATGACACAAATGACAAAATGACAAAAATGACAAAAATGACAAAAATGCCAAAACTGACAAAAATAAAAAAAAATATGACAAAAATAACAACAATGACAAAAATGACAAAAATTACAAAAATGACAAAAATGACAAAAATGACAAATATGGCAAAAATGACAATAATGACAAAAATGACAAAAATGACAAAAATGGCAAAAATTACAAAAATTACAAAAATTTCATTAATTTCAAATAATATCTCAAATTAACTTTAATTGCAAAATTACTTGAATGACATTAAAAACAAAAATGATGAAAACTTATAAAAATGGTTGAAAAATGAATGCAATATTACCTATATGTTTCACAAACTACCTTTAAACGACAGAAAATACCCAAAATCTCTATCCCAAATTTCAATCTAACTTAGAATTACCATATCATCCCAAATAAAATACCATTATGTCACCTTCAAAAACTACTCTTAACATCAAATAAATTTAGATTTGATTCCAAAAAAACTGGAACAAAATTATCAAATATTGTATTTATATAGCTTCAAAGCTTCACAGCCCTCAAACGAAATTCTCTCTAAAAACGGGAGCTTTTCCACAGTTTTTCAAATCTTACCGTCTTCCATTGTTCGAAGCTACCAAAGAAACCTTAGGTCTTCAATATCCTTTGAAGAGGAGAATAGAAGTGAATAAATTTTATTAGAACGAAACCATTTCTTCACCTTTTCGCTTCAAAAACTTGCTGGGCATCAACTTTGTTCCGGAAGGAAGGAAACCCACCATCAAAATGGTGCCGGTCGATGGTGGTTCTTCGAAGCTTTTCCTCGGTTGCCATCAACCAAAATAAAGCTTCTTTTTTTTTGTTCGCCAAGCACGGAAGAATGATTTCCATCGACCAGCTTAAAAAGGCACCTGTTGGGGATTGGGAAAATATGTGAAGGACCGCAGACAAATAGAACTCGGTCTTCAGCAATTTCCATCAAGGAAAACTCGGAAAAAGAGAAATAATTTAAAACATACCGAAATTGACGTGGTTTTTATTCGAAATTCGAACTTGACTCAACTTTTTTTCATAACGAAAATTTTCTCATTTGAAAAAATAAACTTTAAACATTCTCGGGAACCGAAAAAATGGCCAAAGTCTGTACTTTCAATTACCGCAATTTCGACATCTTCCGAATACAACAGGTAGCCAGCTGCCATCTCTCAAAATTTCACCATCGGGCACAAGGTATCGAAATTAGCATTCCAATCATCGTCTCTTCAGGTAGGGGGCTCTCAAAGCTAATGCTGTCCAATGAATGTCAATCACTCTTGGAAAACGTTCAACGGGCCCGGAACGACGAGAACTGACGACAACGACGATGGCAACAATGCTGAATTGACTATCTTACACTTTCCAGAGTAACATGGAACACACCTTTGGGATCTTCACCCAATTTGGTCGATAGCATTCTGTGGACCAAATTAGGGGCACTATGGGTGGTTTACGTATATAAATAGGTCTTTTCGTTAATAAACTATCTCAGTTTATCTTCAAACTATAATTTTCTTTTAAGTATTCAACACATTAAGGACCACGTAGAAACCGTTTCCAGCCAAAAAGTGAAAATGACTCAAAAGTCACATGGGACATTCTTGCTTAGAACGGCAGTATAGTCATTTAAACATCTATATGTCACTTGCGAATTCTATCAACAATGCACTTGGTGGACAATCATTGAGAAAAGGCTGGTACAACTGTGCTCGATGATTACTTTTGGGCTCGAACTCACGAACATCAACTCAGGAGGCAACTGATTTGCCAACTGAGATATTCACATTATATCACAAGCCAACTTCTTATCACTAGAAACGGCGAAGTTTTTCTGGCAAAGTTTGTTGCGTAGAAAAAATATAGGATTGTTTGGAAGAAGGGGTTCCATCTACTGGGAAGATAGAAAGGGGAAAGAGGGACTCCCATTTTTTTTTTTTTGCTATACTTGAGAACTAAACGAAAATGGAACCAAATTTGGAATGGAAATTATGGTACAAGAAAAGTCTCTATGATTGTTAGGGACCCCTCCTTTCTGCAATTGCATTGAACATAATAAAAAGAAGTAAAGGCTTCCCATACAGTTTTTTAGACATCTCGAACACTACTCAAGCGGGCGCATTGAATTTAGCATGGGAGGATGTTTGAGAACGAGAAAGTTTTCTTCATAGTATTACCTCTTTCTCTATTCAGGGGGAGGGGGTTAAAGTAGAAAGGAGCGAGCCGCAAAACATTTTTTTCGCATAACTCGATAACTTATCAAGCAAACGATCCTTAATTTGGCGATAAAAAATTTTATTATTTGAGACCATCAATTTAGGATAAAGGAAAAGGGGAAAGGGACTCTTTTACATTTTTTCAGTTAACTTTTAGAACTGGTTAATCAAAAGAAACCAAATTTGGCATGACTAAGTATTTGGTTACAAGGTTTTATGGTTATTTGGTAACTCTTTCTCAATACTAATGTTATGAAATCGCTTGGTACATCTTTGAACCTGAAAATAATTACATTTTCGTGAGTAGGGATAGAATTAGAGAAACATGAAGTATGAAAGAAGGAAAGAACATAAGCCGCAAATATCATAATTTTTTTAGAAAAAGATACAACGGCTTACCCGCAGGACTTCAACCTGCAATCTCCGCTTCAGTACAACGACGCTTTGAATCTTTTTCGAAAAAATCATGATATTAACGGCTTATGTTGTTTCGTTCTTAGATACCTCATGTTTCTGTAATTCTTTCCATCACCTACGAAAATGTAACTCTTTCTCCTTCCAATGCATATTTTGAAAATTTTAACTACAAATCTAAAAAACACAAAGCTGCAGGTTTATTGACCTTAAGTTATACTTATTTTATGTGAAAAGTTCACAGGAGTTCACTTCTTCCGTCAGATTTGACCTTAGACATCAGAGTGAAGTGTTATTACACTTTATGAAAACAAAAAAAAAATCATAACTTAATAAAAATATATACATGCAAAAAAAATGCGACAAAATGATTAAGGACAAGGTCCAATGTGGTGTGAAAGTTTAATGAAGATTGATAAAGTTTCACAAAAGTTACAAGCCTTATAAATGAGCAATTTTACAAAAAGACTGCTGTTTTGATCGATCAACTTATTCATAAAGTGAATTCTTCATCATAATGAAATAAATTTAGCATAAATGAATCAAGCGATTTAAAACCACCTAAAAAATGCGTTGTTAAAGGCATTTTTATGCTTCAATTTGGTGTTCATTTTGTTATAATCGATTTACATTTAAGTGAAATAAAAAGCATTTTTTTCTATAAAATAACATAACCTCCTCAGGGATAGTAGGAGGAATATGCGGGATATGCATAAAAACATATTTTAATTCCATACAAGTTTAATATATTTGAGCAGGCCTAGGTAACTTAAGAAGCAAATACAAGAAAAGACCTTATTTTAAATATAAAATAAACCTTATTTTAAATATAAAATAATGTTTGATTAAAAATTGGATATTATAAAGTGATAAATCTTTATTTTCTTAATTTGAATAATTTCATTTTCAATATTTTAACAAGTTTAACAAGTTTAAGTTAAATTAGCCGTTGCAGTTATTTGTTGAGGTTTATTTTAGCGGACTTTTTAATTAAAAGAAGTATTATTTTTAAATCCTAATTTTAAAGTTAAATTACTTTTTTCAAAGTCGTATATTAGAAACCGTTTCAAAATTTTAATCTGCTTTTGCATCAATTTGTTTGGCATTTTTTGATAAATTCTCTTTAAAGGTAAATGTCAAATCTCAATTTTTTTTAAACATTAAAAAAAATTAAAACTGGAGTTTTTATTGAAGATTTGTAAAGTAACGCAACATACGAGTTTTCGCAGGGCTTTCTTAACAATAAATTTTGATTCAAGCGTTTGATATTTCATCCTGCGTCAAATTTATTACGTTATGATGTATCTGGAGCCTAAATCAAACATTTTTTTCCGTTGAAAATTATTGAAATCATTGGTTTTTCAATGCTAGTCAGTTCAAGGTTGTAAATCAAATTGTGTTTCCTTCACGATTTGGTACCGTTTGAATGGTTCTTAAATATTTTTTTTTTTTTTTTTGTCTTTATTTAAGAGGTTTTCAGCTTCTTAAATATTAATCTCGATATTTTAATTGGTTTTCTTTTTTTCAATTAACTCAAACAGTGCAAAATCCTCACCAGAAAACGCTAACAATATATTTTATATATGATTAATTTAAAAATTCATATAAATTTAATTTCTGTGACAACAAAAATCATTTTAAACTATTTAATGTAGATTTTTGATTGAAGTAATGATACAAAATATTGAAGAAATGTTGAAATATTTGTTGTTTTTATTTTCAAACCGCTAACAAAATACTCTAAAACAAAACTTCTGGTTTTCGAGAGGCAAAAAACAGTCATTTTAGGTTCTTTTTTCTTACGCTTTGCGGCTTTGGAGAATAGCAGCAAATGCAATGCAATAAGGCATTATTTTAATTTAAGCCAATAAGGCATTATTGTAATTTAAGTTCTTGTTTTTAACGTTTCCTTTAAAATTCGGGTTAAAAAATTTCATAAATTTCTACCAAATTTATTCGAAGGTTAACAAAAACTGTTATGCTTCATTAAATTTGTCTCACTATTCAAATTGATTTAAGTGACTTTCAAAATACAATCTTTTAAACGACTTTAAGAACGGGAGAGTTTTGAGACCCCCTTCCCTTGAGGGTTCAGGTAAAGCACGCGAAATATACAACTCAGTTCTAAAATTTTTAAATCTTATTCAAGATTTGTTTAGTGAATAAGGTTTTTCAAGGGAAAAATCTTGACTCATAACTGATGGCATTACTTTGAAAATCTAATCCCAGATTCAAATTATTCTGCTAAGATTATTAAATTTTCTGGTTAAAGTTTCAATTGATTAATCAAGGTAATTTTGAATGATATTGAACTCATTTCAGCAGATGTCAATATCAATATCAAAATTGAATTTCAGTTTGCATTCTCGGATCTTTTGTGGTTCGAATTATCATTAGAAAAAAAAATCATCATCAGAAAAATAAAACGAAGAGCTGTTTTGAAATCGTTGGTCTTTGGTTTCGCGGTTTTTTTTTTTAATTTCATTCATGTGGTTCGAAACTCTTATTTAATAAAATATTTGGCGTAAAAATTTGAAATGTGTTTATTAATATTGGAAATTTAGCGTTTTATATTGCTCATTTGTAAGCTGTTTAACCGAAGGATGAAAAAAAAATCACAAAAAGTTCCTTTGCAACGCCAAGTAATTTGTTAACTTATTCAACCTCGACTAGAACATTTCTTGAAATTTATGAATGATCTAGCCAGCAACACCTGAAATTTTTATTAATTTTCATGGAATTCAGATTTTTATTTTGAAATGGTCATAACTTTTATCATGAAATACTTAGCTTTCTCACATGCTTGCAAAAAATGAAGCTTACGAAAAGGCAAAACCAATCATCAAAGACAAACTTCATTACCTATAAGCTTATTTTAATTTGCTGGATGGTTTGAATTGCAAGAATTTCTTCTTCTATACAAACTTTTCATACAAAATTGAAACGCGTTGAGAAATCATCTCAAATTTAACACTGATGCTTGGTGACCCAAATGGCATCAAAAAACATATTGGAGCAAAAAGTCAAAAAGTCCCATATTTTAATGTGAAATTGGGAGCTGAATTCAAAAATGAAATTGAAAAAAAAATTAGAAAAATAAGATTTGGGTTATGCTTAAAATATGATATTTTCCTACATATGTTTAAAATATCATGTTTTCACTGGGATGGCATATGAAAAAAAATACACAGGGGCCCCTCGAGAAAAATTGCCCCGGGCCCTCCGAAGGCTTAATCCGGCCCTGATCATGATTCGGTAACATTAAAAATGTCAAATGCCGCCATAACATTTGCTAGTACGAAAATCATTGAAGCAACGATCGACTTTCATCTACTTAGCTTAACATTCTTTTCCATGACTATCACAATCTCGATGCAAGTTTTGACTTTCATCCCAAATGTTATTTGACGTTATCTCGAAGGAATTTCTTATTTTTTTAACGTTTCTTAAATCCGTAAAAACAGAATTTAGAATCAACTTTTTCACATTTACGATCACTATCGATGCTCCAAAGGACCATTTTAAGTAGTGTTTCGATATAACGTAACTTCGATATACGGCAACGAAAAAAAAAATTCGTTGCTATATATCGAGGTATTACTGTATTCGAAAAAAAGTATTAATACATAAATCCAAATATCCCGGGCTCCATTTCATCAATTAAAAATATTTTCCCCTCATATTGAAGGTAAATAGTTCTTTATATGTTCAGAAGATATGATTAAATAATCTCGTAAGTTCTTTGTTTGAGCTTAATTTAAATGCCCATTGGAAAATAAAGTTCTGAAATGTAAAAATCTGTAGTTCTGAAATGTAAAAATCTAGTCCAAACTCATTACTTGAATTAATGTTTGTTGATTTCAACTTTAAAAAGATTTTCCGAACAAAAATCTATAGTACTGTTAATCGTACACAAAAGTGACGTGAGCATATATTTCTATATGTTGTTGACTGAAATACGCATCATATGATTCTTTTATTTTTCAAGCTAAAAAAAAAGAAGAAAATTTTACTTACATATTTAAAAAAAAACACCCGCTAATTTCATCGATGGGGAACCTAAAGTGCATAACAAAAATATGCTCATACGCTTATGATCTTAGTATTGTCATGATCTTTCACGTGGAAAAGGAATTTTTGATGAAACATCAATAAGTCACACAAACGCAACCAATTTGCAAATCATAGCTTGTGGGGAATTGTGGGCCACACATCTTTAACCACCTATATTTTTATGTTTTTATACACATTCAGAACTTAAAATACGTTTTCCCTATTTGTAAAGTTTTCTTATGCCAAATGTAGTGTTTTGAAAAATATTTTGTCCATTCTATATATGAAATTTTGCCAAAACGTTCGCGAGCCAGGTTTTTGAATCCATGCGATCATACACAGCTCTCTTTTTTATTTCATCATCTGAAATTGCTTTAAAATAACGAAATGAATTATAAAATCACAGTTTTGGGTCAACTCATAAACTTTGCATGTTATTTGGTGGCCCACGGTTCCCCACCATTTTTCAAAATTAAAAAAATATTGCTTTTTTTTAAACAGTCAGAATGTGAGGAAGAAACCTATTCAAAATTTAGAAAAATACCTTATGATACCTTGAAAATGTAGAAAATAATACCATTTTTGATTTTAATTTTATCTTCTATAATAAAGAAGTTATGGAACAACGAAAATAATGGCCCATGATTCCCCACTCTCCCATATAAAACTCAGGAAAAATATTCAGTTAGGCTTCCGCTTTTCTAAATCTGAATTGTCGGGCCTTACGCTTAACCTCTGCCATCAGATTTTGTACAGCCACCTTGTCCACCTTCTTCGCCGCAGAAAGCCAGTTTGCCTTGAACTGCTGCTCGTCCTTAGCAGTTTTTTCGGTCTTCTTTAGGTTCCGCTTGACAATAGCCCAGTATTTCTAAATTGGGCGGAGCTCTGGCGTGTTAGGAGGGTTCTTGTCCTCGGGAACCACCTGCACGTTGTTCGCGGCGTACCACTCCATGGCCTTTTTACCATAATGGCAAGATTCTAAATCCGGTCAAAACAGTACGGAACAACCGTATTTCTTCAGGAAAGGCAGCAGACGTTTATTCAAACACTCTTTCACGTAAATTTCTTGGTTGACAGTCCCGGAAGCTATGAAAATGCTGCTTTTCAAGCAGATGGCTTGCCAAACCAGATATTTTTTCGCGAACTTTGACAGTTTCATGTGTTTGAAAAAATCTGCTACCTTTCCCTTCCTTTTGCCGTATAAAACTCCTGTCCCGGAAGTTGCTTGTAGTCGGCTTTGACGTAGGTTTCGTCGTCCATTACCACGCAGTCAAACTTCGTCAGCATCGTCGTGTACAGCATCCGGGATCGCGCTTTGGCCGTCGTATTTTGTATATCATCGCGATTTGGAGTCACTACCTTCTTGTAGGTCGATAGTCCGGCTCGTTTTTTGGCTCGATGCACGGTTGTAGACGATACACCCAGCTTTTTGGCGGCATCTCGGAGAAAGAGGTTAGGGTTTCGCTTGAAACTACCGGCAACTCTCTTGGTCGTCTCAGCGGCTTCCGGTTTTCGATTTCCCCCCGATCCAGACTTCCTGGCTGTCGACAAACTTTCCCCGAACACTTTTATTACATTTGTAACGGTTGATTTGGCAACTTTCAGCGATTTCGCCTGCTTTGTGTGCGAGTAGCTCGGATTTTCGCGATGCGCGAGCAAAATTTTGATACGTTGCTCTTCTTCATTGGACGGCATTTTGACAACTGAAGAGTGAATTCCAAAATCAAAATAGAAGCAACATTCTACACACACACACACACCTTCGAAATGAGGGGTGTTCAGGTTTTTGAAATGCAATGTTGAAAGAAATACGTCAAGTTGATATTGATCAAATTTTGACCGTATCACCCTTTAAAATTCTCTTCAAATAAATTATAATAGAATATAAATATGAAAAAAATACGAAAAAATCATACCTTGCGAATATCTAATCACAGTAAACTCGTATGGCGTTACAATCTTGCTCAAACTTTTTCCTCATTGTTTGAACAATAATTACTGAAATTTTGAGCTATATAACATACTGAAGGCATATTTTATGTAGATTAGGGTTACCATATCCTACAACGCCAAAAACAGTTCTTCGAAATCATATTTCAAAATATTCAGAAGAAACGGGAGAAACTAGGAATTTGAAATTCAAATAGTGACAATACGTTGCTAGTTATGTGACTCACCTGGCAATTATGTCTTTTCAAATAATACTTTCACAAATTGAAGGTTATCGTTTTAGTTTTGATTAATTTTTTGCAGATTTTTTGTGCAAAGTCAAAGGGTCGTTGGGTTATTCAAAACTCAAATTGCGTTTGTGCTCTTTGGCAAATATTTAAGCGTTAATTGCATATCCAAAAGCGCTGATTGCCTTCAAAGTTTATTTCGACGCCTGGAAGAAGCTTTACTCGAAAGCGGTTTTAAATAAAACTTTCGAAGATGTTGCATTTTACTTATAAAAAAGTACTGCTGATGAAATAGCCAACTTGTTTTAGACGAAAAATTTAGATTTCAATCAATTTGTGATGCTTTTAATTTTATTTCATCGTCTGAAAACTCAACAAAGTAGAGAAACCTGAAGTACCGTGTTGCATTTCTTTCAGACTTCTTGCACATATAGGAACACAAACATGAGAACTGGAAGAAATAAATTCGTTTCTCTGATAAAATATCTTTCAACAGAAAAAAGAGTAGGGGAGGGTGGGGTATCGTGGGCCATGGGGAAACGTGGGCCACTTTTAATATCTCAGATGTGTGTTGAGATAAAAATCTCAAACAACTGTCATCGTCGTCGCTTCGCGTGTGCATATATTTCTATATGTTGTTGTTTTTTATTTTTTTTTAGCTTGATAAATAAAAGAAGCAGATGATGCGTATTTCAGCATCATCTGCTTCTTTTATTTATCAAGCTAAAAAAAATAAAAAAATTTACTTACATAATTAAAAAAACACCCGCTAATTTCATCGATGGGGAACCTAAAGTGCATAACAAAAATATGTTCATACGCTTATGATCTTAGTTTTGTCATGATCTTTCACGTGGAAAAGGAATTTTTGATGAAACATCAATAAGTCACACAAACGCAACCAATTTGCAAATCATAGCTTGTGGGGAATCGTGGGCCACACATTTTGAACCACCTATATTTTTATCTTTTTATACACATTCAGAACTTAAAATACGTTTTACCTATCTGTAAAGTTTTCTTATGCCAAATGAAGAGTTATGAAAAATATTTTGTCCATCCTATTTAAGAAATTTTGCCAAAACGTTCGCGAGCCAGGTTTTGGAATCTATTCGATCATACACAGCTCTCTTTTTTATTTCATCATCTGAAATTGCTTTAAAATAACGAAATGAATTAGGAAATCACAGTTTTGGGTCAACTCTTAAACTTTGCATGTTATTTGATCAATTTGGATTTGGTGGCCCACGAATACCCACCATTTTTCAAAATCCAAAAAATATTGCTTTTTTTCAAACAGTCAGAATTTGAGGAAAATAACTTATTTAAATTAAAAAAAATACCTTATGATACCTTGAAAATTTAGAAAACCATACCATTTTTTGTTTTCATTTTATCTTTTATGGGCTTGAGATATAGCTCAGTTGGCAAGTCTGTTGTCTCCTGAGCCGATGTCTGCGAGTTCGAGCCCAAGAGTAATTATCGAACACAGTTGTACCGATTAATTTTTTCAATAACGATCCGCCAACTGCAACGTTGATAAAGTCGCGAATGCCATAAAGATGGTAAAACGACTATAATCGAAACAAAAAAAAAATTATAAAAAAAAATATCTTTTATAATAAAGAAGTTATGGAACAAAGAAAAAAAGTGGCCCATGATTCCCCACTCTCCCATACATTCAGCAACATTGAAAAAATAGTCGAGTACGTCAATTTCTCGTTAAAAAAAAGAGTACATGTACTCTTAAAAGTGTGCGTATGATAACCCTAAGAATGAAAGTATGTTGATTTTTCGTACATTTTACCAAGAATCTCCAAAAAAATTTGAAGTCGATTGCGCTAGCTCGTGCTTCAGCAAATAGAGCTGTATCTTTTAGAAAAACATTTTTTCATCTAAAAACACCAAACTGGAGGGTATTGCGTCGAAAATAAGGATTTTTATAGTTATGGACCAGTCTTATGTAAATGTATCGTATGAATGTATCGTATGGAAGAAGTTTAGGTGACTTCCACGAAGAAGTCATTGACAAACCTAACTAAAATATTTCTCATTGTCAGATAATTGAATTTTGATTATCCTTGAGTTTTTCCAGATCCAAGGTAAGACAATTATTTGTTAAAAAAAATGAAAAGAATAAACCTTGAAAGCTTGAGACACGTTTTCTAAACGGTTTGCACTATTTTTAAAAGTTTTTTCTTTATTTTTCCTATAAAATTACTCTAGCTTTTTTTTTTTTTAAGATTTTGTTCACAGTGCGCCCACCCACACCCTCGAAAAATTTATACCATGTCAAGTAGCTAGAATTGTGCCGCTTTTGTCACCGAATTCGTCAATACCGTCATGCATATCCAAATCTAAGTAGGAAGGTAGATTGACAAATCAATCCCATAGTGGATAGGTAGCTACGACGACATGCTCTTCTCCCACTTAAAGCTTCTAGAAACCATCTTCAGAAGTGATGGTTCTACAGGTTGTTGTGAATATATTTTCACCGCTTCACAACCGATCAAGTGTGTCCTCCTCCTCAACTAGAGAAGGTATATTTTGCAGCGAACCATGGAGCATCATCATTTCACCTGGGTAACACGCGCTTCCGTCCCTCGTCGAATTCGTTAGACTGTCAGAGAAGGCAGTTGTCGATCTAATCGTGTATTCGGTTTGTGATTACATTGACACAATTTTGTCGACGCATAACATTTCTTTTTTATTTGTCGGGGAAAGAATAAACATCGTTTTGGTTATTTTACTACTTCTCAGATTTCATATTGTTTTGCTATATTTCGGCTGGAAGTGATTGAGTGTTACCTCAATTAATGATGACACCAATTGAGGATTCACGAATGCGGAAATTTTCCGCAAATGTTGATTCTCCATAAGTGAGCAGAAGTAGTCATAAACACATCTTGAGCGAATTCTGTCTCAGGGCAAGCTTCTTATCAATGATGAGGTGGCGAAACCTCAAAGAAATATTTTCCTTAGAACTGTTTTCTCAAACCAAACTTAAGATATCTTACCCCCATCTTCTGTTACTTGAGATAGAGAGCTGCAGAACCAAACTTACGACCTCAAGCACAAAGAGAAAAAGAGTGGTCTCTTCCTCAAACCCCCAATTGTACCTGAAAAAGGGGAAAAAGGAAACAGAATCCTAACAGCCAGACGGTCACATTCCCACACTTCCGGAACTGTTAAGATCTCAAAAGGAAACCCCATCTTTTTCCAGAAAAAAACTGGTGGCAACTTTGGAACGATTCTAGACTAACATAAATATGTGAGCTTTATCGGTGCCATATAATCAAAGACGAGAGTGAGCAATACCTACAGATACACACTTCCGATGGTTTCCGGTTCAGAGAAAGAGGCAAAATTCACTTCCGGGTTCCCATAACTTTGTTGTCCAGGACATTTCGATTCACCTCGCTTTTGCAGTGAAAACAGCTGTAGGTGATAGGTTGATTTTTTTGTTGCTTTTTCCACTATCTTGGGTCCAGAATCTGGCAAACGGGTGTTGAAAATCCGCCCCATAAAATGTTATTCATTGTTTCCGCATTGGATTCGAGGACCTTTGGTTGTTGAATTTTGGTTTCAGTTTCATATTTCAATATGTTTAAGTAATGGTCTGTTTGTTCTTGTTTTTGTGAAAAAAAAATCCATTTCCATGCTGTAGTAAATCAAAAGGCATTTTGAACTCAAGTAATATAAATAAGAACTGTTTCAATTTATTTCCAATTTCTCCCGAAAGCTGTTAACATTCTCACATAAAATCGTCCTTACGATTAAGGCTATCAAATTGAGGATCTTGTTCTCCCCCAGAAAAGGTGCATCCCATATGCAATAGATATTTGCCTACACTTCGAGGAAAGCACTAAGCATTTGCCAAAGGGTTTTATTTCCATCTCACATAACCATGTGCTGCACTTAACATGGAAGCAATTCATGGTGGTAAGACCCCAAAAGGGTCAAAGAGATGCACAAGCGAGAACAAGCTTTTCTCGGGAAACTACTCAAACTACCCTTAAGGATGTTCCTTTTCGGACTAGAGGGTAAAGCGAAGGAAGATTCACATATTTCTTCTGATCTTTAAACTGTTCCCATTCGGGTAAGTGCACAACACAAGGATGAAGACAGGAACAAAAAAAAAGTAAGAAAACATACACACAAGGTCCTGCCCTGACAGAAGGAATTTTCAAGTGGCTGTTTATTCTGGAAGCAGGAGTGGGGAATCGCTCGCGCAAATGTCTTTAGCATAAAAGTTTTCTCGAAAATAAGACAGGAGCGCATTGGGATATTAGGGAAGGAAATCAAGGGTTTTTGGTACTCATGTGCAGAAATGCACCTTGAAGTGAGATTAAGGAATTTATAAATGAAACTGAAAAAAATCTTGAAAATTCTTATTGGTTCTCTTTTATTCAATCTCAAAGCAAACTTACATTTGATAATTAGCTTTTAAATTCCCTCATATCTTTTTGAAAATAAATTAAAGCACTAGAAAGTTTTTGGTTTGAATTTTTTTTTTGTTTTAAAGAAGTTTAATTGTTCAAACATTGAAGATATTCTATGTTTAAACTATCGAAAATGTTTAGCATGTAAAATGTTTTTGATTTACAGTTGTTAAATTGCCAAATTTTAAAAACAGTCTTTCAGACAGTCCAGGTTTCTATAAAATACTCAGGCCAAAAATTGATATCATTATCTTCATTCATGATTTTTAAATCAATCAGTACTCTCGATCTTCTTTACTTTTCATGTTATGTAATAGAATTATCATTTAATAATAACCAAATTTTGATGACATAGTTTCTCACTTCGTGGAATAGTTTTTTGTGACTTTTGATTCTCATAGAAAGTTTAAAAAATCGAGCAATAGATGTATAAATTTTAACATTTTTCGATGCCGTAAAAAACTTTCCCAATATGACGGATTGGCTAAATGATATCACCCACAAACTTTATATTGCTTTTTTTTATCCTATGTCTACACTGTTGGTGTATAAATATTATTCGAACAATCACCAATTTTTTTCATAAATATTTTTATAAATACGATTGTTTTGCATTACGCCTTTGTTAATTTCAAAATTTCATTCATCCAAACATTATTGAATGTAATGAAAAATCACAGAGAAATTTAGAAAAACATGTATGAAGTAATAAAAAAAAAATACTTTTTTTCAATAACAAATAATATTTTGACTCCCGAAAGGATGGATTCCTAATTATAATAACCTTATAATAAATGTCTCAGAACGCGTTTCAAACACGTTTTAAAACTGAGAAATAAATATTATAAATACTTGTGTAATATTTCGTTAAAAATTATCAATTTATCATATTATTGCAATTCGAATTCAAAACTCAACACAAACCTTAAAATAGAAAAAAAAAACGTTGAACAACTATCTCAAAAATTTAAGCACTTTGCAAATTCCTATCACATGATTTAAAATACTTTCAATAACGCCCAATCGTTTAAAAACACACTACCTACTATTTTTCAGGAAAAAATGTTAACTGGATTCGAAATTCTTAAAAAAAATTATATAAATTGAAACAAAACAAAGAACATATTGTATTATACAAATACAGATCATATTAATGAGCCTATATATATTTTTTTACCAAAATATGCCACCAACTAGATATTGGAAAGTTCACTTTGTTCTACTAAATTTTTCGTCTCTTTCTTAAACTATAAAAAAAAAGCAAAATGTTATGAACGAGTAAAATCTATGATCTAAAACAATAAGACAGAACAATATGAAATTGAAACAAGAACTTTAAGCCCATGAAACGCTCACGTAAAATATATTGAATATCTCTAATCAATTTTGTTATCCGAATTCAGAATTGAAAAAAAAAACACTCAAAACTTTACGATTTTATTAGAAGATTTCTTGTTTCTCGTTTTCCGATTGATTATTCTACTCAGGGGAAAAGCTCAAAAATAAAAATTGAATATACACAAAATAATCTACTACATCAACCACGACAAAATTATTGATTTAAAAACATCGAATTGCTTATGCCAATCCGGCTAGATTTGAAATGAGTCACGGGTTTAAAAGAAAAAATTAAAATAAACGAGTTTCAGATTCCTTGATTCCATATTTTAATGTTTCTACCTTAACCAATTTAAGTTCCAATATTTATCCGGCTTATTTTTCCATCTTATGCTCACTGTATCGAATTAAGAACATAACCGAAAATTTAAAAAAAAAGTAAAAAGCTGTAAAACAATCGACACAACTCAATTTGCATGGAAGTTCAATAGAAGTTCTGTTTGAAAGCCAATATTTCGTTTAAAGTTCATAAGAAACACTCTAGTCAAATTGATGTTCAAATTTTTCAAGTCGTTTGAAGTGCAAAAAAATATTCTATGCTACTTTCAACGACTTCTAATTTTCAGTCAAAAGTCGAAACCAAGCCCTAAGGAAAATTGATTTTAAATTTTCTCGAGTTAAAGACCCCAATGGACACTAAGGGTTTATAATAAGGTTGTAAGATTGCACGGTTTTATTCGTGTTTGTCCGGATATTTAAAATAAAATTTCGGAAAAGTCCGATCCGGCGGATGCCCGGCTTTCATTGGAAAAGCCCGGATTTTGCCCTGATTTATTCTCATTCTTATTCTCAAATCAAACTTAAAAAACAAATTGTGTTGTAAATGTTTTTTTTATACGCTCAAAACGTCATAAAAATAATCATAAAAGCTTTCTGAAAGCCTTAAATACGATTTCAAATCTGCTGATAAATTTCTATGAAAAGATTTGCTTTTCAAGTTTTTATTTTTCATTTTTGATGAGAAATGCCTTGGTCTTGGCCAAATTTTTCCGGATATTGGTCAAATTTTTTTTAATATGATGCCCGGATTTAAGACAATTTTTTAATCAAATGGTTTGGTCAAGATGAGCTAAGTTTTAAAATAAAACAGCCCAGATTTGTTCGGCCCGGACACGTGCTGGAAAAAATCTGGCACTCTTAGTTTATAAGTTTAAAAAAAATGTGAAAAATCCTCTCGAGTACCTTTAATTAAGCTAAATGTGAACTTTCAATGACCAAGAATAAGTATCTTTGCAACTTGATGAATAAAGAATATAAGAATTTAAATTTTAAGCTTATAGAATTCTTAAAGCAAAACTAAGTAAAGCTCCATCCTTTGGAACTTTTGGTGACTTGGGTATGAATCCGATGTTAGGTGCACATTTGATTAGGAGAATTTTTTCAAAGCTTTCCTTAAGTTACACATTCCACAATGTCATTATTCAATTCGAATATTGAATTTTATATTTTAAAGTGATTTTTTAAAACAAATTGATAATAAAATGAAATGATTGGTAATTCGTTTGAATTGATTATTTGATCAATGAACTAGAAGCAGTTCTCAAATGCTGTATAATTTATGGAAGAAGGTAAATAAAAGAAAAATAATGCTGAAGAAAACCTAGGTTCAGTTTAATTATAATGAAAGCCAGGTGTTTAAAGTGTTTAAAATATCAAATGAGATTGCCCTTTTACATTATCAGAATAAAACGTTATAAACGTTTTGAACTATAAAAAGAATAACTTTCTTGAATCTAATAGCAATTGTCTGCTTGGAATTTTTGAAAAAAAAAGCTCATTAAACGAACTGATAATTCATCCCTGAAAATTATGCGCTGATTTAAGTATGGATCAACAAGTTTGAGTTAGAATATTTTTCCAAGCATTGTAATTTAGAAATTGAAATATTTAGGAAAGATCTAAATAATTTAATAAAGGAAGAATATTCAAAATAGATTCAAAATAAACTTTTTCATCTAGGTGTATTAGTTATCAATTCAAGCAAAACTATTAAATATTAAAAAAACTAGTAAATGTTACATTGGCATCGAAAATGCAACTCCCTTGTGTTATTTGCATTTAAACTTATTTGGTTTGATTAGATTTAATATCCTAACAAAATTCATCATTTATTAACCAAGATTAAAAATCTAACTTGGGTGTTGTCGGTTTATATAAATTATTTTAAAAAAAATAAGCATAAAAATGCATTCAACAAAATTTACAAAAAAAAGGTTTAATCGGACGATGCATGTCAAATGGAAAAACGAAATCGGTAAAGCATGACTTTTTCGGTTTCGTGAAGCTTAAAATAAAAAAAAAATAGTAAAAGGGACTGGGACAAATTGTGTTTAATGCTTTTCATAAATTCAGATTAGACTTTTTAAAACATACTATAATTGTTTTAAACTGGAAATTGTTTTTTGCTGGAATGTAGTTTTTTGAAGGAATGTTTATTTTGCTCTGGGTTATAACTCATCACACTAATGTTTTCGATAAAAACTGACCGTCAAATTGAGTTTTTAAGATAATTTTACGAAAAAAGCATTATATTGTTTTAGATCCGTCAATCTACAGGTTTGCTTTTTTGAGATTTTTGTTCAAATTTTGTCACTGTGCCAGGCGTGGTCCAAGAGCTCACTTTTTGGTGATATTATAATTATTTGAAAAATCGGTCAAAAATGCTACTTAAAAAAAGGTTCATTTTTTTAAAGTCTAGTAGGAGGGCTTGTCCTTGCTCGTTAAAATTTCAAAATTAAAGCAGAAATTACAACTTTATTTGACCAATTTTCTTAAATATTTTATATCGATATCCTTTGATACAACTTCAATCTGCGATTTTTTTTATTTTTCATGCGATAAAAATATTGATGAATAGATGATTTTCGTGTTTTGTTTATCAGGGGATCAAAAAAAATTATCGACTTGTGAGCTCATTAACGAAACTGCTTATATTAGAGCTTTGAATTTTTTGAAGAGTAATTTGCGAAATCTTTCTTTTATAAAATTTTTCCAAAGATTTTTTTTATATCAGTGCAAAATTAATACAATAAAATTTTAAGATTCTCATTTGCAGTTTAACAATCGAAAGCAAATATTCGACATAAATTTTTGATGGCCATTGCTGTAAACTTAAATTTTTTATATTTTTGATTATTATTCTGATATCGTTATCGTTATCGATATCGTTTCTGAAATTCAATTTTCATTATGAACTGTGGTTGAAGAATTATATTTCCAAATCAAAAATTCAGTTGTGAAAAAAAGGATTCTCTTCTGATGTTCTTTCTGATGATCTTTTGAAACTCTACTTTCATTGATGTGCCTTTGAATTTCAAGCCCTTTTACAAGAATTTTAACTCAATTAAATGTTTTACGAACGAAATGAAACTTTAACCATTCGTTTGGAGTAGTGACGAATTTGTTCCAAAAATATTTAAATTAAGTGAATTTTTTTTACTCCTCGATGGACACGATGCGTATTTTTTATTTTTTAATTCGTTTATTTGAAACGACTCAAACCTAATTAAATTTTGATTAATTTTAAAATTTAACTAAACAATCATGAAATCGAGGCAATAAAATTAACATTTTTCCAAAAAAGAATCAATTTAAACTGATTAGAGCGTGTTTAATCCAAATCTGCATTTTATTTTAATACAAACATTCAATACTTACATTTGAAAAAAGGTAAATATTCATTCAACTAATTTTTGGACTATTTTTGGAACAAAAAAAACACAATGTTACAAATGTATTGAAAATAGAGGCTTTAAATCAATGATCTTTTTAATCGATGACTACGAGACATATTTACTTTTGAGAAAAAATGAAATAAGTTTTTTCCCCGCATTTTTCTCATTGTTTCGGAAAATCAGAAATTTGATGTAATTTCTATGAATTTTGATTCAAACTGAATCTTTGAAATTTTGAAAGCAAAAAGTATTGCAGTCTTCAACAAAGTTGTTGATTTTTTTTGTTTCGATTATAGTCGTTTTACAATATTTGTTATTATTATTATTATTATTATGTTTTTATTTATGTAACGTAAGATTACAGTATCTTTTAAATTGTTACAATGTGGTTGTCTTCCTGATGTGAATTACTTAAACACTAATGCATACAATATTTGTGGCATTCGCGACTTTATCAACTTTGCAGTTGGCGGATCGTTATTGAAAAACTTACCCGGTACAACTGTGTTCGATGTTTACTCTTGGGCTCGAACTCGTGGACATCGGCTCAGGAGACAACAGACTTGCCAACTGAGCTATATCACAAGCCCTGACCATCTTAAATGGAAACATGAATTCTTTAGTAATAATTCTAAAATGTAAATTTTTCTCATTCTTCGTGTATCATGAACACCCGCTCTAAGAAAGGTAAAGCCCTACTTTGTATTCATTCATCCTGGTTTCAAGCAGCAGCGATCTACATATTTATGTTGGTTCATGTTCCGGCAAAGAAAGGCCCAACATACGTGCAGCTGTTTATTCTCTACTTCCTGGGCAATAGTAAGCAAAAAGCACACATATCAACTAACGCAAGGACCAGCCTGTGAGAAGTAGAAAAAGCTCAAGGATGAAAACTAGGACACCGATATGGTACCGACAGGATGATACCGACGACGACGTCCTTTTACTACAATCTAAAAGACCTGAGCCTGGCGGGAGATTGGCTTGGGGATAAGAAATTTCCAGCCTTCTCTCGGGACCCTTCTTCAGGGACAACCCCCAAACCGGGGATCTTCCGGAAACAAATTATGTGAAGAAATCGTTCCAGAAGGCTTTGTAGGGTACCCCAGATGTATGTGGGTATGTCCTAGTCCTCTGGTCTGGTTCCAAGTTTAAAGCAGCCTGATGATTGGCCCCTTTCGATATATGGATATGGAGAAGTAGTGATGCTGCAAGGCTTGGTGCATTTTCCGAAACGGGAACATTCTTTCTTATAATTTAGGAATCGGGATTTTATTGGAATAGTTTTCCTGTCCTGACCACATCCCTCGTTTGCCTTGTTCTTCAACGATTGTGGTTTCATAAGTGCATTTGGGTGCAGCAACAAGACTCGAGAGGTCTTGTGGTAACATCTGACGAAATTTTATGCGCTTCCGTCTGGGAGTCAAGTCGGGGTGATGGGATTTATTGAGAACGAGAATCTGGGGAGGGATTCAAATATCTTTTGCTTTGATTGCGTTGACAAAGTTTATTGTGCTTTTATTAGATTTTTTATTTGGTTGAAAAAGTTCCGTCATCGAGGATTGATTTTGATGTACCATTTTAAGTGCTTCTATTTAACTTAATTGATGAGATTTTTATTTCTTATTTTTTACAGATTTGAAGCGGAACGACAGTGGATGGTACCGATGCGTGGCTAGGAAAGAATCCAGAGCGGCTCCACAGGCAATTGTTGAGATTGCTTCATGGAGTGCTTATCTGATGGTAAGTGTTAAGAAAAATTCAACAACAGAATTTTTAAGAACTCGATTGAGACATTCTAGACTGAGATACAATTTTTAGTACACTAACAGAATCTATCAATAATTACCATTCCAATTTTTCATTTTAAAGGCATACACCGTCTTACTGAATATTTATTTTTCATGGTCAGTTTTGTAGAAAAATTTGTATCTAGCAAATCAATTTAAATGAGTAATCTATTTTGTTTCTCTATTCTGTAGGTCGAAGACAATCTCCCCATTCCTCAGCAACGCTCGGCAAACCCGGATCAAACGCCATCCCCACCAGGATCCCCTCGAGCTCTTAACATCACCAATGCCAACGTAACACTCACCTGGGCCCGTTCCCAGGACAAATCCCAATCGCCGACCATTCTCACCTATACGGTGGAACAATTTAGCCCAGACGGCCAAAACCAGGACACGACTGCTGGCGGTTGGCAAATTGCGTTGCATCAAATCGCCGGAAACACGGCCACCGTCAGTGGTCTCCAGCCGGAAACGTCCTACATTTTTGTGGTTCGAGCCGAGAACTCGTACGGTGTTTCGGCCCCTTCACAGCTGTCAGCCGCCATCAGGACACTTTCGTCGGACGATCGAGTTACGGTACCGGAGGAGCTGGAAGCTGCCCGGAACGTGCTCAATGGCAAGGTGAGTTTATCATCATTACAACCCAGGGTTGTAATCGCACACTCCCACTTTCCTCTCAGTACCCTTCATGGGTTGAATGATTAGTTTTGATGAATATGATACCAATTCAGAAAGTTCAATCTATTTGTAACCTTTCCACGAAAATTTTGTTTATATATATTCTTCAAATATGTAGAATTGTTTTTTTAAAATTTTTCATGATCATAAAAATTATATCCTTACTAACTAAACTCCTGTGTGTGTTTCATCATATCCATTTGGGAAAAATTTAAATCAAATCTTGTAGAAATAAGACTGTTAAAAATTGTTTTCTTTCCTGAAATTTTACAAAACTTTAATATTCACCTCATAAAGTGTAAAATCAAAACGAAGGCATGGGCTTGTGATATAGCTCAGTTGGAAAGTTATAACGAGAGGCCCGACACGCTTCCGGTTTTAAGCAGGTGGCTTAAGCGCCACTTCCGTTTGGAAGACCACCTACCCTTTCTTATCTTGCCCAGCTGATGAGACTCGGTCGCGAGTTCCTTTTGATTCCCGATTTTGGGAAAGAAGCGGAAGGGACTCTAAAAAGGGATCCGTACTTCGACCCCTAAGGGCCGCCCCGAAGTCGAGACAAAACCCGGGAGAAATCCGTGGAAATGGGAGTTAGCTGTTCGTTACGAAAGCAAGCTAGGGGCGCTAATCATCGGACAAGACCAAACCCCTTACCTGGACCAGAAGAGACAGAAATCGATTGGATTCGCGGCCAATCTCCGCAGTAAAGATACAAAATAAATCCCGAACAACGAACAGCGTGTGACTCCCTTTCCAGTTATCCCAATCAGTCGATCATTACAAAAATATTCGCTTTTCCATTACAATAATCGATTTCGTTTTATTGATTTTGATGTGTGTCGTGTAGTGTTTACATCATACTGTTTAGGCCTAAACGATTTTTTCTCTATTCGAATTTCTATCTAGCAGTGCATTTTTGGTGGAGATGCTTGGTTGTTGCTAAATTACTTAGCGATTTTGCTTTGGAAAATCATTTGATTTTCATTTGGTTTTTCGATTTTTCCACCGCGTGGGTGGTGAAAAGGCTACTTTCGTCGGCTCGCCAGTCCGAAAAACGCGATTTTTCCGCCAGAAAGTGCGAAAAACACTTTGTTTATCCGGCTTAAAAGAAACGGTAAAAATCGAATTGCTAGCTGTTGGGCGGGACTTAGTAGTAGTCTTGCCACGTTCAGTCGCTCCTTTGCGGCTACCTATCGTTCTCCCGGCTGATGTTAGCTGGTCGAGGACTATGCAGGTAGCTAAGACGGGGTGATTAGAACCTTTTTTTGTTCGGCCGGTCACCGCATAGCATTTGCGCAGCTATGTAGCGTGGCCTGCCGGAAGCTTGGTTGAATGAGATACGGTTTGGCTTGGTGGATCGTCCGGCGAATCTCGGTACGTCTATCAGTAGACTGGCCCAACTTTGTATGGGATGATTTTAACTATTTTTTTTCAACGCCGCACCCCCTAGATGGGTGCATTCAACTAAAAAAATGACTTTCTGAAAGTTTCAGGTCATTTGGCAGAAGCACGAGCTGGCGCAAAGGACTTGAAATTTGTATGGAGATTTTCGGCAAAATGTATGAAAAATCGACATTCTTTCACTCTTGGTGTTCTAAAATATGTTACTAGTATGCTAGAAAGCTCAGAATTTCAGGAATTGTAGTTCAAACAATGACAAACAAGTTTGTAGAAGATTGTGACACGATGCAAGTTGACTGTGATGAGTTATTTGCAATTGAATGTGTGATTTTTTTCGCATTTCATCGATATATGTAAAGGTGGATTAACAACTTGATCGCATTGTCACACAATAAGGATAACAGATAGAAAGTTAGTGTCCTAGGCAAAGTTTTAGCTTATTTTATAACATATATCTTTGCAAAAAGTTGAAAGAAAGGTCACAAATTTTCTATTTGTTATTCTCATTGTGTGACGATGCGATCTTGTTAGTGCGATTATTAGCCCATACACCTTTCACGATATATCAAAGAAATTCGAAAAAAAATCACCCATTAAATTACGAATAACTCATCACAGTCAACTCGTATTGCATCACAATCTTCTACAAACTTGTTTGTCATTGTTTGAGCTACAATTCCTGAAATTCTGAGCTTTCTAGCATACTAGTAACATATTTTAGAACACCAAGAGTGAAAGAATGTCGATTTTTCATACATTTTGCCGAAAATCTCCATACAAATTTCAAGTCCTTTGCGCCAGCTCGTGCTTCTGCCAAATGACCTGAAACTTTCAGAAAGTCATTTTTTCACTTAAATGCACCAATCTAGGGGGTGCCGCGTGGAATATATTGATTTTTTTTGTTATGGGCCAGTCTAGTCTATCAGCCGCCGACCAACCTGCTGTCGGCTCCTCGTGGTGCAAGCGACTTTGGTGTCGTGTTCCAATGTGGCTAGGAGAAACTGGCGGGATGTGCTGTTGCTGTTGCTGGACCCCGCGGGTTCGCGACGGGCCCGGCGACCGTCTTCTAGGGTGTAAGCTGCGGTGGGTGTGCGTACCTGTGGCTACTAGTAAATGCACCACTTTTTTGCACTGCACTTCCCTAAGCTGTCTTTCACCTGACACAGACTGTCGACTTTGAATAATGAACACTACTTGATCCTGACTCTACTAATCACCGGACGTAAGTGAGCTTGGAGTCTCAATCGTCCGCTGATCGACCTGATCTAGCTTGACTTCGCAACCGGAACTCCCGATACGAACAAGTCGCACCGCGAAGTCAAACAATTAGATCCCATTTCGCGAATTCTTCGAGTAGTCCTCGTCTTCCCCTTCTGGACCCGAATAATAGAGGCCCAACTTTTGCTTTCCCAAAACAAGTGCACAAAGGCCCCCGAAAGAGGTCATTCAACTGACGCCAAAATAAGAAAGTGGTCGGTGGCCTACAGAAGATAGCATCTAGAGTCACGTGCTTGCCGCCAGAATTGTGTCGGTCACTCAGATGTGTTATTTAATGATTGATGACTGGGGTGGTGCTTCAAATGATATTAGGTGTTTGTTTCGTTCTTGTCTTGAGTCGTTTTAATAAGGGCAAAATTTCTATTGGCATGTTCGAACCGTTGGCAAAAATAATATTGAATTTATATTAGGCTTATTATTAACAATGGAAGAAATGAATGAATCGTTTGATAAAGGTAGAGGAATAAATAAATAATATTGCTTCGACTTTATGTACCCGTTACAAAGTTAGTCGCCTCCTGAGCCGACATCCGCTAGTTCGAGCCCCAGAGTAAATATCTCACACAGTAAGATGGATGGTCACTGGATAAGTTTTTTAATAACGATCCGCCAACTGCTACGTTAATATTTTGTCGCGCATGCCATAAAGATGATAAAACGACTACAATTGAAACAAATTTTGATTTGTTGGAACTTCTCCACCAACTATTCGAGTTTAAATTAATTTTACTTTTAGGTTGTATGATGGTCCCCCTTTTTATGAAGGAAAAGGGCCTCTAGCTTCGTTGCAACAATTCCTGACCCTTAAAAACTTCTTCATGCCAATAGTGTTTGGGTCTTTGCGTCACAAACAAACATAACAATCCTTTTAATATTAGCCTAAGGCTATGATCATTTAGTATCCGGGCAGTTACAAACGTGTGTATTTTAAAAACTATTCATTTGATCGAAAAACTTTCTATGGAGGAAATGAAGGTATTAATATGACATTTAATGTAAAAATATATAAAAAACTATTTATCAATGATATCAAGAAATACTCTAACTTTTTCATAAAATCTCTTTTTTTTCTTTGCACACTTTTTTCAGTCATGTATTGGTTTATTTTTTTTACCACAGAAGCAAAACCTTTGCAAAATCATGATATTTCACACAAACTCACGTGGTAAAAGCAATTGGAATCTGGTTGGAATCTTTTCATGAGTAGGCATCTCGAAGAATTTGATTTCTTAAATCTGGTTTTAACATTAATTTTGTTGTCCATCAGAACACATCAGTCATATTGCGTAAAATCCGGATGCACATATTGCGATCTTTGGAACTGATCATTATTAGTTATTAACTTGGTGTCTTCTAGTCAGGCAACACTTTTTGCCTGCCGGAAATGGATTTTTTGCATTATTTAAGGAGTCTGCATTCAGTTATCCCCAATAACCATAGACTTTATACCATATTTAAGATCAAGGGTTGCACTCCGATGGTTGGTTTGAACTTCGTGTGGATCCTAGAGTGGCTCCTTATACTTCTTAACCATTTGGTTCGAAAAAAAATCCCAAAAAACCAACAGTTCATGAGCTTTCAAGTCAACAATGAAGAATTTTCGAGGCGCAAAATGCGTAAAAGGAGCAAATTTGTGCACAATTATTTTTACTATGTCTTTTTGAATCGTAAATATCTAAAACACACGTTAACTAAAAAATCTATCGAAAATAGGCAAGATAGTCCTTTTCATAACCAACACAACGCTATTAAAGTTTTGCATATCCGAGCTCTATTAACGAAGCTATCACCGAAATAAAGTGCCCGGATACTAAATGATCATTGCCTTAGTTGACCTGATTACACTTTGTAACACTTTCTTAAAATAAATAAAACTTGTAAAATTAAAAAAAATTTTTTTTGATTTAATTTTTTTAAATTTATATATCTTTTGTTTTTTTATTGTATTCATAATTTTAAGTCAATTTCAACATTTTAAAATGAGAACTGAAGCTGGAGTTTCGGAATGCATTCCAAACATGATTTCATGTTATATGAAATTTTCACTGTGTTTTTATGATTTATTTTACTATGCCAATAACAAAACTTTTTTATAAAGCTTAGTTTATTTTAAAAATAGAACAGTTATGAATTCGCACATCTTGAAAACCATTCGTTTGACCGAAGAAATTTCTGAAGAGAAAATAAAAGTTATCTTATGATTATTTATGGAAAAATATCAAATTAATTATTTATCTTTTTTTATAGGGAATAATCATATTTTATTGTTGGTATCTCCCATCAAAACTTCAAATATTTATCCTTCAATATCCGCTACTATTTTGAAGATTACTTTTTATATGACAGAAACTAGAGACAAATGGATTCAGCTGTTTGGAATTTACCAAAACTTGATAATTTTTGTGCCACTCAAACACGTTTAATCTGAAATGTCAGCTGGCAAAATCAGAAAAAAA
The DNA here is from genome assembly GCF_029784155.1 of Uranotaenia lowii. Taxonomy (NCBI): domain Eukaryota; kingdom Metazoa; phylum Arthropoda; class Insecta; order Diptera; family Culicidae; genus Uranotaenia; species Uranotaenia lowii. Next base: position 365,942,457 of record NC_073692.1, on the reverse strand, counting down.
CAAAATAAATACAGCACAAGACACGTTAAATCGATTAATTGAGAGCGTTAATGATGGAGTTTTAAAAATGGGCTATTCCAAGTTTTCACCATGAAAATTTTGTTTTTTTTTTCACTGAAGCAGAGTCTTTCCAAAACATGATATTATTCCTAAAACAACCAGAAAATATAAACCTTATTTTGATGTCAAAAGCAGAGATGTAACAGAACTAATCTGCAATACCTTGTTATTTTATTATTTTTTTCGTTTATCAAAACTTATCTGTTGCATTGGCTCGGCACCGGCTACACGATTTTCGAGCTTTGGAACTAGCAAACAATTATATTTTTGAGGTTTAGGCAACACTTCTAGCCTCTCAGGGACAAATTTGCTGGAAATTTTAGAGATTTACACTAGGTTTTTTGCTTATTCATAATTTAAAATGCTGGTATATTTAAGTTTTGGATTTGCTGATGATCTTGAACCGTAGTTTTCTCTCAAGTAATTTTCTCTAACAATTTCTTGAACTTTCTGGTCATTCTTGGCAGTGTTTACATTTTTTTCACCACTCATGTATAGGCATTTTCGATACAAACAAAGGTTTTGTCAAATCTCGATTTCATAATGATGGATTTGATAGAAAACTGCCAAATTGTTTTTGTCTTCTTCTCTTGCATCTTGAATATCTTGTGAATGCGTTTGATTTAAATTTAAAAAAAAATGTGGCAGGATAAAACTTTTTACAGGTAACACAACGCAGTCAAAAATTTTGCATGTCCGATTACTAGACATTTAGCTATAACCAAATGCAAGTGTCTCATTTCTGAATGAGCTAGGCTTTATCAAGTTTAATTCCATATTGGTTGATAAGTTCTTTAGTGATACATCAAAATTTTATGGAACCCCTTTCTTCTCCGATCAAGGTAGAAGGGTTTATATCAATCTGAGAAACATATCTCGTGCCCAAATACCTTCCAATGCCAAATTAGATTCCATTTGCTTGATAAATTCTCAAGTTATGCCAAAAAAATTATTTTAGAGCTTTTCTGCCCTTTCTATGTAGTCAATGAAAGGAAAGTGAAACCATTTCTCGAGCCCTCATCCTTTTTAATGTGAAATTGGCTCCATTTCTTAGATAAATTTTAAAGTTGTGCAAAAAATTGACTTCTGAGCATATTTGGTTTTATATACCTGATTTGTTCTTCAGTTATTAAAAAAAATATATGGAAGCCTCCTCCCACTTTCCTATTCCCCCATAAGAAAAAAGAAGGTGTCCAATGATGATTAAAACATTATTCATACCCAAATTCACTCTCATGCCAAATTTGATTCCAATTGCTCGATTAGTTTTCAAGTGATGCAAAAAATAGTAAGGGAGTTCATCTCTTCCCCTTCTCATCTCCCTACTTGAAAGAGAGAGAGAGAGTCTCGAAAAATCGAGAAAAAAAATTCCTTACTCAAATGCCTCCCATGTTTCATTTTCACCAGAGGTGTACCGCGACCTTTTAGAAGAAGGGATGGAGAATTCTAACTTTATCTTTCTGCTAAATAATGCCATAATTCATGTTCCAAAAGAAAAAAATGGGAGCGATTTCCAACAGAAAGAATCAACTTCCGGAGTGCCAGGTAAAAGTTGAGGTATTTGAAATTTTGGAAATATCACTACCAGATGTGTAGATAAGTGAAAGATAAGAAGAAGCTTAAAGATTTAAAAAAAATTGTCGACTTAATCAAAAAGTCTTTAAAACTCAAACACTTTCCGGATAACAGGCATTATGGTACGAACACCAGTGAGCGCAAAGCGAAACAAAATGTCCATTCATTGGATGAATTTCGCAAGTTCGTTTTTGAAAGCCAGCCACAGTACATGCGAATTGAGAAGCGGTTCAACACTGAAAAAATCCTTCGGAGTTTTGCAAAAACTAATTACGCATGAAAAACATCTTTGCAAATTAGTTTGCAGAAACAAAAATGTGACCGGGGATACAAACCGCCCAAAAACAATCCGCGTTAATTCCGGAAAACCGCCTGAAAAGTCTTTTTGTATTTTTAAGGACCAAGGAAACAAGACCACTGGGGATATGAAGAGGAATCTTAAGGAAATGAATACATGGTGCCACGATCTTGTGAGAAGGACTGAACATATATTTTGGCGCCATTTTGGAATAAACAACGGTGGCTTTCGCCTACCTTTAAAATACTTTAAATGACTGAAAAGTGTATGAAAAACCCACAATATGAGTAAAAGGTAAAAGAACTCGATTATTAGAAGCCGAATTTGGCTGTAGACGCCATCTTGAAATCAAATATGGTGGCCTCCACTCAACTTCAAATTATTGTAAGTGATTGAAAATCGCATACCACAAAAAAAAAATATTGACAAAAAAAAATCAATAATTTATAAACGCGAAAAAAAAATTGACAAATATTTGACAACATTATATGGAAAATATGACTGATGAACTGATAAACTGAACTGAAAAAAAAAGACAATTAAGACTACATTTTGCTAAAAAATTACAAAAATCAACTTTATTCCAAAAATATTACAAATGTGATAAAAATATGACAAAGTTATGACAAAAATATGATAAATCATTGACGAAAAAGTAACAAAATTATGACTAAAAATACAAAATTATGACATATAGTTTACAAAGCTTTGTTATAGTTTTGTCAGATTTTTGTCATTTTATTGTCGTTTTATTGTCAGTTTTTGTAATAATTTTATCATTTTTTCATTCGTCATATGTTTGTTGTAGTTCTGTCAGATTGTTTTTATTTGATTATCTTATTTTTTTTTCAAAGTTCCTTTTTTTGGTTTTGATTATAAGCGTTTAATATCTTAATGACATTCACGAGTTATATCAACGATGCAGTTTACGGAAAATAACTGAAATACTTATTCGGTTCAATTGTGCTTGATATTTACTATTGTATTCGAACTCACGGACATCGGCTTAGGAGGCAACTGACTTGCTAACTGAGCTAAATATATCACAAGTTCATAGTTTTGTTCTAGTTTTGTCATATTTACCCATTATTTCGCTAAATTTCCATCACATCTGTCATATTTTTGTCAAATGGATTTTTGTCACATTTTATTAAATTTTTGTAATTTTGTTGTCGTATTTGCCATAATTTTGTCATTTTTTTACGTTTTTTTTTATCAGAATTTTGCTATATGTCTATCCAATTCTTCATAATTAAACCAGTTTTTGGTCAGAGTTTTGACAGAAATATGTCGTATTCTATTACATTTGTCATATTTTTGCCATTTTAATGTTAATTTCGCCTTATTTTTACCACCTTTTTCATAATTTTTTCAAAGTTTTATCAAATGTTTGTCAGATTTACGTGGTAATATTTTTAATTTTGTTATTTTTATGTCATACATATTTGTAAATTTTTTTGTAAAGTATTTGTCCTAACTTTGATTCTGTTAGTTTTTTGTCATTTCATTGTCTTCTTTGACCATCTGAAGTATTGTTCAACATTTTATCATATTTTTATAACATTTTTCATAGTTTTGTCAATTTTAAATTTTTTTTTTCATTTTTTATTGTTATTATTTTGTAATATTTGTCATATTTTTATCACACTTGTCATAGTTTTGTCATTTTTGTGATATTTTTGTGAATTTTTCTTTTCATTTTTTTGTCATAATTTGGTTCTAGACATCTTTTTTGCATAATTTTTTTTATCACATTTGACATATTCCACTCAAAGTTCTTTCATATGCCAATTTTTTGCTATATGTTTGTCATAGTTCTTGCAGATTTTTGTCATATAATTGTAAAATTTTAGTTATAGTTCCTATTTTCAATATTATGGTATGTTGTTTTCAGTGCTTTCTTCAATTTTTTTAAATTTTTGTTTGACAGTTTTTGTTTTTTTTTGTACAGCCCTTCCACTGGATACCCATGTTGTGGAAGTTCATACGATTTTCAGTTCATTACAACATTTTGAAGTTGAGTGGAAGCCGTTATTCCGGATTTCAAAATGGCATTTAGATAGTAAAACGACTTCTCCGTATTGAGCCCTTTGACCTAATAACCATATTGTGGGAGTTTCTTGTGCTCTTCAGTCATTTTTCAAAGTTCAGCGGAAGCCACCATATTGGATTTCAATATGACGTTGAACAACAAATTTCAACTTTTCTCCGTTCAGCCCCTGCACCTTATACCCATTTTGTGGGGGTTTCATGCCACTGGTCGATTATTGCCAGTTTATATTTGTTTCCATTGAAAAAAACCCGATTTAATACACTTAACAGTGGATTAGAGCCTTTCTTACAGATTCAGAACATTTTTGTTTTTATAAATAATAAATTGAATGCGGTGTACAATTCTTGTGATTACCCATTTTAGGCCATTATGGTAAGATGTTATGGTAATGTAATGTTAAATGGTTTCATGTTATTAAAAACCCAAATCTAAATTCTTTTACAATGTATCATACCGAGTGTTACATCAAATTAAATATTACATGAAATGTTAAGTTCATGTTTTTCTTCCGATTATAAATCATCTTATTTTACTGCTGACATAAATATATGTTCACGTTGAAAAAATTAGAAATGATGTGTAACAACGGTTGGTTTGGTCGGTGCCACAAAAAAATATCTACAAACTTTTGCGAGCAGAAGTGTTGATTAACTTCAATCGATAGGTTCCGAACTGCGAAACAAACCCATATATTTCTTCCCCAAATATTGATAAAAGTTACGACGACTTACGGTTGGTTCTGCTTAGATGCTTCGGTTCTCCGGTTGCATACCTTCCAGGCGTTTATTAGGCGCTGGCAGACCTTTTTTGAGTCTCGCCCAATCCCTTCGCCGCACCGTATTATCTTCCCACATCGGGTGGGCTGTTACTTCCGCCGTTGAGTACGACAGATCTATCCAGTCCTCCACACTGCTTTCAGGCATTGACATTGGACACCACAATTCACTTTTAGCACGCGTGATACAGCTGACAACAGCTGCAATTCCGCGCACTTCAGCGCGCCCAAAGGACGTTCGATGTTCCTGTCCATTCTGTGGACTATCTCTGGTGTTCCATTCCCTTGTCATCTGTTGGCCAAGCGATTGAGAGGGTATTTCCGCACCGGTGACCCCTTCTCGTACTTCGAACCACCGCATCGATCCTAGGGAAACGAAACTGTCCTCCTGCAGTTGGCTAATCCCACAAACGGGACTTCAAAAAACGTGTTCCACCACCAGTAGATACGAAAAAACCGGCAGTTGTGCCCTCAGCGGATGAAAGGCGGTGGCCGGTGACTTCGGTTCGAATGGCTCACTCCTTTAGATCGGCACAAACATGTAAGCACCAGGGTCCTGCTGGGGTTCCGATCTATGGGTGCTCCGGAAGAGGGCGCCGAAACTTGCTTTCCTTGGTAGCGGCGTCTGAATGTGCTTTCAGTCAACAGGGAAGTGGCGAGTTGCCCTCTTGGATATCGGAACCGAAAGTGCACAAGGTGAATCTCGAGAGCTCAAAATAGACCGATCAAAAGAAGGGGTCCTGTCAGAGAAAGAGTTTCCGTTCAGGAATAAATATAAATTTGGTTTCAATAAATACTCACGGTTTCAACCCCTTTTTTGATGTTTTTTCCAATTTCGAACAGCTCGTTGCTGGTGGCCAATCGGTTGAGCACTGAGGCTAGAAAATACCAACTGTTTAATTAGGTTATGCAGGTAGAGCTGCCAACTTAACCAGATTTGTTTCGTTGTTTTTATTTTCCTTTCCGCACGCCAGACTCCGTTTTCTCAAAGTCGATACGATTTTCTATAACTTGGTTTGTTTCGGTGTTCTCTCCTTCTTGCTTCCCAAATAAAATAGCTTTCGCTCTAGCGTGTATTCATGCTTTTGCTTGAAAGAGTGGGCGATTGAGATGTTTGCAAATCTCGCGTAACATTTCCAAATGGCAAATCTAGTAGTTGATTCGAAACGAGAAATACGAGAAACCACTTTTTGCTCGTGAAATTCAACCAAAGTGATGTTGTTTCGAAAACTGTTTTTGTCAAAAATCGACTTTAAAATTTTGAATATTACCATAGGGGGGAAATTTGGATAATCGAAATTTTAGTTTTGATGCTAAATGACTGAAATGCATTTGGATTTCAATTCATGCATTTTTATATAAATTCGGGATTGATGATGATTTTTGAATTTTGACTGTGACTCTGAATTATGCGTCTGCATCTGATGGTAATTCTGAATTTTGAATCCCGATTCTAAATTGTAAATATGAATTAAATTCTTTAACAGAGTAAGAAGCAAACAGTTGCAGGAACCAAGTTCGATTTTATTCTGAATCTAGATTCTGAACATGAATTCTAAATCTGAATCCTGAATCTGTTATCTGAATTTAAATTTTGAACCTGAATCTTTGTTCCTGATTACAAACCCTCTTATCATACTACCGATAAAAAATTATGTTCACGCAGAAAAAAATTCGAAAGGTTATATAAACAAAACGGGTATGAATTTCCAATTCTATGATGTATGAAATCTACACCGAAATTTTTAAAGTATATGTAAATATAAAACAGTTTATAAAAACATACGATTTCAGCGACTAATGGAAATGTTACTTTGAATTGAAATTGCGCTTTTAGAAAGTTGTTTTTGTTGTAATAATGTTAGAGAATAATTCTCTCATGATATGATATCAAACTCCCGCCACACACTGGTCGTCCAGCATTTCATCAGAGATGCAGTCGTTTCTTTACTGCCAGTAGACAGCCTGCCTAGCCACGCCAAATCGTGACGCGGCATCCTGAACTTTCATTAACCTGTGGATCCCTGGCAACGTGATCACCAGCGATGCCACACATACCGATTTTCCGGTATTTATACCGATTTTTGAGCAAAATTTTTACCAAGAATCGGTATATACCGATTACCGATTTTTGGCAAAACATACCGATTTCATACCGATTTTTTAGATTTTATCTAAAATAAATTCCACTTCATTCAAGCTATCTTCGTAAAGGTCCCGTAGAAAGGAGACAAAGGTCGGTAGCTGGCGTGGCATAACTTTGATCTGTACAACTTTTGAAGTATTCTGCAAAGATCTCTACGGCTCACTCTCATAATTCGTTCAATTGTTCGCGTTGTTATGTTTCTTTGTTCTGTCAAATGATGCACTATTATGGTATTCAACCTCAAAGCCAATGGACTAAGCTCAAGGCTGATATTTGACCTCCTGCGACTGCCAATAGAAGTTCCTTAAGGTCAATCTCAATTGACGATCGCATTAAAGCTCTTGTCTCGTGAGATGCTAACTTTTCAAGGAAATACATACACTGTTTGAATATAATCAGAATCCTTGTTCAACTCGTCGCCAGGTGGAGTATGTCAAGATTTGAAGTGCAATCAGATACACGGTATTTAATCACTGATAAGCTGATGTAACTCTGGGCTCCCTTTTCATCAACCATCATTTCAATAGTTAGTGATTATACCGTTGATAGTGATGGCGCTAGTAGAATAGGAAATGCTCACACAGGAGCCTATGGTTCGGGAATGATGAGCTAGATGTCGCCCACAATTTCTGGGCGATAAAATATTCTTTCGTTTGCTTAAGGAATTACATCAGTTTATTAGTGATTTAATATCATCGGTATAATTTTCAATCCTTATGCATTAGACTAGTTCACTTTTCGGTTTTTTTCGCTGATCGCAACGCCACTTACAGGGTTTGATCCTCATTCATTTTCAAGTACTCTGACCAAATTTGAGCTCATTTGAGTAAGTTTCCGGCGTGCGCTAGGAGTTTTATTGAAAAAAGTCCATTTTTCTGTAAAATTTTCGTAGATGTTTTCCTAGCAAGCTGTTGTTAATATAAAATGATAATTTTATAGTGCTCGGTAATTGGTATGACAAGCATTCGTATGGACCTGTTTTAGATAATTGACTAAATCAAACCGAAAAAATTTAAAAATTCATAAACTAACAACTTTTACAGAAAATTTACTTGCAAGTTAAGAGCTTAAAATCAGTAGTAAATAGAAAAAAAATATTTTCGATATAAACATTTCATATAAAGAAAGCCTTATTTATAACCTTTAATTTGATGTATAACACTTAATGATCGCAAGAGTGCTAGCAAAGTTATTCAAATATCTATGCAACAAATTTGATTTGATAAAATATTTTTCATTCAAGTTTGCTCCACACCAACTTGTGCACAAGAAAGAATATTTTATTCAATCAAGTACCCCATGACGGGGCCAGGAGTTAAAAAAAGCGCGCGCTTTGATCAAGTTGTAAGCAAGTCCTCTTGATGCCACGTTTTGCAGGTTGCATGATGCTAAAACTTGAATGGAGACAACATTATGATTCAAAGAATGTGATGTGAATGTTTGAATATCTTTCCTTGTACTGTTGCGATAATTAAGTGTTGTACATCAAATTGAAGGTTATAAATAAGGCTATCTTTTTATGAAAAGTTTATATCGAAAATATTTTTTTTCTATTTACTACTGATTTTAAGCTCGTAACTTGTAAGTAAATTTTCTGTAAAAGTTGTTACTTTATGAATTTTTAAATTTTTTCGGTTTGATTAAGTCAATTATCTAAAACAGGTCCATACGAATGCTTGTCATACCAATCACTGAGCACTATAAAATTATCATTTTATATTAACAACAGCTTGCTAGAAAAATTTTCCAGAAAAATGGACTTTTTTCAATAAAACTCCTAGCGCACGCCAGAAACTTACTCAAATGAGCTCAAATTTGGTCAGAGTACTTGAAAATGAATGAGGATCAAACCCTGTAAGTGGCGTTGCGATCAGCGAAAAAAGCCGAAAAGTGAACTAGTTTATTATGCATATTGTTAGCCAAATAAATTATATCATAAGTACCTAAACTGCAGAGATCGCAGAATTAAAGACCACGCCAGGCAAAATGGGTTTCAGTTATAGTAAAACTATGTGTTTTTCTTTTTCGGAAGAACACCTTCTTTTAGAGCACATCTCTCATTTATTTTCGCATAAAATTCTTGGATTTTCATATGACTAATGCGTGATTTTTCATAAAATAAAATTAATTATATAATGGCTATTAAAAAAATTGAAGCAACGACTCTATCAACTTTCTGCAATCATTTCTTTCTCTAATCGCTAAAACTCATATCTAATACTAAAAGCTGAATTGGCCAGATTGGCGATAATCCATCAATAAAACGAAGAACATCAACTTAAGCCCATATTTACCTCGAACTTCAAAAAGCCATTGGATTTGTAAGTGCTTACTAAATTGAAATTTCGACTGACCTGGTTGTATTATTGCCTTAGGGGGCATCCATAAATTACGTAACGCTCCTAGGGGGGGGAGGGAGTAAGCTCGATCGTTACGAATTGTGACAAAGGGGAGGGGGGAAGTATGCTCATCGTTACGTAACGATTCTTTCCTTAAAAATTTCAGTTTCATCGCAGCTATTTTGATGTCATGCTATTTTAGCAGAATGATAAGCAAACGAAAATCAGCTTAAAATTTGTCAGCTTCAATATGATGAAAGAGGATTGTAACTTTTCCTTTTTAATGATTGTGAGATAGATTCCTTAAAATGTGTATTGAATATCCGTAAAATAGCTGTTGGAAAACCGAATATTCGGTACATTCATCTCCAAGAACTCAATTCAACCTTAAGAAAGGAAATTTTACTATTTTTTCTCAATTGATTTAAAAAATGTTATTTTGATTATTCCGACGAATATAACTAAGTGAAGTATATTTTGAGTAGCAAGTTATGCTTTTTGGACAAAATAAAGTAAACAAGGTAGATCATCAGTTAACAAGCACAGAGCAACTCGTAATAAGACATTCAATTTATTTTATCAGAGAATTATCACCAATGAGTACTAAGAAGCGATTCTGATCGACGATATTAATTTCGTTTCAAAGAACGTTAAAAAAAATTCTTTTTTTTGACCTTCGAAAATCAGTATTTTAAAACATGAGAAAATCGGAGGAGGGGGGGGGGGGGGTTATTGTCAGCGTTACGTAATTTTCATAGGGGGGTACATCAAAGCGTTACGATTTGTGACATACGGGGGGAGGGGGTAAAAAAAGTGCGTTTTTTAGCGTTACGTAATTTATGGATGCCGCCTTATTGAATTTATCAAATTTATATCCCACTTTAGCCAAGCATCAGAGTCTCAAGTTTTTACTATATTTATATGCCTAACCAACGTGTAACCTGAACGTGCTCGCTATGCCCCTATTTTTCTTATCAAACGGTAACTTTAAAAATTAATTCCTATTCAGTTATGAGTACTGGAGAGACACACTCATTGTGGATTTTCTGCTGAATTTTCATTTGTGATTTTTGCTTTCGTCAGCAAAAGCAGATAGTTTTATAATTAAAAAAAATGTACAAGTCGTAGCAAACATAAAGTTCTGTTGAAATGTCAAAACCGTTGTTTTGTGTAAACTTGTGTTACCTAAAACCAAGTTACGGAAAAAATGCAATAATATATGCTAAAACACATTTAGCCAGCTAGTTTTGAACTAAAAATGAACATTCATAAGAGCTCTTAGACTTGCTTTTTATTGCAAGCTTCTATTTAAAGAATACGTTAGGAAGTTGAAAATGTAAGCATTTTTGAATATTCACCTCAAATACCGATTTTCATACCGATTTTTAGGATTTTCATACCGATAAAAGATTTTTTTGGGTTTCAAAATACCGATAGAAATGTGGCATCACTGGTGATCACCCATCAATCGTCTTCACGGCACCATTGAGCATTCACCAGAACTTCATCCAGTTACAATATTCTAATTCTTTCTAATTTTGCCTCCGTTAGGAGTTTTTAGCAAGCCACAACAACACAGTCAGACACACCTGTTCTGACTGCGCAGTCGTCAGCCGCACCAAAAATGAGCCTCAACTGTAACTACCATTGCCACCAGCCACCCGAAGCCTAGTAAATATTGACCAGGGAAAGGGGTAGCAGTGGCAATTTACGGCCATACAGCGGACCAGGGGCAAACGAGCATCATTCACCCCGGCGAGACATGAGATTTACAGATGTACAGACAATATGACAACATGTTGCATAAGTGATAGCTGTACAGTGTCAGTTTACTGCCCGCAACTTTGCCGACATACGCGAGTATGTGATATCTGTCCGAAACATTATAAATCCGGACTGCAAAGCTTGATTTGGACTTGCGGGACGTACAAAGTAGCCTCTTTATTCTCGCGAGCTTATAGCTCCGTTCGTCAAAACCCGTTATAGGTCGGGCAACTGATATTGACACAAAATTAAAACAAGTAATCTATTGAAATTATCAACGGATTCGATTAGATTACACAATTTAAAAATCATTTGAATCTGATTCTGCAGCTACAACATGAAAAGATAGGAATCAAATATATAATTCTAAAAACAGAAAATGTAATTTGAAACCCGTTAATTTTAATATAAAATCATAAAATCTCATGAATTAGCCCCATGACATTATAATACGTAGAGGTAAATTCTAAATTCAAATTAAGGCGCTTGGGATCAGAGGGGTACAAGTGCCTAAATGATAGTTTCGAGAAAACGCGCTTCAAAGTTGTGAAGGTGCTCGAGTTTTCATATATTTTTCGAATTCGAGCAGTTTTAATTCAATCAAACAAGTGTTAAAAAAAATATAAAAAATCTGAGTTTTGCACCGGATGTACATTGCAACATAAGGAATCGTTAGGTATACTTAACTCAAAACTGATGATTTTGGCACTTGCACCCCTCTGATCCTGAGGGCCTCAATTATTCTATTTTTTATCAGAAATATGTACATTTTGAATCTTAAACCAGAACTTGAATTCACAACTGTGAATTACAATTCCAAAATCAGATTTGAATCTGATATTATTATATTAATATTATTTTGAACTGAATGATGATTTTTTTAAATTGAACTGTGATTCTGAATTGTGAGTCTGCATTCAAATTTGAATTCTATTTAGATGCTGGTTTTTTAATCCAAATTATGAATTATAAAATGTAAATTGAATTTGTATTCTGCGTATGGATTTGAATTCGTTTCACAATGTTAAATTAAGCGAACAATTGGAGAAATCAAAATTCGAATGGTAATCGAATGTATTGGTATGAGTAATTGAAACTAAATATGTTTACTTGAAATTACTCGTTGCTTGGTGATTAGTGTCAACATACTCAAAAACATTTTTGAACAAATAAATTTACCATGAAACACTGCAAATGATTTACTAGGACCACTAACTGACTAGCAGGAGGTATGGCACTGCTTGAATGAGCGCGCAAACGGTTTGAGTAAAATCGTCCAGATCGAAATATTTTGTGCAAACCACCCTCTGCGGCATGGTGTATGGTGTTGTTTGTACAAAGCTCAGGCCATTTACTCAGCCCCAGCCGTATATTGTATATTTTCAAAATCAATTAGAAACATGAATTTTTTATTAAAGATTACAATATAAAAAATCCGATTTAATACACTTTACAGTGGATTGTAGCCTTTCTTACAGCCTGTAAAATATATTTGGGTACATGTAAAACAAAATGAACTATGAATTATGATTAATGAATTTCATACGCAATAAATCCAAAATGAATTTAGGAAATATAGATTCAAAGTTTTTATTAGGATAAAAGTATTTTTATATAATCATAATTTTCATATAAATTAACCTTTTTGAATGACTAGATTCTGGAATATCATGTATGATTCCATTTTTATGACATTATAATCTAACTCAATTTACTCCTTTTGGAGTTACAGCATATGATATCTTCAAAATGGAAGAGGTATAAAAATTAAGAATACAATTTGAAAAAAGATGCCTGACCATGTATTTCAAATAATTCAACCTCTCAAGTATATGAAACAAATACATAGATAAAATTATTGGATAAAATTTCAAATGCTAGAGTAAAATACGATACCAAAATGTATAAAATCGGTACAATAAATTTTGAAAATTAAAAATATTGAAATTTTGAAAGCGTAGTATTTTTAATTTTGTTATTTTGAGATTTTTATTCTGTTTTGTTGATTTTGTCTATTTCGTTAATTTTGTTAATTTGGTCATTTTTTTTTAAATTTTGTCAATAATGTCAATTTTATCAATTTTCATGATTTTGTCAGCACTGTTAGTTCAGTAAATTTTATCAATTTAACCAATTTTCTAGATTTTGTTTATTTGTCGATTTTAACAATTTTCATGATTTTGACAACTTTTTCAAATTTGAAAATTCTGTCAATTTTGTCAAATTTGTCAATTTTGTCAAATTTGTCAATTTGGTCAGTTTCGTTAATTTTGTCAATTTTGTCAGTTTTATCAAATTAGTCAATTTTGTCAATCTTGTCAATGTTGTAAATTTTGACAGCTTTGCCAATTTTGTCAATTAAGTGCATTTCGTCGATTTTGCCATTGTCAATTTGGCCAGATTTTTAATTTTTTTTTCAATTTCCTTCGATTCTGTCAAGTTTGTCAATTTTGTCAATTTGTAAATATTGTAAATTTTGTCAAAATTTAGTCAATTGGGTCAATTTTGTAAATTTCGCCAGTCAATTTTGTCAATCTTTTCAATTTTGTCAATTTTGTAAATATAGTGAATTTTGTCGATTTTGTCCTTGTCAATTTTGTGAATTCGGACAATTTGGCCATTTTGGTCAATTTGGTCAGTTTCGTCACTTTTGTCGATTTTTGTCAGTTTATCAATCTTGTCAATTTTGTCAATTCAGTGAATTTTGTCGATTTTGTCATAGTCAATTTTGTCAATTCTGCCAATTTTCTCGATTTTGTCGATTTTAGAAATATTATCAATTTTTATGATTTTTTCAGCTATGTGAATTTTGTCAAATCAATGAATTAAGCCAAGTTTTTCAATTTGGTCAATTTGGTCAATTTTTTTTCAATTTTGTCAATATTGTCGATTTTTGTCAGTTTTATCAATCTTGTCAATTTTGTCAATTTAGTGAATTTTGTCGATTTTGTCATCGTTAATTTAGTTATTTTTTTCAATTTTGTCAATTTTATCAATCTTGTAAATTTTTTCAATTTAATGAATTTTGTCGATTTTGTCATCTCTTTTGTCAATATTGTTATTTTTGTCAATTTTGTCAATTTTTTTAATTTTTTTTAAATTTGTCAGTTTTATCAATCTTGTCAATTTTGTCAATTCAGTGAATTTTGTCCATTTTGTCATCGTCAATTTGGTCAATTCTGCCAATTTTCCGATTTTGTCAATTTTATACATTTTATCAATTTTATGATTTTTTCAACTAAGTTAATTTTGTCAAATCAATGAATTATGTCAAGTTTGTCAATTTCGTCAATATTTATAGTGAAATTGGTCTATTTAGTCAATTTTTTTCAATTTTGTCAATTTTGTCATTTTTGTATTTGGTCAACCTGGCGATAATGGTTAATTCGGAGTTCTTTCCTGTTTCTTCAACTTTGTCAATAATAATTATAAGCTTTCTAGCATTATATGCATGTTCCAAAAAAAATCCCAAATGCTTCAAACTCTACTATGGAGGGCTTGGGGGCGCTACTGTTTGGTTGTCATCTTCCATTGGCTTCAGCAAGTGATTGACCTCCAAGCCGTCATCGTTTTTCTCTAGACACCAACCCCAACAACAACAACGCAACGTTAGATCTGAAGAGAGGAAGAGAAAAGGGAACAAAAAAACAAGCCCGAGAGCTTAAAGCTCGAGAGGATTCAGTAGCATTTGTCTTATTGGATTTAATTTGCTTCCACGGGCGAAATACTCTCCTGTCGTTGCTGCTTAAGAAAAAGCTTCGTAAGCACGAACGGCACGTGAGAAGATGAGAGGATGTGCATACATCGTCCGCGTACCCGTGTTGTTTTTCCCTTCTCAGAGGAATCTGTGCCTGAATATAATGTTGGGCGAAGTTATTATCGCTTTCGTACCATGCAGTGTGGGCATGACGTACTCATCAACGACTTCATTAATTTCGGGGTCGTACCCCTTGGTGGAAACCATTTTTAAGTTTAATAATTCGGAGCTTCGGTTCCGAAATTTTTGGAATGGTTCGGTTGCAAACTGAACCATTAAAATGGAAAAATTGTTGTCTTCCTCTCACACGGTTTCTGTCACGATGACATCGAACCTGAGTGGGAGTGAAGCCAATCTGTTCTCCCTTCCACACATCGACAGATCCATACTTTTAGATGGCAAGCGCGTATCAATGACGTCACGTATAATTTGACGTCATATATACGATAATCTTGATTTTAGTGATTGCTGGTTGTGGCTAGCAAGCCAAATTGACACGTTTTTTGGAGAGATGATTTTTGATATTTACTATGAAAAAAAATTTTTCAAGCTATTTTGTAATTTTTTCTTTCTTTTATAGGTTGTAGAAGAAAAAAAAACAAATTGTTCAAGATAAAAATCATTTTTATTGTACTGCTCAGTTTCACAAAAACGTCGAGAACAAAGTTTACAAAAATTCACACAAATACACACAAATACACAGACATCATCAGAACTCGTCGAGCTGATTAGATAGGTACTTATAAAGGTATATCTAAGACCCATAATTAATGATCTCCCAAATCGACCGATAACTATACCTTTCTGTAAGAAAGGCAAAAAGGTCCCCAACCATTCTTTCAAATAACTCAACGTTTACTCTGGGAACAGTCCAATGACCAGTAAAATATATTTTCAAAATCCATTAGGAACATGAATTTATAATTAAAAATTACAATATAAAAAAAGGTCCCCAACCATATGTTTCAAAAATTCAACGATTGCTCTGGGTAACCTATTGAGTGAAGACGGCGAGAATAGAGTATCAACGATTCCAATATAGAGTCCAAAGATGGGTTAAATATATTTTCAAAATCGATTAGGAATATGAATTTATAATTAAAGATTACTATATAAAAAAAAGGTCCCCAACCATATGTTTCAAATAATTCACGATTGCTCTTGGTAACCAATGGATTGCAGACAGCGAGAATATCAATGATTCTAACATAGGTCCAATGATGGGTAAAATATATTTTCAAAATAAAAATTAAAGATTACAATATAAAAAAAAGGTCCCCAACCATTCTTTCAAATAACTCAACGTTTACTCTGGGAACAGTCCAATGACCAGTAAAATATATTTTCAAAATCCATTAGGAACATGAATTTATAATTAAAAATTACAATATAAAAAAAGGTCCCCAACCATATGTTTCAAAAATTCAACGATTGCTCTGGGTAACCTATTGAGTGAAGACGGCGAGAATAGAGTATCAACGATTCCGATATAGAGTCCAAAGATGGGTTAAATATATTTTCAAAATCAATTAGGAATATGAATTTATAATTAAAGATTACTATATAAAAAACAAAGAATATATGAAAAATTGAGCACCTGTCCAACTTTGAAGCGCATTTTCTCGAATCTATCATTTATCATAATCATCAACGCATAAGTATATCGATCATAAAAAAACAGACCGATCAAAATCAATTAAGAAGACGATTATAAAATTAAAGATTACAATATAAGAAAAAGGTTCCCAACCATGTGTTTCAAATAATTCAACATTTGCTCTGGATAACCTATGGAGTCAAGACAGCAAGAATAGAGTATCAATGATTCTAACATAGAGTCCAATGATCGGTAAAATATATTTTTAAATTTGTATCTATGTTCATTTTTACAATTTTTAGTTTAGTAAATGAAATGTCGGCCTGGTCTACACGCATAGGTGTAATGGTCAGAATCAATTATCAAGGCGAATATAAAATAACGAATACAATATCAAGAACCGGTTCAACTTCAAAGGCTGATCCTCCGGAGCCACTAAAAGAGAACTGAATGTCGAGAAAATTGGCGCTGTCATGATTATTTTGAATACAGCACGTCACTGGTACGGCCGTTCGCAAGCAGAGTTCATTCCGGAGATTTCACTGTAGATCCGTTGCTATCTGTTCGTTCTTTCATGATTGGATATTACAATTTTTGTCCCTGTAAAAATCAAAATCAAAAATCAAATTAATTTTGAATTAAATTTTCATTTAATTTTTCAATACATTTTTACCACTACGAAAACATGCTTCGAATTTTTGTGTGCTTCCATCAGCTGGAACTTGGCCCGATCGCTGTAGTCGTTCGGGGTCATCACCCGGACTATCTGGACAAATCGAGCTGCGTACATGTACTTTTACTAGTGCTTCTTCGGCAGGCTTTCGTAGCTGAAAATACTGTCCGCTTCGCCCGGGAGTAGATCGAGTGATTCGTCCTTTACTGGTACAGCTTTTCCCCATCATTCGGATGGAACCTAACGAACACAATCCTCTCGCTAGTGGGCCTTGTAATCGATAAATTCTAGCACCACTTCGCCACCGTGTTGTATGTTGCAACCCAGTCTGCATTTCTTGTCCTGTGCCTGTTCGGAAGCCTGCGAGCGATGTTGAATGAAGGTAGTTCGAGCCTCTTTCAGGGAGGCTTCACTAGACTGTGCCGGAGAGGCTTGCAGCTGATAATGATTGTTTTTTGGCTGAAAGCGATCAAGATAATCCTACAAATAGAAAAAGGAATGTGTTGAAAACCATGAAAGTGAACCATTAATAAATATTTGATGTACTTACGTTCGATTTCGGTGAAGACATCCAGACAGCAGACTAGATTGCCGAAAATGATGTTTTTCATCCAGATGCCTGAAGGATTCGACCCGTCGTATTGTCGTAGAAAGTGTTATTTTTATTTTGTTTGCACTCACGCTCCTTTTTTTAAACTCAAAATTAAGTAGTTTTGGTTCAAAACAGCACTTCGGTGGCAGCCCTCAACTTTGAGTTCAACTGGGCAATAGCAAAACTAAGTTCTGATAGGCATACTCAATACTAAGTTCGGCAGCCGAACTCGAATTTATCCTTTTTTTCGAGGGTAGCTTTTTTTTTCAGGGAATTAAAGGATGAAAAAAATTTATTGTACCCAGATGTTGCTGTTCCGGTACATTGCATTGCATCCGGTACAATTACGGAGCGGTGAAAAGTTTTGACACTCCCGGTCAAAGAAAACTTCCGGATGTTACTTCCTACGGGAAGTACACAACATCCGGAAGTTTCCGGACATTCCAAGCCGCTCACCGTATGATAACAATGACGGACAGAATTTTACGCTGACACGGTGAGCATGCATTCCGTTATGAAGTTCCTTCATAGTCTTCCGGTAATTGTTCCGGAACGACAAAATTTTGCGACGTGTTCGTTGGTTTCTGTTCCGGTTCGAACTGAACTCGCTAAGTGTTTTCAGTCCAACAAAGAGAGTTCAATTTTTAGTTCATAAGGTCGAACTCAGCTTTGCTCCCTCGCCGAAGGAAAAAAAAGGATGAATTTTGAATTCGCAGTTCGAATTCCGTTTTAAACCATCGCAAGGAGGAAAAAGAGTGCTTAACTTTATGAAGAGATTAACCACCGTAATTTTTGTTTGTTACTTTGATTTATCGGCCTAGCGGTGAAAAGTGATGTCCTTTTTAGTAGGGACATCTAAAGATTATGAAATTTTTATATAGATGGATAGAAGGTTAGAGGAAATGAAAGATGGTGAAAATGAGCGGGTAGAATTTGTCTAGAAGCATTACCATCACATACCAAATTTTTGTTCCTCACGAGCCTACTACTATGAAGTGGTAGATACAGATAGAGTTGCATCTACCACCACACATTAGTAGGCTTAGCGTGGTCCGCCCCACAAGCGAGAACTTGTAGTGCGGACGAACAAAAAGATGGTATGTGATCGCTCAGATAAACTCCCTTTAACTCAGAAACGCATCTATCGATGTTTAAGTCTTCTCAGTTTGTTATCTTCGCATTCGTTACATGCGGGGTTTGCATGCGAAACGGTACGGTCGATAGTCTGATAGTGACCAACCACCGATGCTATGATGTCGTGTTTTTATTTCTTTTTGGCCAAAGTTATTTAATTTTATGAAGAGATTAACCACCGTAATTTTTGTTTGTTACTTTGATTTATCGGCCTAGCGGTGAAAAGTGATGTCCTTTTTAGTAGGGACATCTAAAGATTATGAAATTTTTATATAGATGGATAGAAGGTTAGAGGAAATGAAAGATGGTGAAAATGAGCGGGTAGAATTTGTCTAGAAGCATTACCATCACATACCAAATTTTTGTTCCTCACGAGCCGTACCGTTTCGCATGCAAACCCCGCATGTAACGAATGCGAAGATAACAAACTGAGAAGACTTAAACATCGATAGATGCGTTTCTGAGTTAAAGGGAGCTTATCTGAGCGATCACATACCATCTTTTTGTTCGTCCGCACTACAAGTTCTCGCTTGTGGGGCGGACCACGCTAAGCCTACTAATGTGTGGTGGTAGATGCAACTCTATCTGTATCTACCACTTCATAGTAGTAGGCTCGTGAGGAACAAAAATTTGGTATGTGATGGTAATGCTTCTAGACAAATTCTACCCGCTCATTTTCACCATCTTTCATTTCCTCTAACCTTCTATCCATCTATATAAAAATTTCATAATCTTTAGATGTCCCTACTAAAAAGGACATCACTTTTCACCGCTAGGCCGATAAATCAAAGTAACAGAGTGCTTAACTTTAAGTTCATAAAATCGAACAATGTTTTGAACATCGGTCGTACTTAATTTTGAGTTAAAATAAAGGAGCGTGCATATATTACACGACTTATGCCTAAGACCACTATGGCCCAACTTGGTTAAAATGTTTTCTCTTCAATGAGCTTCGAAAACGATGTTTTTTCACTCCTCGATAAAATGCGTGCTTCTTCAAAATGGCAACGTGCGTGCTCTTCACTTTGAAAATGGCAACGAATGGAAAAATATCTCAATGTCAACTTTTTTAACCTTTTAATATTTTTTACATGAGAACTTCCATCATGATTGCAGTTTTTCCAAAAATTCATTCAAAAGCAACAATATTAAAAAATTAATTAAGTAACCATATAAAATGGTTAATGAAAATGAGCGTGTGAAGAAATTGATATGGTGTGCTTCGTTCTCCCACACGCGCCCCTTCGTCGTTTTGTCCTTCACAGAGCAACCTGAAGTATCAATCACTTTCGTACCATGCAGTGTGGGCACGACGTACTCATCAACGACTTCATTAATTTTGGGGTCGTACCCCTTGGTGAAAACCATTTTTATGTTAATTATTTCGGAGCTTCGGTTCCGAAATTTTTTGAAATGGTTCGGTTTCACACTGAACCATTTAAATGAAAAACTGAAATACAACCTTTTGGCCGGGAAATTTTGAACTGTCGTCTTCCTCCCACACGGTTTCTGTCACGATGACATCAAACCTGAGTGGGAGCGAAGCCTGTCTGTTCTCCCTTCCACACATCGACAGGTTCATACTTTTAGATAGCAAGCGCGTATCTATGACGTCACGTATAATTTGACGTCATATATACGATAATCTTGATTTTAGTGATTGCTGGTTGTGGCTAGCAAGCCGAATTGACACGTTTTTTGGAGTGATGATTTGATGATAATTACTATGAAAATTTATTTTTCAAACTATTTTGTTTTTTTTTTCTTTCTTTTATACATTGAAGAGGGAAAAAAATCAAATTTTTTATGACAAAAATCATTTTTATTGTACTTCCCAGTTTCGCAAAAACGTAGTGACAAAGTTTATAAAAAAATCACACCAATACATACAAATACACTGACATCGTCTGAACTCGTCGAGCTGATTCGATAGGTACCTATAAAGGTATATCTAAGACCCATAATTAAGGATCTCCCAAATCGACCGATAACTATACCTTTCTGTAAGAAAGGCAAAAAAGGTCCCAAACCATATGTTTCAAATAATCAAACGATTTCTCTTTGGAGTGAAGACAACGAGAATAGAGTATCAATGATTTTAACACAGAGTACAAAAATCGGTAAAATATATTTTCAAATCGATTAAGAACATGAATATAAAATTAAAGATTACAGTATAAAAAAGGTCTCCAACCATGTGTTTCAAATAATTTTGCGTTTGCTCTGGGAACAAACGTTGGAGTGAAGACAGCGAGAATAGAGTATCAATAATTCTAGCATAGAGTCCAATGATCAGTAAAATATATTTTAAAAATCTATTAGGAACATGAGTATAAAATTAAAGATTACAATATAAAAACATCAATTAATTAACTCAAGAATAGATAGTTCGAGCTCATCATTTGACCAGTGGTATCTTTTGTCCAAAAATGTCATTATAATTTCATGGTATGACTGGGAGTCAAGTGCAGCTTGATCTGGTTCTGTTGAAGGTTAAGTGTATAGCAGAACTGGGTTTGTTACACTTGTCATCACGGAATGGCGCAGTTCGAAGAGTTGTTACAGCCGAGTCCTTCGAGCGCAGAATTGAGCATTCCTTTTCGATTCAGGAATAGCAGGGGGAACCTTGGTTTATCATGCCTCCTTGTGGTCCAGTGCTGCACGGAATGATGTTGCAAACTTGGAGGGTTGAGTGCTTGGGAATTTACTACAGGGACCGATAAGTATTTTTGTTGGATTGGGGCAAGCCTGAACGAACCGACAGTGGTTGCGTATTGGAAAAACATTGTGGTGCAGCTGAGTTCAGTTTCCTGGTCATACTTCGCACAGGTGCAGTGCAGCCGCCTTGTGGTTGTTTGGCGTACAGATGAACAGAGGTCTGCTGATTTTGTGGAGAAACTGGGCATACTCCGCGCTGTGTGTGACATGCCTGAGGTGCTGTGTGAGCGAGGAGCGGCAGTCCAGTGTGATGCACGGTTGATTGTTATTGCGCCCACAAGGGGAAGGACCACTGGATCGTTAACGGCAGAAGTTGCTGAGCTGCTGGAACCATAGATCGGTGAGTGCTTTGCAGGGCTCGTTGGGGGCCTTCTGATTGATCGTTGTCCCAAAAGTTTCAAGTATCTTGTCGGCATTCAGTTCAGTTGTTCCTGTGGCTTTCCCGGTTGCTGGTTGTTGTGGCAAACGCGGACAATTTTGACGAAAGATGAATCTGTTTAGTGATGCAGGACTTTGATGTTTTCTTCAAAACGTAAACACGTTACATGCGTTACTCTCGAATATGCACGCTCAGCCAAGTGAACATTGAAAACAAACAAATTAATGCTAAACGTTACTCTCGAATATGCACGATCAAAAAAAGTTAACAATGAACGAGTAACACGATTGGCAGTATAAAATTTTTTGGCAACAACGCAAATTTGTGAGCACGCAAATAAAAAAAGCAAAGAGCTTATTTCAGTGGCTAGAAAAGTAAAAACCAAAACCTATTAAGCAGTTGGCAGAATGTACAAAACAGCCCAATGCAGATTACCAAACGGGGACGACTGATTTGAATCCGGTAGAAAAATGTTGGTAGGCTATTTCATCCACAACCAGCACCATGTATGATAATTATTTTTTCAGCAAGAATTTCTTAAGTTTTTGATACTACTAAAGTTTGAATATTGTACCGGAAAGAAATCCCAGCATGACAGGTGGGAGCCAAACCTGGAGTGACTTTCCAGATGTACTTGCAAGTCACAGAGGTTCATTTTTTATCTGAGCGACAAAATGACAGACGACGATGTTAACAGACGACCATGGTAGAGGCGGAATACCTGGGTGCGTTAGAATTCGAAACACTTTTACCATAACAGTTAGCGGTAAGAAGTTTGAAACTTTTTTGCTTGAAATTAGTCGAAAAACATTTGATACACCTTTTCCAGACGATCTCCCGATTTAATACACTTTACACTTTAACTTTAACACTTTACACTGAACTTTTTTAACCTTTTAATATTTTTTACATGAGAACTACCATCATGATTGCAGTTTTTCCAAAAATTCATTCAAAAGCAACAATATTAAAAAATTAATTAAGTAACCATATAAAATGGTTAATGAAAATGAGCGTGTGAAGAAATTGATATGGTGTGCTTCGTTCTCCCACACGCGCCCCTTCGTCGTTTTGTCCTTCACAGAGCAAGCTGAAGTATCAATCACTTTCGTACCATGCAGTGTGGGCACGACGTACTCATCAACGACTTTATTAATTTTGGGGTCGTACCCCTTGGTGAAAACCATTTTTATGTTAAATATTTCGGAGCTTCGGTTCCGAAATTTTTTGAAATGGTTCGGTTTCAAACTGAACCATTTAAATGAATAAATGAAATACAACCTTTTGGCCGGGAAATTTTGAACTGTCGTCTTCCTCCCACACGGTTTCTATCACGATGACATCAAACCTGAGTGGGAGCGAAGCCTGTCTGTTCTCCCTTCCACACATCGACAGGTTCATACTTTTAGATAGCAAGCGCGTATCTATGACGTCACGTATAATTTGACGTCATATATACGATAATCTTGATTTTAGTGATTGCTGGTTGTGGCTAGCAAGCCGAATTGACACGTTTTTTGGAGTGATGATTTGATGATAATTACTATGAAAATTTATTTTTCAAACTATTTTGTTTTTTTTTCTTTCTTTTATACATTGAAGAGGGAAAAAAATCAAATTTTTTAAGACAAAAGTCATTTTTATTGTACTTCCCAGTTTCGCAAAAACGTAGTGACAAAGTTTATAAAAAAATCACACCAATACATACAAATACACTGACATCGTCTGAACTCGTCGAGCTGATTCGATAGGTACCTATAAAGGTATATCTAAGACCCATAATTAAGGATCTCCCAAATCGACCGATAACTATACCTTTCTGTAAGAAAGGCAAAAAACGCGCTATTATGATTTGCGATTAAAAACACCCGAGAAAATATTTGCTAAACAGGCATTGGATTTTTTTTAGGGTCCTCTCCTATGAGAGTAGTAATTTCCGCCTCAAAATTGTATACTTTTTCATTTACTCAGCTCACGATAGAACTGAGTTATGTTATGGTAAACAAAGTGTAGTTTTGATTAATCTTTCAAATGGTATCATTATTTTGATGATATTCAATACCTTTTAAGATTAAACCTCAAAATTGTGTGTGCGTTTTGAGAATTTCAACCTCTGTACATTACCCCCATACGACAATGTTAAATTCCCCACACAAACATGTCGTCCCTGTGTTTCAAAGACACAACACGGTGGGGAAATCATCCCTGCCATATGTATTTTGTGATTTATTAGCTGACCTAGATTTGGGCTTAGCCGCCGGCCGCCATCCGGTGATGATGTTATCCCAGTGACTGACTTATGGCCGTCGTGTGACGCCATATGCATCATTCTTCGTCCTTCGTTTGCGTTCCCGTGCCAAAGCTTTTCGAGGACAGACAGCAGCAACAACTGATGGCAAAAGGTTGACCCTTCGCATCCATTCAATCCTGGAGCTGCTTCTGGGAGTGTTCTTATTTCCGGAATGATAAATGTGTAACGGGCTGCTCCATCGCTAAGAATGACCAGAAAGAACGAGTCCTTGAAACGGTTTTAGTTTTACTTAGTAAACATTTGAATTATCAGAGGCGCCCTCAAGCTTTTCAGTCAATCCAAATTCATAGCAACATTGGATATAAACGTACCTCCTATAAGCGTCGAGAAGCATAACGTCATTCCGTTGACAGATGACAGTCATTTCGCGGGTCGTTTCAGGAATGATGGGCGCTCATATGTTCTCTGGGCTAAGTAAGAGCCTAGGTCTTACTTAGAGAGCGGTTCAGTTGTGAGGAAAATCCTTAGCTGCCTTCCATTTCATCGCAAAGGCCCCTGGAACCTCACGTCAAACGTCGGATTGCACACATTTGCTGATGATGCTGATGTTTTGCGAAATTCTGGCAGTGGAACACGTCAAATGGGATTGGATTTTCGTGCAAGTGATATGTTGCAACTCAGTCCAATGGAGGATGTTTGTTAGTTGGGGAGATCACGTGCCACGTTTCTGGGTGAATTTGAATTCATGGCTTATGGTTCGGTTGAAATGGCTGGAAATTACGTTTCAGAATAATTTATTGGCAATCGGCCGGCGTGCACCAAAATGTATCATCGGCTGACGTTTTGGAGATTGATGCTTAGCAAGAACTTCTTTTTTGAACAGTTATTTTGTACATTTTCATGTTTACAGACAAAATGAATATTTATATAAACAATTTTTGTTAAATTATGGCTTGAAAAAACTTGAATGTTTTTTATTAAACCATAGATTTTTACAAATCTGACTTAAATATTCATCTTTTCGCTTGTGTCAAGTCCCAACGACCGTTTTAAATCAATTTTATGATTTTTTTTCGGTTGAACCACTAGACGTGTTCAATAACACCGGAAAGAACAGTCAATAAGTCAGTTATAATGGGGTCGCATTTCTATAGACCAAATTGATTTCGAACAAATTTATTTTGAAGTTTCATAACACATTTGTCTTTTGTATAATGGAAATTTTCAGCATAAAACTGTTTCTCTGATAGATTTAAACTAGCATGAAGCACTTGATAGAAACAGATAAACGTGAAAATGCCCGCTTATACAAGCCTAGAATCGGTATTGCTGCGTGGGGTGGGACTGTTAATTTTTAACTCAACTGGATAAAATTGTCCAAAATTGTAAGCTAGCATCTAAATCTAAAACAAATGTTGGTAAAATGTACCAGATGAATTTACCAACACAACAATTTAAAATATTGAAGCCGTTTATTTACTTCGATGATGGTTTATTAATTTTTGGAATCAAATAGGTACGATTACGCCCTTCCGAAAATGAGGAGCTTCAAAATTCGAAATTTTACACAGGTTTTTGGTTTTTTTTTTCATTCAAGCTTGGACATCGGATCGGCAATCTCTGTTTTGATAAAATTAAAATGATGCTATTTTCTCAGCTTTTATTTTTTTAAACTGTACAGAACAACTCATATACCATGGCGCCATTTGGAAAGAAATTTACTTTTAAAAGAACTGGAAACATTGCCATCTATTGCGCCGCTGAAAAGTTATAAATAAAGCAGTGGATGTCACTGTTTTTCATCCATTTTAACGGCTTCTTCAAAAGAGTGCATTTAAGATTTTGCACAAGTTTCTGAAGATTTTTCGTTCGAGCTTGTACATCTGTGATCTTTTTAATACTTTTATCGACCAAAATATCAAAAATAAAAAAAATATATCGAAGAGCAAAAGGCGAAAATTACTAAAGTTAAACAAAAAAAAAAAGAAAAAAAACTCACAAATGACAAACTTCTGCTGCCGACCGTGCCTTTTGTACGTCTCGGTGGTCGAGTGGTTAGCGTGGTAAGACGGTAATCGCTGGTCCACTGATGGCATGGGTTCGATTCCCATCTCGGTGTTTAATGTGTTAATCTTAAGTTGTCCATGTCATTTATTCAGTCTGTAAAGCCGAAATCGGCTTAGACGGTGTCTGTCTTTTTTTTAGATTAAAAAAACTAAACAACACAAATTTCAACTTTTGCATGCCAAATGTCCTTAATATGGGTGAAGAAATTAATGATGCAGTAAAATTAAATTAAATTAATTCAAATAGCTCCAGAAGTTTAATGTCAATGAACACTAGAGATTTTTGGACAAATAAAAAAGACATCGCGATAGGTAAATTCATGTAAAACATGTAAAAGTATACCGCAGCCCGTGGCATAGAGTCTTCTAAGCCTTCTTAGCCAGTGAATCCCGGTCACGGCATATAGAGTACACTATCTGTGGGTTGGTAGTTTTAGCATTTGTAAGATGTTAGCCATCATATCTTCGAAAGATGTACGCTTAGAGTTAAGAAAAATGAATCTCTTCGAGAAAACATCAAGTTTCATTGAGATCTTGTTTGTGTTTGTGTTCGTTAAAAAAAAGAAAAAAAAAACCATGTTTAGATACAATACATCTTAAAAATTCGTTAAACTCGATTTCTTATGGAAAACTGAATTACTCCAATAGTCAAAATCTCCAGAAAAAAATCACTTACAAACAACTCGTTTTTGTGAAAATGTCTGCTGAATCAATTGGTTTGATTTTTTTTACAAATTGACCCAATTCCCTCTTAAATTTACAGATTTTTGTATACATGGAGTTAATCTTTTCAAAATGCTGATGAGACGTTTGAGGATTTCTGTTTTATCTGACGGGTTTTCAGTGGGGGTCTTCAGATCTTCTCCAAAATTTCAAATTTTATCAATTTTCACGACTCACTTTTTCAGATTTTAAAATTTTATTTTTCGAAATAGGTTCAGTCGATTTTTTTAAAAATAGAACCATGTAACTTTGTACGGATATCCTTAAATTGCACATCTTAATGCATTTAAATTTTATCAGCTTTAAATAATACATTATTAGAAAAAATTGAAGTTATTATCCTTAACATGAAAAATTGAAAATGATTATAATTTCCATTTAGTCTTTTCTTTGGTGATTTTTGAGGGAAAAAAACGAAACTTTCAGCGCTTTGAGGCACCACTAAATCAATTCCGGTTGAGCTGAAATTTGTATTTTTTTCGTAAGTAATGTTCATGGTCCATTTTCAAAATTCCATATTTAAATTTCCACCTATGTTTTCCTACCAGAACTTAGACAATTTTTTTAAATTTATTTTAAGAAAGTGAATCTTAATGTTTCTACAAAGTTTTTGCAATAATTAGTCGATTTCTAGTTTTCCAAAGGTGTTCAATGGGTAGATAATTGTTTTCGACAGGTGAAATTGTACAATCTGGAAAATAATTCGGCTTTTCAGTCAATTCACGAATCTAAAACACCTTCTCTTCTCATTCCAATAAGAAGAATAATAAGAACAGAAGGTGTTTTGAGTCCGTGAATTGACTGAAAAAGCCAAAATATTTTCCCGTTTGTTTAAAATGGGTTTGGAAGAGATTTTCCTATAGCGCTAAGGAATTCGACATTTGAGGTATAAAAGTTTATCAAACTGCTTAATTTATTCATTTACATGACAACTTTTAGGGTTAATTTTGAACCAGAAGAAAACAGGTTGGAATTATAAAACTTTGATATTGTTTTCAATTAATCACGGTTTGCCAGCATCAAGTCCCCAACGCCAATTGTTTTATCTAGAGAATAGAAACTTATACTTAATTTTTCCGAAGAACAATTTGAAACAAATTTAACAAAGCAATTTTGACGATTTTCAATCATATATATTTTAACAAGCAAAACACCTAGTGGTACTAAACATATTTCGCTTACTGTACAGATCAGTGGTTTTTAAACTCACCGCCCCCTTTTGCTGGATTTCCGAGCTCACCACCTTCCTTAGCAAATTTTGTGAAAATTAATATACTTACAGTTGAAAGTTCTACCTTGAGAAGTTTTTGAAAAGTTCTATCGACTGGATCAAAAGTAACGCGAGGTATAGTATTATAGAGTTGGATTGAAAGATGCGATTTCTATACAATTTTGGGCGAATGTACGCATATGAAAAATATCATAAGAGTAAGGAGTAGAAGAAGTTGAAAGTTGAAGTGATAGTGTGCTCGCTTACCCTTTTTAAAGAGCTATTAACGATACTTTAATGGAACGTTTGATTGTATTTCGAAGATATCAGACTTATATATTTCCAAAGAAAAGTTTATTAAAAAAATCTCGAATTCTTGTACAACTGAGTAATAATATCTTGATCTAGTATACAACATTTAATTTTTTTAACTGGAAAAAACCTACAGGTCGGAAATATTAACAAAATAATTGGGGATGAATTCCAATTATTTTATTCATTATCTAATGGGTTGTAGGTTTATAAGTTTCTAGTAAATTTCCGATGGAATAAAAGTTGTAACCTGTAATTTTAAGAAAATTAATACAAAAACACGGAAGCGTGTTTTTATTAGAAACAGTTTTAATGAACTTAATCGCTCTTTGGTTTTGAAGGCTTTAAATGGTCATGAAAGTCTGGAAATGACGAAGAACGTAGTAATATCAAGGTTTTTTAATAGCGACAAATAAATTCGAGAAAAAAATCAATAAAAATGTTAAATAAAAATCCACAGAATGCTTCAAAAACTCGAACAGCAGATTTTTTTTGTTAAGTGTTCAAATTTGTCAGTGAAACGAAAATCAAACCTTACTGAGCATTGATACAAGCAGGCTCGTGCGTAGGAAACGTCCAGGGGGGGCAGGAGAAAGTTTTTAAAATCATTTTCGAATCATTTCAAAGTTTAGTTAGAAAAACATGATCAAATTTAAAAAGGTGATTTAAACCAATAAAAATTAGTTAAACGTTTATAAACTTTCAAGTGCGAATTATATAGTTTAAAATTTCAAGCTCTGAATATTTTTTGGCTGTAAATTTAAATATTGGGTGCTGACAAGGACAAAAGGTAGACATTGTGTTTTCCTTATTGAAACTTAAAGAAGATTATGTTTTCAGAAACCGAAATTAAGAATGCAAAGTGATAGATTAACTTTTTAAAAAAATTTCAAAAAAATAAAAAAGTTTGACTATGATTTCCGGTCAATTTATTTGAAAATGTCTAAAAACTATACTGAAAATGTGTAAAAACTATACTATATAATTCGATAGCTTTACTTAAAAAAACAAACGAAACATGAAACATATGAAATTTGTGGCCTTGTATAATTTAACAAAACCCTTTTGAATGTGGATCTTAGCGTTTAGAAGAACAAGAAACACAAATTAAAATTGAGGCTAATTTTTTTTCTTGAAGAATTTTTTTGAGTGACAGAAATATAATTGAGGTTTCAGTTTTTTCGGCTAAAAAAGTATTTTTTCACTAAAACTTATCGACAGATTTTAAATCGTATTTAAGGTAATCGGACATTTGCGGTAGTTAGACTCACCTTTCGGTCCCAACAGTGTCCGATTAAGGATAGAGTACTGTACAACCAATTTTTTATGTCAAGATTGGAGTTTCAATACAAAACTTAAATTTGCAATTAAAATTTGAGTCAACTTTTTTTCCTGTTGGGGAGTGAGTCCACTGCAACCATTTAGTTGACCAATTTTTGTTTTACTCCTCGTAACTTTTTTTTTACTTTGCTATGCTACTTGACACCCCTGCTCTATTGGTTGAAGTTGCAGTTATAACTGGTAGTTCTACAAGCAAACACATATCTAGGTAGGATCTCCAAGTACAATCTATCCCTTGAAAAGATCCATCCACATGCATGTGCTGCATTATTGAGGCATACAATTCCAAGGTTCACCCGGCTAGCCTTTTACTAATGCTGAATAAAACCACCAACCTTCATCATACTATGTGTGTCAGCTTATTCCACGAACGGGATTCGATCTTATGACCGTTAGCTTAGAAGACAAGGATGGTATCCTCTAGGTCATGATCTGCTGATTTAGTTTCAACTTGGAAACATCTTCATATAAAATGTCTTAAACCTTGAATTATTTAGAACTAATTCTGCCAGAGGCGATCTAATTTTTTGAAATGTCATTAGCACTTCTTTTAAAATACCATTTGGGATCAAGCCACTTCCCAAGACTACGGTAAATTCCTTTCCTGAACTGAAAATTTTACTTGGAAAAAATCTCCATAGAGGAAAAATTCTCCATAAATAACTTCTTGAACTTTGAACTATCATTTCAATTTTGAACTGTTTCCAAATTAAAGCAATTAATATCCAAACTGCCCACCTCAGCCCTTCCAACGCCCCCCAAAATTCAAAATTTTGCTCTAAACGCCCTCCTGGGGGCGAAAGGGTCCATTTTGAAAACCACTGGTATAGATAGATCGATACATTATTAATGAACAAAAAACTTAATCAACACTTTTTATTTTCATCTTTTTTCAGATACTCGAGCTAATTGACATAGTTCCGCTATCATCAACTTCGGTCCGGTTAGAGTGGCTCCTCCACATAAGCGGTTCCGATCAGTACGTTGAAGGTTTCTACGTCCGCTACCGGGAACTTCAGGATTCGCGCTCCACTAATCGATACAGTATGCTTTCGATTCCGAACAACGAAATGGAAAGCCACATCATCAGCAATCTGAGCAAATTCACCAAGTACGAGTTCTTCCTGACACCGTACTTCAAGAATCTCGAGGGGCAACCGAGTAATGCTCGGATTGTTCAAACCATGGAAGATACCCCGTCGACTGCTCCAGTTAACGTTCAAACCGGAATGCTGAATCTAACGGCCGGTTGGGTTCGATGGGGCGCCCCTCCTAAGGATCAACTCAACGGAGTCCTCCAAGGATACAAAATTCAGGTCAAAGCTGGTAACATTTCCAAACTATTGGCTCAGATGACCCTTAATGCCACCACGAATTCTGTTATGTTGAACAACCTGACAACGGGTTCTGGTTACACCATTCGAGTGGCCGCTTTCAATCGAGTTGGACTTAGTCCTTATTCGAAATCGGTCCACCTGGTGATGGATCCCTCGTTTGTGATCGTTCCTCAAGGTGTTCACAATAGCTACAACGACTACGAGGACTTCCGGCATCACAATTTCCTTCATGAAACGTGGTTCATGATCTTCGTGGTTCTTTCCCTCTTCATTATTCTTCTATTCACAATCATTGGAGGAGTCATCTTCTTTAAGAAGCGTCAAGGACTTGGAAAACCAGTGGTAACAGTACCGATCGGAGCGAGACGTGATCTACCTAACGCTTTGAGTGTCACTCGAAAAGATAACGGAATTTGGATTGATCGGGGCTGGAGGACTTGTGATACGGATAAGGATTCTGGGTTGAGCTCGATAAAACTGCTGGAGGGAAATCAGATTTACCCGAATCAGGCGCTCTCCGATGGAGGCACTGAGTACGCCGAGGTAGATCCACGGGGGATAACCTCTTTCTACAACTGTCGGAAGGTGAGTGATCAAAAAATTATTAACATAAAACGTTTCATTCCAATGCATCATATGATGTTTGAAATACTTGAAAAAATACGTAATTTTGAAATCTCTCTGCAAAGCATTATGCTTAAATGTTTAAGAAAGACTTGGACGTATTCAACTATTTCCAATTTCCAAGTCAATGCTCCGAAACTCAAGACACAAGTATTAATGGCATAAATTTTAAATTTATCAATACGCTTCAAAGTTGCTCATGCGAAAACAATTTTCTTGACAAATTTGACAAAAATTAAAGATTCAATGAGTCTAACAATTGATGTATCCGCAAACTTAAACTAATAATCGAAACTTTGTTTAACTAATAATTTAATTAAATATTGATTTACTTCCACAATTATAATCATTTTTAAAAACTTTTAGTTGTCAATTCAAAAATAAATGTGTTGTTACAACACGGCTTGAATTCTTTTTTATATCAACTTACCAACAAAATAACCCAGCTTTGCTTAAGTATTGATCAAAATAATTGATATTTCAAATCCCGATCTCTTCATGTTTTCATTCTTTCCCAAAATGGAGGGAAGAGGGCTCTCATACAAAATAAATAAAAGTATGACACAATCTAACAATTTTTAGAAACTACTGAGCCAATTAACGTGATTTTTTTGTAGCCGTTTTTAATACCGGGAATACATCAAATATCTCCAAATCTAAAATAAAGGGGAGCTCCTTTACTAAATTATCCAAAATTTGACACAACTCGAACAATTTTCAGAAAGTATCGAACTGCTCAACGTAAAATTCGGTGTGAAGCCGTTTTCAAGACCGGAAATGATTTCTGTAACATTTTCAAACCCCTCCGAATCGGAAAATTGGGGGGAGGAGAGCTATTTTTAATGAAACCAATATCTTAGTGTTTTCATAAAGTCTGTTTTTTTTTCTTTTCTTTTTCTGGGATTTTCATCCTGTGCGGATGATTCATCCGTTAATAAAGTCTGGTATATTTTAATTTTTTTTTTCAAATTTGCCTGTATCTTAATACTCCTCCAGCTTAAAAAAGAGGTATTTTTTTATTTAAGGGTTTTTTTATTGAATTAAATATCCCTCCTATTTTCTTCAAAAGTGTGGCTCCTCCTATCTTAAAACCTTCAAGTTACGTTGAGACTCGAGACAATCTAGAAGCTTAGATGCCATGAAAACTAGTTCGCTTTTGAATAATGTTAAAATTTAATTTAAAAAGAAGTTTATTTTAATTAAAATAATTTTAACGAACTCAATTTTTTATGGAAGGGATATCGAAGCACACCGAATCAGCTAGTTTTGTATAAAAAGTAATATTTGGATTTTGCATCGACTTGGAATTTTTTGAAACACTGAGAATAAATGTAAGCAATGGTCGTAGACACTTGGCGGGTTTTGGGGGTTAGCCCCCCCCCCCCCCCCCCCATGTGGGTCCATCAACAGCTTGCGAGGTATTCTACTATACACTCAAAATTTCTTGTTTTTAATCATACTTTGAAGATGGAGTAATATCATTCGATGTTAAGAATCTTGACTGAGAAATGGTTTCAAAACCTTGAAAACTAATCCGAGGTTCAGAACTCAGCTAGAGTTTAAAAAAAAATCACTTGTTGGTAATAATTAATATCTGAATACTCAATTTTAAATAAGATTTAATTGGATTCTAGTTCCTAATAATCAAAATCGGAATGAAATTTGTGTTTTCATACTTCGGATTATGTATCCAGTTTAGGATTCTTGATTTTAGTTTCGAATCATCATAAAAATTTGAAACAAAAAATCATGTTCAGAATCATCGTATAAGTTTTTAAAATTTAGATTTCCTTGTTTGGTTCAAAATTCCGATTCAGATTCAGCTCGTAAATGAGTTCCAATCAGAATAAAATTAACAAGATTAACTATAAGGTAAAGGTATGGTTTTTAAATTTCCAGATATCGCAGGCTTATAATTCTGATTGTTAGTTCGATTTTAAAGTTTACCCAAAGACAGTTTGTTTGCACAGTTCAGCTGAAAATGACATAAATTAGTTTATTCTGCAAGTTTTGTCTTATGAAAAACTTATTTAAAATAAACATCCACAGGAATTGATTTTCAATGAAAATTGATTAAAGATAAAGGAATATGTAGGGTAACGGACTTATTTTGGACCGGGTACATATTTTGGACCACCTTGTAGCTTTTTGCCGATATTTCTCTCATAAATCATGTTATTCAAAAAATTAATGTACAAATATAGTTAAAGCTACCTCTTATAATTCTAATCACATCTAAAATTTTATTTAGTAAGCTGATAACGGAGAGAAAATTGCAAATCAAGTTTTGATTTTTCACAGTTGGACCGAATCAGGGCCATTTCAGGAGGACGTGCCATTAATGAAGTCAAATTTCATGAGGTTTGCTGCATAGCTGTGATGAATTTTACAAACACAAACATGTACACAGCTATGATAAAACACAAGAAATCTGTTTTGCAAGCTCGAAAACGCAAAATAACTGGTTTTAATAGCAATTTGACCCATGTCGAAAATAGGTCCTACATTATTCCTTAGTGACTTATTTTGGACCACTCAACATAACCAGGGTATTAAACTTGCTGTTAAATATTGCTGAACGTAATAAGACGTTGTACGACGATATGAAAGAATTATGCTCATTTTTTCAATCATTCATCATAAATAAAACTTGGAATTTAAGCATGATTCTATTTAATCAACTCGCCAAAGCCCAAAATCGCCATTAGACGAGGTTCAATTTAATCGGCATAAAACCAAGCCAATCATAGTTTTAACTTACTTTTTGTGCACTATGCTTGAAGTCACGTTAATTTAACAATCTACATCAATGGCAACTGTTTGATGAACAGTTGTTAAAAGCTACAGCTTAAAGAAGCCTCAAAACATGAAAACTTGGACTTGCACCAATTTTTGATTAGGTCATTGATTTTTATGCTGCATGAAAAACTATTGAATGTTTGGTCTAAAAGTTTCAACCATTTAGGATTGCCAGTAAAAAGAGTGCATTCAGGAATGATTTTCGAGGAAAAAAAACTTGGGTAGGTAGAAGAAACGAAATAGTCTAAAGGAGGGGTTTGAAAAAAAAAGACGACAAATCGGCAAATATGCAACGAGTTTAATTTTTGTAACAGTTGAAATATCTCAGTTAATATTAGAACAATTTTATCAAATAATATATTCAATTATAGCTATATATGTTTCAAAACTTGGGAAAAGGTGGTTGAAATGTGTAAATTTTAAAAGCCTAAAAAAAGTTCTAAAAATCTAGTTTTTCAGCCCCTGTGGTTATGCAATTTAAAAAAAAACTGTTGGAAAATTACTCCAAAGATACATTTTATCCTAGAACAAACTTAAAACTGAATTATTGAGAAAAAAAATCTGGCTTTTAGATGGCTAAAAAGATAGCATAAATCTCGCACTTTTTTATCTTTTTGAATCTATCTACAGAACTGAAGCCAAACCAAATCCACTAAGGTTTTGGAAGTCAAAATGCATCAATTGATGTCGCGAAGTTTATGATGTCAGACTTTTTCAATTTATCATTGGGTCACCTGAAGGAGATTTGCGTTCTGAAAATTGAACCTAAAGATAAGCCAACTGGTCAGTATTGAACACTGCAGAACAAA
The DNA here is from genome assembly GCF_029784155.1 of Uranotaenia lowii. Lineage (NCBI taxonomy): Eukaryota > Metazoa > Arthropoda > Insecta > Diptera > Culicidae > Uranotaenia > Uranotaenia lowii. The sequence continues at coordinate 365,907,125 of NC_073692.1, read as the reverse complement.
TTTCGTCGAGATTTCAGTCAGAATTTTCATAACATTTGGAAAACACTATATAACAGAGGAATTTTGCTGTTTTTAATCTATTCTTATCGAACAAACAAAACTTGACTAGTTTATTACAATAAAAAAAGACAAAATTGTCTGAATAATTTGCATAATTGCGCATAAATCGCTGTCGAAATTAAGCAAAATTTAGAAAAAAAAATATTAAGTTTAAGGGTGGTCCAAAATAGGTCCAAAGGGTGGTCCAAAATAGAAACCTAGTGGTCCAAAATACTGACCAGAGTAATGATTGAAGAAACGTGTTTTCAGGCTTAAATCTTGTTACATTGCAACAAACGACGATAATTTTCGATAGAAAAAGCTTTGATCTTCATAATGAACGGATAAAGCAGTCGAAAATTCTAACATTTGCTTTTTTATTCCGGAAAAAGGCTTGGCCACTTCCCAAAGTGGTCCAAAATAGGTCCGTTACCCTATATTCTCTCAAAGAAATTGCAAAAATTTAATCTTTTTCTTTTAATTTTAAATATTGGATTTATTTAAAGATTATTTTTATTCGAAATTGAATGCTTCCTTAAAAAACACTTATTGTAAGTTTAAAATCAATAAGCAAAATTCAGCTGGCCAGATATATCGGATTTCTTTTTTTGGAATATCAAACAAAAAATTCAAATCAATCCAAATCATATTTGTTTTTAAAATTTGTCGCACATTGATGAAATTTTTCAAGTAATATTTTTTAAAATGAACATGAGCGATTTTTTTTTTGGGAGCCTGAAATTCGATTCAAAATTTGGTTATCTGGTCCAGATTTCGGTTTGATGATTTGAAAATAGAATGCCCAAGTATTGCAAGGTTTAAGAAAATAACCTGGATTTTCCCGGCCCACATACGAACGGAAGTACTTTCGGCAATCTTAAGCTAAGTTTTCCAAATTTTGATGCATATTTTAAGATCTGAACCATTGATGAAAGTAAGTTGTTGCAGTATTTTGTTGCAAAATGATTCTCTATACAAAACCTAATCATCATTTGAATGGTTTGAGAATGTATTTTCAAAAGCTTACATTAGACACGAGAATATTTTATTGTTGAAAACTTAAAAATTAATAATCAAATAGTATTTACAATTAATGTTTTTAATTTTTTTATTCATGCATTGTTTGAGCAAAAATGAAAATGTCATGGAAAAAAAGGTCACAAATCCACTGCTCCCCCTCTGGAGTCAGTTTTTTTCACGGCCTTAATGTTAGCCTTCACGTTTCAGTTAACACAATTGCATGCTTCTGGCATGAAATCATAAATTAAAACAGTAGATTAATTCTTGAAAATTTTCGTATTAACTCATGTGAAAAAAGAGCAACTTAAAAGTACAACTCGGTACCGCCTTTTTTTCGTTTCGTTTAAGTTTATGGTATGCCCTAAACACGCAGTTTCAACCTTTCATCCATCATCCATCCATTTTTTGCCGAAATTCTTAGCTTATTGAGCTTGAAGGTGCTTTGAACTAAGTATGGAGAACTTATAAGCAAGTTTAATACGAAACTTATTCAAACATCGATTTATTTTCAAAAGAAGGTGTTTTTTACAACATGCCGTCCTTCCAAATGCCAATTTTTTGTAAATCTGAATTAACAAAATTTGGGCATTTGAATGATGAAATATCATATAAACACCTTCTTTTAAAACTAAATTGATATTTTTAAATGCTGAATTTATCGATTATCTGATGATATTTCAATTTTAGGAAAAAAAAAACCATTTAAGAGTTTAAAAATGTTGAACTCCTCCAAAACTTCTGCCGGTCCAAAACCTGCCCATTATTTTTTAATAATTTTTTTTTCGTTTTTGTTTTACAATATTGTACATTATTTTCGTTTGTAGAACAACACATTTCACTTTTAATTCAATTTGTTCTTATTTAAGTATCTGAAAATTTATGTTTTTGGGGTCCTCCAGAGGAAAACGTTCTCCCGGATAAAAAAAAAACATTGCACGCACAATAGGGAAAACGTGTTCGAACCGCGAAGAAATTCAATATCTTCCCTTTTATAAAATCTATGAAAAATCCATATATTTACTTTTCTTCTGTGACAATGTCCGGAAAATCGATTGGGCAGAGCTTCAGACACCGGACTAGCTTACGAACGGAAATATAGTGCCTTTTTAACCCCTAATTCCCTTATATTTTGTAAAAAAAAGCCAGAAAAACAACATTTGGACTAGGAAATTTATTAGGAAATATATATAGTGTAATTTTTTTTTTTTCAAGGAATCAAAACAAGGCTGTTTCAGCTATCACACGCTTTACAAAATGAAGATTTTACCCTCGATTCCCTTATATTTTTGTGCCATTGTGAACAAAATGAGATTTATCTTGTTTGATTTTTTTTCAAGAAATTGAATGAAGGCTATTTGAGCCATCACACGCATCTGAAACTGGAGCTTTGGCAGTTTTTACCCTTGATTCCTCTACATTTTTCAATTAATTGAGAAAAAAGGATGTTCGAACTTGATCATTTAGAATCAACTCAGGCGTATCTTGAGTGATTATATTTTACGAGTGAGAGATATTTTTCCGAGAAATCGAATGAAGGCTATTTGAACCACCGCACGCATTGGAAAATGGAGTTTTGGCTGTTTTTACCATAAATTCTCCTCCATTATTCAGTTATTTCAGAAAAAAAAACAAGTTCTGCCTTGAAAATTCTGAACCAAATGTTTTCCGAAGAATCGAACGAAGACTATTTGAGTCACCACACGCATCGCGAACTGGAGTTATGGCTGTTTTTACCCTCTATTTCTCTACATTTTTCAATAAATTCAAAAAAAAATAGATTTTATGTACAGGACAGTTTAGGAGCTAATAAGTACTATATGGTGGGATTTCTTTAGGAATCGAATGAAGGCTATTTGAGCCATCGCAGCGATAGGAAAATTGAGTTAGGGCAGCTTTACCCTCAATTCTCCTATAGTTTCAAATATTTTAGAGAAATGCATGTTTTGACTGTAAAATTTCAATCCTAATTAGATTTTTTTCCGAGAAATCGAATGAGGGCCACCGCAAGCTTCGCAAAACGGAGTTATGGCTTTATTATTGAAAAAGTGTAGGGAAATTTAGGGTTTATAAAGCTATAACTTTATGTTTCGATGCTTGCGGTGGTTGAAAAAGCTTTCTTTCGATTCCTCGAAAAGAATCACACAAGATAGGTCTTACTTGATTCAAAATTTTGAAGTCTAAGCTTACTGTTTTCATGAAAAATTCAAAAATGTAGGGAATCGAGGGTGAAATCAGCCATTTCTCCGTTTTACGAAGCGTGCGGTGGCTAAAATTGCCTTCACTAGATTCCATGGAAAAATCACACTAGTTGAAGTTGAAGATATTGAATTTCTTCGCAGTTTATACACTTTTTTCCCCATTTTGCGTTGGATGAAGCACAAGTGGAAACTAAGAAAGTTTCTAAATTCATCAATTATAGCATGTTTAATAGAAACGAGTTTGAATGAAGAATTAAGAATAACGCAATGTGTTCAATCGGAATTTAGTTTTTCCTAAAAAAAATGAAATCAAAGAAATCAATACTGATGTTATGAAATCGCTTGGTACATCTTTGTACCTGAAAATGATCACATTTTCATATGTGATGAAAGAAATTAGAGAAACATGAACTATCAAAGAACGAAAGAACATAAGCCGTAAATATCATGAAAATTTCGAAAAAGATACAACGGCTCACCGACAGGACTTGAACCTGCAATCTCCGCTTCGGTACAACGGCGCGTTAGCCAATTCCACCACGGTGAACGTGATGGAACCGGCGAACACGAGCAATCGAGCTCTGCCGATCAACTGCTGGACCTTCTATCGAAACACCATGTATATCCCGCATGTGATCTTTCCCTCTATTGATCTCTCTTGTTTCTCTAACCCCACCCATCGACTCGGGATTTTAGCCGAGCGAGCACATGGTCGATTGCTTCGGGTTTGCCGCAACTTACGGTCAGATGAAGAAGCAATCAGTGCCGCTCAAGGTTCCGAGCAGACCAGTTACACAGGGAGGTGTTGCTCTGTTGAAATCAATTGGCTAACGCGCCGTTGTACCGAAGCGGAGATTGCAGGTTCAAGTCCTGTCGGTGAGCCGTTGTATCTTTTTCGAAATTTTCATGATATTTACGGCTTATGTTCTTTCGTTCTTTGATAGTTCATGTTTCTCTAATTTCTTTCATCACATATGAAAATGTGATCATTTTCAGGTACAAAGATGTACCAAGCGATTTCATAACATCAGTATTGATTTCAACAGAGCAACACCTCCCTGTGTAACTGGTCTGCTCGGAACCTTGAGCGGCACTGATTGCTTCTTCATCTGACCGTAAGTTGCGGCAAACCCGAAGCAATCGACCATGTGCTCGCTCGGCTAAAATCCCGAGTCGATGGGTGGGGTTAGAGAAACAAGAGAGATCAATAGAGGGAAAGATCACATGCGGGATATACATGGTGTTTCGATAGAAGGTCCAGCAGTTGATCGGCAGAGCTCGATTGCTCGTGTTCGCCGGTTCCATCACGTTCACCGTGGTGGAATTGGCTAACGCGCCGTTGTACCGAAGCGGAGATTGCAGGTTCAAGTCCTGTCGGTGAGCCGTTGTATCTTTTTCGAAATTTTCATGATATTTACGGCTTATGTTCTTTCGTTCTTTGATAGTTCATGTTTCTCTAATTTCTTTCATCACATATGAAAATGAAATCAAAGAAAAAGTATGAAAGTTAAATATTCAATGTTCGTGTATTAAAACTGAAATGGAAAATTCAAAGTGCAATATTTAAAGAACCTACCTTTAACTAGGGTAATTTCTTTTTCAATATTCGAGGGAATTTTTTTTTTCGAAAATTTTCGATGAAATATCTGATTTTGTAAATTTTGAATCGAAATGAAAAAAAACAATTCAAAGTTAAAAATAAGAGACAATCCAAGTTGTGAGTGAAGAACTCAAAAACAAAATATTCATTGGAAATTTATTAAAAAAAGAAAGATTATAATGTGATTCTTCAACTTAAAAATGAATCCATATTTAAGTCAGTAATTTTTGAAAAAAGAACAGAGAAAAATTGTCTTCTAGTTTTGATGTTTTTTTTTATTGAATCGGTTTTCTTTTTATTTAAGACAAACACTGTCATAACCAATTTAAACTGTACAGCTGGCTCAGACTTTCTTATTAAATCAGTTTTTGTGGTATCATACGCGTTATTTTTCGAGAAATGGTATTAAATTAATCGTTTTTATTTTAGAAGATATTACTCACTTTAAAAGTTTATAAATAATATCTATGAAATCAATCGGAACACATCGAAGTTGAAGTGCTTTTTAATCAAAATCCGCTTTTATGCAATTATACCCATTTGCCACCAACAAATTTTCATTTTGAGATGATTTGCTCTTGATGATGTGATAAGGAAAATAAAGAGATCCAATTAGGTGAAAGTCAAATAATTTATGAATATATTATTTTTTCCCGTTTTTATGATAAATGTATTCTGGGAAAGTTGGTCGATAGATTTCATGTCTAAAGATCGACCTGGTCTTGTCAGGTCAAACTCTTAAAACAACGATTTTTCATCAGGATAATTATAAGAATAATTAGAACAATTTACAAAATGCATTCATCTATTAATTTTCAATCATTGGATGTTTTATGCGCCTTTGCCTAGTTAATTGAACATTGGAAATGGATTTCCACTCATTATGAGATGATGTTTAACAAAAAGTTTATGACTACCGTATCAACGTTAAACCAAGCAGCTCATACAAATACATATTAAAACTAGCCCCAAATTCGTGACACACTCCATTAAATCATAACCCGAAATCAGGAATTTGTTATTCCCTCATGGAAATTACAATAGAAAAAATAACAAAGTTTGATAATTTTTTGTTTACAAAAATTGCACTAAATGCAGTGCAATGATTTAAATTTTCAAACATCGTTTTCTATTAAAATGAAAACGCAATTCGTCTAACAGTTTCACACATATTTTTGACGGTCGCCATGAAAGAAGAAGCTAGGACCTTAATAAATCAGGCATAAATCCTAAGCAATTTTTCCTATTGCAAAAGTATACTGTAAATACTGCTTGAAAACCTATTGTCTAATTTCAAAATAAAATAGATGATTTTCGTAATATAAAAGAACTTTTCCTTACGATGAATTTTCTCTCCTCTCATTACAGTCACCGGAAAGCCCAACTCCATATGCCACAACGATGATCATCAACGGAATTCCGCACAGTGAGAACGGCGACATCAGCTTTCAGGGTCACGACACCTTCTCGTCTACTTCCTCTAGTTTTAGATCATTCTACGGCTACCCGAGGCCAGTGATCAACAACGGTAGCAATCAAGTTCCTCCCAACTGGGTAGACTATCTTCCTCCGCCACCGGAACATCCTCCGCCGGCACCTCAGCCACTGGACATCAACCACCTAAACCACGTGGTCTATCCCTCGGAGCTGATCGGCGGAACCATGTCCAGCTGTTCCCAGGGAAGTAGTTCCTATTGCTCCCGGCGAACCAGTGGCTACAAGTGAGATCCGGCCCCACCGTCGTTATTCGCCATCAACCACTACCTGATCAGTCGCCCTCGTCGTCGGCCTCAAACGGATTTGTCTCCCTCGGAATCGCTGCTGCTAGCCTAGGATAAACGTTAAAAGATTTCAACCAAAACCCAAAGAAACCAAAAAAAATAATCTAGCAATCGAATTCTACGAGAGACGTTCCCGGGGCAGAGACGACGAGTTTTGTTTAAGAGAACATCTATATTTTTCCATCTTCGCGGTTTTACTTTGTACAGAGAGAAATATATATGTGGGGGAAGAAGGGTTTACTGAAGAAACACTGTACAGAGCATCTTTGTGATAAATTTCCTGAAAGCGCTCACCGGAAGAAGAAATCCGAACAGTACACCCAACCTCCCCCCGAGCCGCGAAAGATCGAACGAGAGAGAAACAAAGACAGACAGACACCTTTACAAACAAATAAAAAAAAAACTTCGGGCTGGAAGCAATTGAGCCCTTTTGGTGAGTTTCTTTTAAAAAATACTATTTTAACAGTATCAAATCAAATATTTTTGGAAGTGTAACTTACTCAAATTTTGTTTGTTTCTTTATTTTTCTTCTGTAACTAGGCAATCGGTCGCCAGTAGCACAGCATTCTCCGGATCGAGCATTCCTGGGGTGGTTCCGCCTAAAGGAACGATTCTTGTGATGAAACTATCGCTCTGCACACTGGGCAAACGTTACCGGACAGCTGAACTTTGAGGAAAGTTATCGCTTTCCTTTTGGGAAAAGTGCCATTGCTAAGTAGAAGGGAAAATCTCCCACACTCGCACACATACACTTAAACACAAAAAATACACAAAAATACACACAAAAAAAATCGTAAAACGCAAAACCCTCGACTCAAACAACTGCTCATAATAAAGGACAATGTATTCAAACACAACCAAACCGCAATTAAATCATCGAACGTACATACAAACACACTTTGAAACTAGTAGTAGTAATAGTAGTGAAAACGACAAAATATAGTAAATTGAAATGAATTTAATTGAACGAAATCCTGACATTGAATCAGTAGCTAGCTTATCGAAACGAAACATAAAACGTAAACAGTGTAAACTAACTTGGACAGACTGCAAATTATTTTCGTACAGTATTGGTAAAAATTCAACATGAAGAGAGTAAAAAATAGGTTGACGAGAGAGAAAAAAAAAGTTAATATACGAAAAATTTCAATCAAGATTCTGCTAGGGTTTATTCTGATGACAGCCTTTCTGAAATCATATTCGAAACTATTAAGTTAAAATATTACTTAAAACAAGTCATCGAGGCAAAATTTGGTTTGATTGTTTATGAAATTATTCCTCTATAAATATGTCATGCTTATTAAAATGTTGAAATTATCATTCACTTTATTTATCTGTTAGTTGATTCTCACTTTTTTTTTTTAAATATGTGAATAATTAAATTTTAAACTTATTTAAAAAAAGTGACACAAATAGAAATTGGTTTGTAAAAGAATTTGAAAATGAGAAAATTATTTGTTAACCCACATACTTGAATCATTGATGCTGTTTTAGTGTGGGAATAATGTAGTTGATTTTGAAGGAATTATAACTTTTTTTGTAATTTCCCACTGTAAATAAATGTATCGTAAACTAATATCCCTGAAGTTATTCAGAGTTTATTATTCAACTAAATGCTAGAAAACATTGGTATCACATGTACATATGTACAGTACACTGAGTCGATTTGAGGTAATTTTTAAATTTCTCAAATTCTAGGATCTAAATAGCTTCGTTTTGGTTCAAAACTCATCCATAATTCTATGAAAAAAAATTAAGTATCGTTTACATGAGTAAATTTAAACACTTATGTTTGTACGGGAAAATGTAATGTTTTGTTCTGTAAAAATCAACATAATTTTTGTCTCTTCTGTAGAATCGTGAATTGGCACTCTCTTAAGGAAATTTTAGCAGAACAACTTTGTCGAAGACCGTAACTTCGTATCTCATTGGGAAAAAAAGTTGATTCCAACAAAATATTGAATTTTTTCATGCAAACATGAATGTTCAAATTTACTATTAAAGCGTTTTTTAAAAATCCTTCAAAAAATCATGTATAAGTTTCAAACCCAAACGAGGCTTATCAGGCCCCAGTGTTTGAGAAAATACCGCACCGACTCAGTCTAATGTTCAGTTTAAACCCGATAATGTCACGAATCGATGTTGTCTGCCCTTTATTTTATCATCGTTTTTGCGCCGATTTTGTCACCAAATTTAATTCAAACCAAAAATTAATAATAAACCATTTTTAATGGAATCGAAATCCAGTTAATCGAATTGGATTCGGTTCCGATGAAGAGAGCAGTAATAAATATGAAAATGATTTATGTTTAAGGTAAATGTACCCGACCTTGGCACCTAAGGCATGGTTTACCCTTTTTTCCAACATTCCAACCTTCCTGTTGAGTGCACCATAGAACATCCTATGAAGAATTTACTTGCTAACTTGCTTAGAGTTCAACAAAAATATGTTTTCTCTATGGATCTTTCATTAATGTGAGCAAAATGTGAGCAAGTACGGTGCTCCAATTACTTGGTCGCCGTACCAATTGTTTGCCGTTTCGATGATCCGTTTCTTGGCCACCAGCAATGTGCAAAAGATCTTTACCAACAATGTTCAATTGACAGTTAACAGAATCGTTGGCTATTTTGAACATAAGGCCATTGACAGAATGACGTCAGCTGAGCGTAAAGTTCTATGCGACGATGGAACACCGGGCTTCACTCATACAACAAAAAGGCTTTCGAAAACGTTGAAGATATTTGGTTGGAAGGGAAGCACAAAATAAGCTTTCATTTCAAAAAGTCGGGAGTCCAGAATTTCCGCATTTTTTTTTTAATTTTAAAAACTTTAAACTTTTTACTTATTTAAACAAAATTATGATTATAAACACCTCAGGTTGTTTCGGAATATTTGAGTATGAAAAAGAATCATTGGTTTATGAATGACAACCAAACCTTCATCAGGGGGACCGATTCAGAAACGAATTACGTACGCGAGTGGTTTGAACTTTCTCTTTTTATGAACATTAAATCTCTTTGATGAAATCTAAACTAACATATTTTGTAAGCAAACTTTTTAAACTGAACACTTCAAAAAATTTCTCCAATATGTATACAGTAAGTTACTTATGAAGGACTAATAAAATCTGAATTAAGCCAATCAATCGAGGAATAGTATTTCAGATGGCATGGGCTTATCTAGACTAGCCCAGGTTTTCAACGTATAGTTTTAAAAAAAAGTTGGTGTGGTCCAGCTACCAGAATACTGAGGTAAAATATCCGTATCTGGCCCCGATTGATTAACATTCCTCGAAATTTTTTAAAGAAATATCACAGTTCATCATTTTTGCGGAGTTTTTTGTGACAATTTGATCAAAATAAAAATCAAGTACTGAAAGGTTTGAGCCGTGTCAAATAAATGAATTATTAAAAAACGACTTGAACGTGGTTGTTGTGAAAGTGGTATTGTAACGTTGAATTCAAATATCTTATTTTGAACAACAAGTTGAGAAAGTGGAGTGCTTCCAGTATCTTGGTAGCCAGATTACGCCTGATGGTGGTACCAGGAAAGACATCGAAACCCGGATCAGAAAGGCCCGATTTGCGTTTGCGAGTCTCCGAAACATCTGGCGGTCACGCCAGATCTCTCTACGAACAAAAATCCGAATCTTCAACTCAAACGTCAAATCCGTATTGCTGTACGGGTGCGAAACTTGGTGCACATATGCGGTGACGACGCGAAAACTGCAAGTATTTGTAAACCGCTGCCTGCGGAATATCATCCGCGCTTGGTGGCCTGGCAACTGGATCTCGAATGAGGAACTACATCGCCGGTGTCATCAAAGGGCGCTAGAAATCGAGATTCGGGAACGTAAGTGGAGATGGATTGGGCACACGCTGCGAAAAGATGAAAACGAGATTTGCAGAGAGGCGCTAGATTGGAATCCAGAAGGTCATCGAAGAAGAGGCAGGCCCAGAAACTCGTGGCGGCGAAGCCTAGCCGCTGAAATCCGAACTGTCGACGAAAATCTTGACTGGGACCAGGTGAAGACGCTGGCTCCGGATCGTCAACAGTGGAGGTCTTTTACCACGGCCCTATGCACCGGAGGATCGGCGCGGGATCATTAAGTAGTAGTTAAGTAAGAATCTTCAGTATTATTCCTTTCTGATTATACTAATCTTACCGTTTCACCTTGCGTCTTGGCTCAATGTGCTTTTGCTAAAACGGATAAAATATCATTCTTGAAAGATATGATCAATACTTCTTAAAACAGATTATTTTTGCAACGCGTTTGAATGATACAAAATTATATCTGAAAGATCAGACTAATCATCTCGGAAACATATTGAGCATTTTTGCAACACGCTTCTTATTTTCTGCATCATGTCAACACACGATTTCTACAAAAATTTATTTTTTTTGGTAAAAGATAGTTTTGGATCCAGAATCGGGAGAAAGATAAATATATCAATCACCCCAAAACTACGTGGAAGCTTCGAGGGATGACGACAACGCATGTGATGAAGGTAAGATAAAACCTCATTGTATCGAAGAAATGTTAAATTATTAATGTCATTCTAGGGCACCAATAGCTTCGAAGAAAGAATTCGACTCGGAGTGGTGTTCCGGAAAGCTGCGAAGTCAAGAACCAGGACAAGCGCACATCAGGAAACAGCATCCAGAAAGTGCAAGGCTTCAACATGAACATCCGGAATGTGCTTCATGCAACATCCGGATGAAAAGACATACACCGTCTTAGCCGATTTAGGCTTTACAGACTGAATAAATGACAAGGACAACTTAAGATTAACATTTAACACCCAGTACCGAGATGGGAATCGAACCCATGCCATCAGCGGACCAGCGATTACCGTCTTACCACGCTAACCACTCGACCACCGAGACGTCCAAATGGTGCATCCAGATCGAAGACGAAGCATGTCGCTCATCCGGACGAACTCAGGAAGCTGCGAGTCAGCCAAACAACCGAGTGAAAAAAGGTAAAAAATACAAAATCTGCATTCGTGGAAAGAAAATTGGAAACGATAGAAGTGTTCTTCGGAACACCCGGAAGGTGTTTTCCGGAACATTCCTTTAAGGTCCGAAATACATGATAAATTACGAATGAAACTGTATGTATTTACTGTAAAAAGTTTCGAATAAAATGAATTTGATTAATTAAACTTTTGTTTTTAGTTTCCGGGAGTTGAATTTGAATAATATAGAATAATCAAAACCCCAGTACGGGTTTGAATCTTTCTATTGTTAGTTGAAGATAAGCTGTATCGTCTTTTTTGGATGATTGGATCATTAGATAAAGATAACATGTATGATCCAACTCGCTTGGAGTGAGTAGAAAAAAGCAAAAAAATTGAATGGTTACTCTACTTAACGACCCGTTCCCTGTATCGTAAAGTGCGTCCAAACGATTCCATTTCATGAAAAAATGATAAGCCTTATCTTACATTAATAATCCAAAACTATAGAAGTAATCTTTTGTGTGTCTCGGGAAGAAGATAATGGGAATAGTCATTGTATAATTCTGATTTATGCGGGTGGCTGCTTAAAATATTGAAAAAAATATTGAATAGTATTTAAAAATTTTGCACTTTTGAATTTGTTAGCTGAGATTATGAGCTTCTGGCAAGAGCCATCTCGAATGCCGGGGACGTTGCGCAGTGGTTTGACACGCCAAATAGATGTTAGAATAAAAACCTTGCTAAAACATGTTTTTCAATTCGACTCACAGCTTATATTTTGAGGAATAATTGAAAATAAATCGATATTTTCCTGAACTTCCAACTTCTGTTTCCAAGAAAAAAATTAGAAGAAAGAAATCAAAAAAAAATAAATCTGAGTAAATGGTTCCCAAGCAATAGAAAACGATTCCAAAACTCAATAGATTATGAATTTTATATACTAAAGTCATAAATTGCCATCGATCTAACAGTTTTTAGATAAGGAAAACATCTTAAGTCTTGCGAGTTGCTTAATTTCACTTAGTTTTTTTAATTTCGAACCACTGTGTTCTGTAGGAGACCACACGCTGGGCCAAGTTAAACCATAAATGTTTGAAAAATAACCATAATGGCAGTTTTGTGGGTTAAGTCATTTTATGAGTTTTGTGCGAAAACTCATAAAATGAGATTTTACGGAGAACTAGGATTATGGTTATTTTTCAACCGTTTACCTAGATTGGAAAATGGTTATTAAATAACCGTTTTTTCGACTACAGAAACTAGGTTAATTCGATTTAATAATTGAAAAGAAGATTTCGGAAATAAATTTAAATTAATCACCCTTATTCTTGTTTTCGATCGAATGACATTCGTTCGAAAGTTTAGCAATTTCGCATTCTTGTTTTCGTTCGAACGAATGAGAACCGTTCGATCTTTCGAACATCGTTCGTACGAACAAAACATTGTATTCTCGTTTTCGAACGAACGTATTTTTTGTATGGACTGACAAACGCGAGTCTGATGCTGCGAATGATTATCGTTTAAAGCAATTAGTGAAATTTAGCACCAATTATAAAATACAAAAGTGGTTCAAAATTACCTATGTATTTTCGGCAAATTTGAGCAGAAATGAAGAATTAGAGGGTACTTGAACTAACCATAAATAAATTCGATCCCTACCGAATTGAGCCAACAAATCTGGAAACCTTTACCAATGTATAACGCCGATTGTAGAGTTTAAAATTTGATTTATTTTTCGGGATCTATGTTACAAAATTGTATCTTTGATTCAAAAATGACAAAATTTTCTAGACTAAAAAAATCACTTTTTATTTCTAATATCGCAATTCAACATCGATTTTCAATCTCCTACGGTGGGGCAACTTTCTAGCAGCAACAGCGATAGCACCACCTCCACCGACTGATATCGGCTCCGACTTATTGATCTTCTTGCAATCACCCAAAAACGCTTCCATATCAACTGTTTTGGCAGCTACTTTTGATGATTTTGTTGACCAGCCAGATCCGTTCGTAGAAAAATTTACTTTTTGTCCTTTTCCGTGGGCCGTTTGCTTGGTTGCTTACCGTACTCTCCGGTCCATTCGCCAAATTTCACAAAATCGCAAAGATTTACATTTGATTGGTGGCAGACGAGAAATGTCATTTTGATACAGCAGGGCTGCTTAGAAATTTCGAAATTCATCTGGTAACACCAATTTCGTACGTATGGCGTTCGAACGAAAACAAGAATACCATTTTCGAATTCGATCGAAAGTATCCGTTCGAACGAACGAAAGATACGCCGTAAACAAGAATAAGGGTGAATATCAACATTCAATTAATGTCATCAAATCATGTTTCTGATCCTGCTTTATTTATCGATAATCATAAAAATCGGAACTGTTCTGTTTACATTCCGTTTCACATTTTTGAAGGTCATTGCGTTGTCTGCAGAGGAGTGCTTGGGAATCCTGACGTTCTGATCTCCAACGGTGCCGAATCGGAAAAAAAATATTTGAAAAAATTGTTCCGGATCAATTCTGCATGGAAAAAGACCCGGGCAACCACTAGCTCTTCCACCTGTGCCGATAATCGCGGCGCTTAGTTTCGTCGCTCAGAACCTGTGGGAACAAGAACAAAAAAAAATATTTTAGTTTTCTCCTTGCTCTTCAATTTTAATTAAGTTCAGAGGGCACTGATACTGAAAGTAAACTCACCTTGGTATTACGGAAACAACTTGCGCCCCACATCCGGATCGCTCTTGTTCGCCCACACTACTGGTCAGCTGCCCGTCGCTTTCTCCTTGGCAGAGATATTTTCCAATATTGTTGGAATCTCCTCGGAGCTGCTAACCTAGAAACGGAGAAAACAAATTTTGCATCTGGGAATCAAATTTTAGAATATCGATGGTAGTACTCACATTTGTTCCGATTCCGCTTACGGCCTCTCCTATCTTTTGTCCAGTTCTGCGATCGCTGCTCGTTCCCAGCCAGCAGATGTACCAAGCAAATCCGATGTGGAGCTAAACAGTATACACCGGCACTAGCACCCGACAACAGTTGATGTGTTTCCGTGTTTTCATTTGGGACTACGTTTAAATTTCAACCATAATCTGTTTTTTTCATCTGAACTTCTAAAACGGTTGAAATTCAAACATTCATAATGGTTGAAAAATAATAAGTATTGGTGTTCTTCAAGAAATCCCAGAAAATGGTTCAATAAAAGTCATTTTTGGTTAAAAAAATATGAGCGTGCACGTGCTCGGCAGACTGCAATGCAAATGCTGTTCGCACGTATACCAATGTACCTTCGATTCATGGCTCCCAAATAGCGATTTTTGCATTTTCAATGCTTGGATATGACTTTTAGTTAGTCGAATAACTTATTTTCTCCAACTTCCGCCAATTATCCCGCCTTTATCCCGCCAATTTTAGTGATTCCGAAAATTTTAGTGATCCCGCCGATTGTAGTTCAATTGTCCCTTTACCGAATGAAACTGCTCGCCGGAAACTTACTTTGTACTACCAAAACGCAGGTGGTATCCGCACTAAGACAACCGCTTTCAACAGAGCTCTTTCTGCTAGCGATTATGATTGTATCCTCATAACAGAAACTTGGTTGAATGATAAATTTCATAACAGCGAACTATCGTCTAATTACAACATCTATCGCTGCGATCGTAGTTCTGAGACTAGTTCGGCTCAACGAGAAGGTGGTGTCTTGATTGGCGTGAAGAAGGAACTGAATGCGATTCCGATAACTTTAAATAACTGCGAAAATCTCGAACAAACAGTTGTGAAAATAAAAACCGGCCCGTGCTCTCTGTTCCTTTGCTGCATCTACCTTCGGCCTAACAGCTGCATAAGGAGCTATGAATCGCACTTTTCTGCAGTTCAACAAATTATGAAGTTGACCACCATACGGGACTCTGTCATCGTTGTTGGCGATTACAACCTTCCACACCTACAATGGTCCTTTGACCAAAACGTTAGCAGTTACTTGCCGACAAACGCCTCGTCTGAAGCTGAGATTCTGATGACTGAAATGCTTCTTTCCGCCGGTTTGTATCAACAATGCTACATACCTAACGATAATATGCGCATTTTGGATCTCGTCTTCTCGAATAATTCTGATAATCTGGTGCTGTTTGAATCTCCCATCGCGATTACTCCTACTGACCGTCATCATAAACCGTTCATCTTATGCATCGAAACTTACCTGGATCTAACGCCGGACGAGTCCATAGGTGGACTCGATTTCGACTTCGGTAAATGCAATTTTGAACAGGTTGCAGCTGCTTTAGACTCAACTAACTGGGAATCGATCGGTGATGCGGTCAACGTAAACACTGCCGTTAATGAGTTTTATAAAAACGTTTACTCCATTTTTTTGGTTTACTCCATTTTAAAACGAATCGTGCCCCTGAAGCGCCCACAGAGATACCAGAGCTCAGACGACTGCGTAATCAGCTACGAAAAGCGCGCAAGCATTACATCAAAAATCGTACCGAAAACCAGAGACATCGTTTGAGAAGCTTAGAACGAGGTTTTAAAGCTATGAATGAGCAGCTATACCGCCAGCATATTTTGCGTCTGCAAGAGAACCTGAAAAATGACCCCGCATCATTTTGGAAACACTTTAAAAACAAAAAACGAAGCGCAAAGATTCCTGTAGATGTTAGCTTCAATGACGTTACTTCCTGTAACTTGATGGAATCCACGAACATGTTTGCCGATTTTTTTCAAAGTGTTTTCAGTTCCTCCGACATTGTAGCAGACAGCAACTACCTCGCATCCATACAATCTCACGACGTGAATTTACCTTTCCCTTGCCTCACCGAACAGGAAGTTTACGAACAATTGTCCGCAGTAGATTCATCTAAAGGTCCCGGTCCAGACCACATACCTCCGACGGTTTTGAAACATTGCGCAACATCACTAGCTGCCCCCGTTTGCTGTCTTTTTAATCGCTCACTGAGAGAAAGAATATTTCCTAGCGTCTGGCGGACTGCAGCTATCACTCCAATCTACAAATCTGGAAATGCACACTGCGTCGAAAACTACCGACCAATTTCGATTTTGAGTTCGATCTCCAATGTATTTGAAGTTCTAATACATGGACGACTGTACGCTGCCGCTAGGCCTTTAATTTCCGATTCTCAACATGGTTTCGTGAAAAAAGGTCAACGGTCACCAACTTAATGTGTGTGAGCTCGTTAAC
Source organism: Uranotaenia lowii (assembly GCF_029784155.1). Lineage (NCBI taxonomy): Eukaryota > Metazoa > Arthropoda > Insecta > Diptera > Culicidae > Uranotaenia > Uranotaenia lowii. Next base: position 365,890,326 of record NC_073692.1, on the reverse strand, counting down.
TAATAGTCTGGAGAAAGGTTGTCAAGTTGATTCTATTTACATCGACTTTGCGAAAGCGTTCGACCGTGTACCGCACAAGATATTAATTGCAAAGATGGATAAACTTGGCTTTCCAACCTGGTTGCTCGAGTGGATTACCTCGTATCTATCGCACCACCACGCTTACACGAAAATAAAAAATACATGCTCGAAGATATTTTCCACCCCGTCAGGAGTACCTCAAGGTAGTCACCTGGGACCGTTGCTGTTCATCATTTTCGTGAATGACTTGTGTGCCACACTGCAATCTGATACGCTCCTGTACGCCGACGATCTGAAGCTTTTCAGAAAGGTCGTCAGTGAAATTGATTGCCTCGCTTTGCAAGCTGATATCGCAAAACTTGATAACTGGTGTCACTTTAACGGAATGCTAGCAAATGCTAAAAAATGTAAGACTGTCAATTTTTCCCGTGCTCGTCGTGTCATCAGTTTTGAATACCAACTTTCTGGAGAGAGGCTAGAAAATGTGACGTCTATTCTCGACTTAGGTGTAAAAATTGATAACAAGCTTACATTTGCTGAGCACATTGCACTTACTGCAGCTAAAGGATTCGCTACTCTCGGATTTCTGCGTCGAAATACAAACGAATTCGATGATATTTTCGCTCTGAAAGCTGTCTACTGCTCTTCAGTACGTAGCATCTTGGAGTATGCTGCCCAGGTGTGGGCTCCCTCTCAGAGCACACAATGCTACCGCCTCGAACGTGTTCAGCGAAGTTTCGTTAGGTACGCTTTACGACGCCTCCCTTGGAATGAGCCCCTTCAGCTTCCTCCGTATGAGCAAAGATGTGCCCTGATAAACTTAACCACACTTGAAAAACGCCGCATCGAACTGCAGCAAACCTTCATCTGCGATGTATTAACCTATCGCGTTGACTCACCGTACATTCTCCAACGGGTCAACATGTATGCATCCACTAGGACACTTCGGCAACGTGAATTTCTTTGGATACCTTACCACCGTACTACTTATGGAAGAAATCATCCGATAGATAAATGTTGTGATCGTTTCAATTTAGTGTACCATCTGTTCGATTTTAACATGAGTAAGCGTAGTTTTAAATTAGCTTTAAGCAGATTCTCTTAGTTTTAAAGATATAAGTCTGCACGGTTATTATCAACCAAAGACAAATCAATAAATAAATAAAACTTATTTCGAAGCTTAAGTTGATTGAAACGGTCTTATCATACAACCCAATTAGTATGAAAACATTTGTGCGTAGTTTTAACCCTTCATTTCATGATTTTTTATTTTTTCTCGAAAAAATTCTCAATAGTCCGCAATGATGAGTGCATGAAGGGAAAAATAATGAAAAAATATTATTTTCACATATTTCGGTTATTTAGCAAAAAAATTAATTGTTGCAAATTTGCAACAACATGAAACGGTTATACCTTTTTGTTCTTCACACAAGACAATTAGAAATATATGCTAACTCCTAATTTCTTTTGCACTAATCATAGTTTTATCATCAAAACTTCGTAAATCTAGATTTTTGGACACCGTGAGAGTTTAGAATTTTGCTGGGAGTAGCTATGTTTGTTTTTAATCCACCATGGGTGCACGGATTCACCGCAGTTTCTGCCTAAGTAAGTGCACATGCACATGCATTTTTCGATTATCTATTAAGTTCGACAAATCTCCAATGCAGCGTACATCATACCCGGACCCCATGGCGTCGTATGAACTGTTATGGAGTGAATGTATTGCGTTTTTTAATGTAGGTATATTTTGGAAGAACAAGTCAATCAGGTGGGCTAGTTCAATTATGGGTATTCCGGCATCCGTGTAAATACCTGGCCAGCTGGTAATTGATTGAACATTCTTATTATATAGTCAGATATAGGATTTAATACATCTAACCTGTCAGTCTATGATTTTGAAAAGAACAATTTTTTTAACTCAAATTTAAAAATGATTTGATAATCTGAAAATTTTTCGTCGATTCATTGTTAAAAGCCGATCATACTTTAGAAAAAACAATGAGCATTGTTTTTTTTAATCAAATTATTAATTGTGTCTCTATGAAAACAAGCACAACAATATTTCAAACCTCGGATATCGAATGTAGGTAGATAGTTCTGAATTTTCAAATCGAAAAACAAAAAAATGTATTCGTTATTTGTAATAAGATTTTAAGACTCTCCGGATCAAGCTCCGTACTTGAGTTTAAATAATAAAGGATTAAGATAAGATTATTGAAAGTTTACAGTTTCAATACAGTGAAACTTAAAATTTAACTCTTAAAAGTGAAAAAAAATTCTTTTCATCAACAACTTGTTCGATAATTTTTCTTGATAAGTATGCAGTTTATAAGATCAAAAGAATAAAAAATTCAACATATTTTTATGAGTGTCTTATAAAAATTGAATGGTAAATTTTGAGTTTATAATGTCAATTTTTTTTCAAACTTTAAACTTTATTTGATTGTATTTTCAGATTTATAGAAATTTTTCTCATACTATTGCGATTGTACGAAAACTACAACTTTATGCAAAATATATGTAAAACGAGAAAAAAGAAAACTTTGTAGCGCGTTTTCTCGAAAACAGTTTTGAGGCACTTAGTCCCTTTTGGCGTAGGGCCTCATCTGTCACTTTATATAAAGCATTTTAAATTGTTATCCCCAATGTATGTTTTCCCGTTCAATATTTTGGAACTCTTGAAAATTTGTGTATACTTCTTTACTAAATTATGAACATCTGACTTTTTTTTATATTAAAAATATGTATTTGTTATACCAAAGGGCGTGGAAAAAAAATCAATAAAATGTGTATTACATACCTACGCTAAATCTTGAGTTAGTTTATAATTCGGGCCCGTCCTAGTTTTCTATTTAATAAATTTTGAACTTTTAACAAAGTTTGTGGATTTTGATATCGAATTAATGCTAACATTTAATTTCTTTACCTCGGTGGCCCTCGTGTGCTGAGGGGGGGGGCAACCCCCCCTCCCCTACCACCAATACGACCTTAACCTTAACATGATAAAAAATCATTTGTAACGAGAACACTTTCACCAGGAAACAAACACACTGTTTAAACGATGCAAGTTTCGGAAACACACTATGGAACCCATATATTTAGCTAGGGTGCTACCATTGCATGATGTTGCAAATTTGCAACAATTATTGAAAAACCATTATATCAGAGAAAAAACAAAAAAAAAATCCTCAATTTGTGTTTATTATGCGAATTACTTTAGTGAGAATATGAAAATATTTTTTTTGAGTCGAAAAAAATTTCTCAATGTGAATTAGACTAGGCCAAAAATTTGAAAAATAAGGCTTTTTCCACATTCCATATTTTTCAGATTCAAGTTGGTATTATTTGTACCTATATACACTGAAAGTCATTTTTTTCTAATTGAACGTGATCTTGAAGTTAGAAATGGTATTTCCATCGAAAAAAAATTAGACTTTTATGCTAAATGCGAAATTTGGAACAGTTTTAATTAATTGTTGCAAATTTGTTACTTTATGAAACGAAGGGTTAAATGAATTTTTAGGGAAAACATCAGACCAAAAATACCTCTTTAATGAACATGTATTTTTTCCAACTTCCAACACTGGTGGTGTATTTCGATTGAAGTTGCATGCCAAGAAAAGGAACAAAATTAGTTTTAAATTTTTATTCAAAACCTAAATAAATATTCATTCTTTTGTCTTTCTAGTATTTTTTGATTTTTGCCGAGTTTAACTGTAGGCATGAGTATTTATTGCAATTTTTTAAATGAATGTCCACGTTTGAAATCGCATGTGAATTTAACAGTTGCACTAGATAGGGGAGTTCTCAAATAGCTGTGGGAAGCTGACGTTTAAAAAATGTAGGTGGAAAGTTGAAGAAAAATTAACAGTTAAATAAAGGCAGACTATCCTGCATTGCATTAAATCCACATCGGATGACTATGCACTATCTCTGATAGAAAAATTCTATTTATTAAAAAAATAGCATCACAATTTTTCTCACCATTCGAAAGCTACGACTTCCCCCTTTTATTTGAGCCTTAATTTAAAGTAATGCTTCGGGCGGTTTAAAACATTTTATTTTTTCAAAGATTTTTTAACCAAAAAAAACTATACCAATCACTGTTAAAAAACGTGTCTTACCTTTAGCGTTATGCTATCTGTACACGTCAATAACATAACCTAATAGAAAAATTTCCTGGCTAAAAGTTTGAGGAAAACATCAATTCAAACATCAAACTTCTCGTAGCTGGTTGTACCAAGTTCAGAAGTAGTTTCCAAACAACTTATTTATTGATTGTAAAGTGTTTAAATGTTCACATCGTTTTGTTTGCATGCAAAAATGAATCTTTAAGATAAATTTGATCAGGATAATCTGAAGTATGCAATAAGATCTGTTCATGACACGATCGACTCTGAGCAGTGTTTGTTTTTTATTATGAAAATAAGAAAATGACATTTCAGGGGAGATAAAATAACTCAGAAATCCACAGACAAATTTTTGCAATGTTCCATTTTATTCCATCTATGAAGTTCGTGATCAATATTTTTTTAATTTGAACAAATGGAAAGTTTTTTGAAAACAAAATTACCAATTCGCACAAAAATATGATGAAGCACAGTCAACCAAAAAAAGTGAAAAGAGAAATTATGTTCAAAAAATTGTATTCAATCAAATCTACAACTTAAAAATCATTGATGTTTACAAAATTTGTAATCATTTTTCTTTGATAGAAAAAAATCAATGAAAGACGTTTAATTAAGTTTATGTACTTTTGACAACAATAAACAACATTGAATTCTTGCTGAAAAAATGTGTGTTAAGTCAAACTCGACCACATTTCCACATACAAGAATGATTCTTAAACGCTTACTTTTGCAATAAAACATGAACAAAAGGTTGCACTTTTGTTTTGGTTTTATATATGACACTTTACCAACCTTGTGGTACTCGTGTCTAAGGTTGAACAATCGATTAACAGAGTATGAAATCCTTCAAAATTAAACAATTTATTTACTATTGATAGATCCTAGGCTTCAGCCCAAGGATTGAAAAACTCACTCAAACGAGCGACGGAGCCTGCATCGCTCCGATTTTTGCTCATCAAAATGCCCTGGAACGCGAATGAGGTGTGAGAGAGAATCTCCTGTTCTCACGAATCATGCCCGACCAAAACGAAAACACGACCAAGGCTCCTGATTCCTTTTTGCCTTGCTTCCTTCTCCGCACACAAAATCTAGCATCAACCCGACGATTGCGTAGCAGCGAGCCGATTCATGAAACTTTTTACCAACCCGCTCATGAGCCGTGTTAGTAAAGGTATTATTCTTTCCCGTGGAAAAATGTTCGTCCCTTTGCCTTGAGCTTGAACAAACACTAACAGCAACAAAGATGACGCCAAGCCGTGTTGGCTGTAAACACGCGTTGGCCAAAAGGAATAGAAAATAAGAAGAACAATGTGCATACGGCCGGCACATCCAATCCATTTTAGTGATGTTATTATTCTTTTCAGGCAAATATGCCGAGCCAAAAGAATCGTTTTGCTTCTTGCTAGTGCTGTTATTATTGCTTCCTACAAAGAATGTGCGTCACTTTTTGAAGCTTCGAGCTTGAAAGAACATCAATAACATCAACAGCAACAGTGTGCACTTGTGTAGGCCAAGTAAATCTTTAAACGATCGGTGCCCGGACGGTACGGACGGTTTGTCTCTGAGAAGGACGAGCCGAAAGATTCCTTTTTCTTTTTTTTTCTTCCTACTTTTTTCTTCTGAACTGGCGTACTTCCTTCCCTAAACAGTCAGCAAGCTCGGTATCAAAATTCTCATGAAGCAAATTCGAGTCTCTCGTGATCCCGTTTCTCAGACTCGCTCATGAATATTTTTCAATACGAGCAGCATAGAAACCGCCGTCGTAGAATCGTTTTTGTTGCTGTTCGTGATTGTATTGAACACAAACGAATAGCGAGCCGGCGGCAAAACATTTTCGTGTGCGTTTCGAGGAGTGAGCGATTTTTATAGTCCTTGCTTCAGCCTTTTATCTTTAATGGTGTTTACAATATATTTATGGAAAAACTAACTTAAGTCTATTTTTGATTTGTTCTCTGGACATATTCAGTTTTATAACGTTAGCATGTGCATTGTAGAGCGCCATCATTCTGTATATTGGTTCATTGCAAGCATAGTTTTGAATTCGGTTAGGGAGCTGGAACGGTCGTATGCTGCGTAGACTGCTACGTCCTTCGTTAGGAGAAATCTGTGACATCAAATACGGTGAAAAATATTTTCCACAGGTCAAATCCTTTAAAAACAACATGTCGATTGATTTTCTGCGATTTTCTAGTGATTCCAAGCCATCCCAATCCAATCAATGAAAGAAGAGACGAAAAATTCTCATCAAAGATATACTGTTTTGATATCCAGGTGGATTATAAAAAAATTAAGTTTGAACGTAAGAAGAAAATCCAATTAATTTTCTTGTCCCAAACATTTGTCTATGAAAGTCCTCACGCCAATTAAGCTTAAAATATATAATTACTTTGTTTTCAAGAAAAGCAGGAGACATTTTCTTCATTTCAATCCCATGAATGCCCTTGACTTCAGATTATCCTATTGAAATATAAACAAAAGATAGCATTTTTAATGTAAAACAAACCGTACTGAACATTTTAACACTATACAATCAATAAATAAGAAGTTAGACTATTTTTTCTGGACTTGGTACAATCAGCGATGAAAAGTTTAAATAGGTTTTTCACAATAATAATCACTTTTCCCTCAATTTGAATCGCTTCGATATCTTCTCCAAAACTGTAGTCAGGAAATTTTCCTAGTTGATCATGTAATAGACATATGAAGTGACTGAAAAACTTTCTGTCAATGATTTGCTATGAAATCTTGTCATTGCTCATTTTGTCCTATGTAATTTTTTTGTCAACACTTGAATCATTTTTCCCTCTACAGTGCACAGTGGTGCAGAACATCAATCTAGCTGTACGAAATTAATAGCGCCCAGGGATGAAGAGATAGACATTCGGTGTCTTCAGCAACATTGTTCAATTTTACATGGAGCATATTCTAGTATCAAAATGTTTGCCGAGGGGTCCGCCAATAGCGAGATAAAAATGCTAACTCTTTTGTTTTTCAAATTAGGGCTTTAATGTCTTGGACAAAGTTGTTTATCTGATCAAAATACATAAGTTTGTTGAATATGCCAAAGTCCTATCACATCACCCTCAGAAGTTACAGTCAAAGTAAAAAAAAATCTCATGAAAAAACAGTTTTTTGAACCTGACACGTTGTAGATTGGATGAAATGGTTCGCTGTCTTTGAAACAAAGTTGTAACAAGCCACGATCTACAATTGTCTCATACATTATGATGGGTTTAAAAGTTGCTGAAGCTCTATAGAAAGCATTTAGTGTATTTTATTGGCAATTTTGGAAGGCTCCTCCATCGAAAAGTGCACATTTTCGCAATACCCCCTTTTTGTGATTATTTTTGACTAGCTGATTTTACCCGGCCTTGCTCGGGTTCATGTAAAAAAAAAAATCAAAATGAGTCGTTTGACTTTTCTAAATTTTAGAAGCTTTAGAAATTTGATTGATTTTTGGTCATGTAATTTTAGTCTTTTCAAATTATTTAATGAGATTATAAACTTTGTTTATCGTTTTCATGTTATTGGAAAACGTATAGATATTAGGTTTTCATTAATAGAAATTTTAAATGATTTCCCATGAATGAAATCCCATCTCGAATGACATTATTTTCACCCACCATTTTTTAGAAAGCTTGAATAGATATTTTTATCTTCAAATGATAAAACTTTTTATCTAACTCTTCCCCCATTCAATAAAAATCTCTTTTGGAGATTATTCCACTTTTCAAGATGTACCCCATAAGTTTTATTTACTTAGAAATTTCTAATAAGACTTCAGAACCTTGTTGAAGACTCACTTTGCATTGTAATTGTGTGTTTTTTCGCTGTTTAATTTCACACCGTCTTATGATCAGTTTTAATTAAATTGAATGTTTACAAATAGTTATTTAAATTATCATGAACAAATAATCTCGGAACTGAAATCGCTCATTTTATAATATTATAATAAAAGTTTTTTAGCCCTATTTAAATTTTTCTATTCTTGGAAAAAATTATCCCAATAATTATTGTTAAGAGTAACCACTGCAAAGATTTTTAGATTCTACTTCTTTGAAATCGTAGTAATGCACGGCTGTACAATTAGTTTTCTCAAAATTGGATGGTAGAATTGAACACATTGATGACCAATAATAATTCAAAAGTTATAAATTGACCAATGAAATTTAATTTTATTAATCTAAAAACTAAAGATTTAATTTTATAATCCATTTTCAAATCCCTCGTTTAAATTTCCCGACGGCTATCAAAGCGTTGCAATCGTAGCCTTCAACTTATTACTCTGAATCTTATTAATTTTTCTTTCTCTAAGAGGAACTCTAAAAATATGTAAATGGTTGGTTCTAAAGCTGGATTTTATGAAAATCGGCCCATTAATTTCCAGCACTCAGTCTGAATAGTCATTCAGCTGAAGAATTCAATTCTCTGTTAACTTTCAAGTTCACTGTATATTCTTGTAGCCTCTTAAAGCCTCCAGCGGCGGTAGGGAGCACTTTGAAAACCACTACATTTCAAGGCAATATATTCCCATCAGGCTAGTTGTATTTTTCAAACTAAAATGTAGGCTCTTTATTGCTTCCAAATATCTCGTACCGATAACACGTGCTTTAAACTGCAGAAGAAAAAAGCCCGCCAAAACTATCAGCCATCAAATTTTCCATCAGTAGCAGGCTTGGATTTGCTGTCTAGTACACATGAACTCTGGCTGGATGGTTGTTTCTAATGCCCGGCCCATGGTGATGGTGGAAAAACCCCGCCAAAGGAAACGAAATTCGGTCGACAAAATGGGTGCCATGACTTTTGATTCGTGAGAAAAAAACGAAAGTTGTATGGGAGGGTCCCTTTTGTTAGGTGGGAGGGGCTCAGAACTATTGCTAAAACCTTACCCTTGTCCAAAAACACCACTGTACCAAATTTCAGGCTGATCGGTTAAGCGGTGTGGATTTGTATAAGGTGCATACAAACATATATAGTCCAACTCATCTTTATATATTAGACTACACAGCAAAAAAAGTGTTGCGATATTACATCAAAAACGTGCACATAACTTGAGTCGCTAAAGGTATCTAATATTACATTGTTTTGATGTACCAAGCTACTACACGATTTTGATGTAATTATCGCAGTAGACGAACTCGAGCACAAAGATAACGTTGCCGTTTTTCTTTTTTCCAAATTTTTCTAAGTTTCTAACATCTTCGGATTTTTACAATTTTATTGGACGTAGGAATTGAAGTAGGTATTCAGTTTATGGCTGGTTCTCTTATGTGTATAATCGGATTAAACAATATTAACAGAATTAAACACAGCAATGAAATTTCAAGAGATGATTTTATTTGTATATCTCAATCATTTAGGTTAAAAAATCAAACATAAAAATACATTGTAACTAGAACTAATAGTAGTTTTTTTCCTTGAATTTTCTAATAAAAAAAAATTGAAACCGCTTTTCTATTCTTGTACTGTTTGAATACGGGGAGCACTTTTGATCAGGTTGACGAACGAAGAAAAAACCGTATAAAAACAGATTCAGTCACACCTTCAGCGACGAGCTTATCAGAATCCTTCCGAAATGCTCCAAATATTTGATAATAGACTACCTTTCTTGAACAGAAACTTCCAAGGTATTTGGGCAAACCACGTTAAGCCTTGTTTCCTTCTTTTGGGATTTGAACGATGTTACGTTATTCATCCTGCTTTTCACGCAAGTCGAGACACTAATTGGCAATTTCATGTCCCTTGGATGGCCAGTGGTTATGCAACTGCGCATTTGAACACACTAACAATTCATTTCTAAAAACATTAAATGAAATAATTAACGGGAAGGTTAAAAGGTTGAACAGAAAATACTCACCTTCAGATAAGGCTGTTTTCAATCTCCGAACCTCTTTTGCTTCGCTGATATACGAGGGCCAAATTCCTTGAAAACGAAAAATTATATCAATAAATTATCACCAACAGTTTCGCTTATATGTATTATCAATATTGATACGACTTACCAGCAAAACAAATCCTTCTGAGTTCCACAATCCGTTTCTTACTTTTTGATACGATCACAATTCAAAATGTCATTTGGAATAAACATTGACTACTTGATGTAATACTACAGAGCAGGTTATAATATTACACTGCATGATGCGTTCGGATTGTGTACATCGTTTAGATGTAATATTTTAACCAAAATAAAAAATAATACATAGATTGGCTAACATCACCTGAAATTACATCGCCCACAGTTACATTTTTTTTTGCTGTGTAGCTGATTTTACCCGGCCTTGCTCGGGTTCGTATAAATTATAAATCAAAATGAGTCGTTGGACTTTTCGAAATTTTGGAAGCTTTGTGTTCATCATTTGATATAAGAAATTTTGCCAATTTTAAGCCATGTTAGCTTCGTTAGTTTTGTCTTTTTCAGTTTTGATTGAGATTATTTATTGTTTTTCTCGTGTTCATTGTTTTGAAAAATTTATAGTTATGAGGTTTGTGTTTAAAGAAATTCAAAATTATTTCCCTTCTATGCTTGTTCATCCTATCATAACAAATATTTTTTTCACCAACATTTCTAAGGAAGCTTGAATAGCTTTTATCTGATTTTTTTTTATCTTCAGCTGATAAAAATGTTTTTTTTTTTAATTTCACATCCTCCATTTAATAAAAATCTCTTTTGGGGATCATCCAACTGGTATAGTCAAGTTTTATTTGCTTAGAAATTTTAAAAAAAGACTTTCGAATCTTGTTAAACCATGTTGAAACTCACTTAGCATGTTTTCAATTGTATGTTTGCTTTTTAAAATCACACTGCTTCAAGAGTACTTGTTCTTAAATGTTGAAAATTCCACTAATAGTTTTTTTAAGTTTTCGATAACAAACTCTCTCTGAACCGAAGTTACCATTATAATGTTTTGAAATAGAATGAATTTCATCATCTCATTAATTATTGTGAAAAGTGATCAATGTTGTCAAGTCACATTGATGACCAAAAATGACTCAAAAGTTAGAAATTGGGCAATGAATTTTTTTTTCTTATTCACAAATGGTTTTATTAAGGCATTTTACTTATAAAGTTTGTATGTGCTGGGAGTATTTTTCCTAACTTTGGATTAGTAAGAGGGGGCCGGAATCGTCGCGGCTACTCAACTGTTAATTCACATCTTATTATAGGAAAGGAAAGGGGATTAACTGGGGTCACTTCCAAGAACATTTTCCGTCAGGGTCCGGTGGTGGCTTCCTGGCCAATGAAATTGAATTGTATAAAACTCAAAACCTTAGATTTATTTACCTAATCCATTTTCTAAAATCCCGTTTGAATTCCTCGAAGACTATTGAAGCGTTTAAAAATCGCAGCTTTGGACTTATAAATCTGAATCTAATAAATTTTTTCTATCTCTATGAAAAACCCCGAAAATATGAAAATGTTTGGATCTTAAAAGCTGAAATTTAAGAAAATCGGTTCATAAGTTTTTCAACACTCAGTCCAAATAATTGTAAAAGTCAATTCTTTGTTCACTACTCAGTTCACTGTTTGTTTTTGTAGACCCTCAAATGCCCCCCAACGGCGGTTAAGAACACATTGAAAGCCACTATAATTCTTGTCTATATATTCCTAACAGGCTAGTTGTATTTTTCAATTCAAAATGTAAGCATATAATTGCATCCTTATATCTCGTATAGCACGTGCTTTGAACAGTAGAAGGACAAAAAACACCCGCCAAAATTTCCTCATTCAAATTTTTAATGCTGAGCAAGCTTCGATTTGCTATCCAGTACACGTGAACTCTGGATGGTTGCTTCTAATGCCCGGCCCATGGTGATGGTGAAAATAACCCCGCCAAAGGAAATGAAAATCGGTTGACAAAATGGTGCCATGACTTTTGATTCGTGTGAATAAAAACGAAAGTTGTATGGGAGGGTCCCTTTTCTTAGGAGGGAGGGGCTCAAAACTATTACTAAAACCTTACCATGGTCCAAACACATAACTGTACCAAATTTCAGGCTGATCGGTTAAGCGGTGTGGATTTGTATAAGGTGCAAACAACAACAAACAAACATATATAGTCCAACTCATCTTTATATATTAGATGATAAGCGGAACCATTTCCATTTGAAATGAGCGGGGAAATCGGTGGAACTAGTAGAGGTTTGAAGGATTGAAAATACACTTTTTGTTTAAAAATTACCTATTTTACCTATATAAAAACCGTTGAAAACATTTAATTTATTAATAAACTGTTGCAGTTTTCCTTTATATAGTTTGTTTTATTAAAAGACGTTAAAATTCGATTATTTAAATCATTTAAACTCGAAAAAAAATCATGGAACTAATCTGTTAAATTTGGTAGAAGCAGTTATATTGTACTTGCAAAACCGGTTCTATTATTCATTTATATGATATCAAATACTTATTTAGTGCTCCACCAAATTTAACAGATTAGTTCCATTAATGTTTTTGGAGTTTAAATTTAAAAAAAAAGAATTCTAATGTCTTTTAATAAAACAAACTATATAAAGGAAAAATGCAACAGTTTATTAATAAATTAAATGTTTTCAACGGTTTTTATATAGGTAAAATAGGTAATTTTTATACAAAAAGTGTATTTTCAATCATTCAAATCTCTACTAGTTCCACCGATTTCCCCATTTATTTCAAATGGAAACAGTTCCGCTTATCATCAAAAATAATCACAAAAAGGGGGTATTGCGAAAATGTGCACTTTTCGATGGAGGAGCCTTCCAAAATTGCCAATAAAATACACTAAATGCTTTCTATAGAGCTTCAGCAACTTTTAAACCCATCATAATGTATGAGACAATTGTAGATCGTGGCTTGTTACAACTTTGTTTCAAAGACAGCGAACCATTTCATCCAATATACAACGTGTCAGGTTCAAAAAACTGTTTTTTCATGAGATTTTTTTTACTTTGACTGTAACTTCTGAGGGTGATGTGATAGGACTTTGGCATATTCAACAAACTTATGTATTTTGATCAGATAAACAACTTTGTCGAAGACATCAAAGAACTAATTTGAAAAACAAAAAAGTTAGCATTTTTATCTCGCTATTGGTGGACCCTTCGGCAAAAATTTTGATACTAGAATATGCTCCATGTAAAATTGAACAATGTTGCTGAAGACACCGAATGTCTATCTCTTCATCCCTGGGCGCCATTAATTTCGTACAGCTAGATTGATGTTTTGCACCACTGTGCAGTGCAAACTGAACCAATGTGCATTGGTTGACTTTTACTGAACGAATGATTTCACGAGTCCGACGATCGCTTTTTTTTATAGCTTCTGTAGGTAAGAAAACAAGAAACCCAACAAAGAGCGGGGCATACTAGCTTTTTTTACATTTTTGGCCAGCCAATCAACGATGAGCAGGCTTGGTTATGACGTCATAATCCTTCAGATACGATGTCAGTTAATGAGGCGTTTTTCGTGACACGAGATCTGTTCGCAAATTTCAATTTTCCCCCCTATAGTGTTGCCGTAATACGTAATTCTACGTCAACACTGTAGAATTTAATGTTTTTAAATTATTAACCATCATCATGATCAAAATGTTTTTCCTTCTTTCATTGAACGAAGTAAATTAAGTTCAGAATCAGTTTTTTTCTTTCTCATAGATTTACTAATTCATTCGTTTTTAATGCTTGATTTCAGTGAACACTGTTTCATTTTTAACTTGTAAACTTTACATTATCAAAACTAGAGGCGATAGAAACATTATGTGTAAAGATTCGAGTTCAGAGAATTTGGACAAAAATTGGAACCCTACCAAATTAACATAGGCATCAATACGCTGTTTTCTTTAGTTATCAATTGAATTCTATGAATAAATTTTCGAAATGGTAAAAAGTTTTCAAAGAAAAAACAATTTTTTTTCTTAAAAACTTATTTGTTTGTATTTTCAAATAAACTCACCAAATTTTTTGGTACAGTTTTTTTTTTAAATTTATTTATAAATTGAACGCATGTCTTGGTTAATTTTTTTAATTTTAGAAATATTTTATAATAAACCTGTCTTTGTTTTTTATTTCTGAATTTTTATTTTCTTAAAACAAAATCTTTTTAAAATTTTATAAGAAAAAAAAATCCTACCTTTTGTCCTTGTCAAAACCCAATATTTAAATTGGCAGTGAAAAAAATATTCAGAGCTTGAAATTTTTAACTAGGCGCATGTATGATATAAGACTGAGTCGATTTGGGGTCATTTTTGAATTCCTCAAATCCTTAATTCTAAAAAGTTTGATATGGATTAAAACTCATCTCAAATTTTTTTAGTATCTTTTACATGAGTAAGTATAAACTTTTAGGTTTGTATGGTAAAATTTAATATTAAAAAAAATCAATATCACTTTTGTTTTTTCTGTAAAACTGTGCTTGCTTATGGTTTTTGTTTTCTGTAAAGAAAATTTGTCGATGAACAACTTTTTCAAAGACTGTAACTTCGTATCTAAAAAGTTAAAAAAAATTTATTAGGTATTAAATGAATGCAAGTCTTTTGGTATTGAAAACCAATAAATTAAAATGACACCAGTGACCCAGCGAAGTATCTCATGACTACTTTTCATACAATACTTCGCTAGGCACCCAGAAGTGGTGTCAATTGACTTTATTGTTCTTCTATGCCAAAAACATACCCTGTTTAACAGCTAATTTTTTTTGTTTAATAAGATACGACGTTACGATCTTCAACGAAGTTGTTCAGCGGAAAATTTTCTTTAAAGAATTTATAAATTGGCACAAAAACCATAAAAATTATGGATGAGTTTTGAACCAAAAACAAAACTTTTAAGAAACCAGGGTTCGAGATATTCCCAACCCCAAATCTCAGTTTTATATGATATGCATTTGAAAGCTTTTAAACGTCTCATTTATTTTTCATTATTTTAAATCATGTTTTATGAATCGATCATGATTTTTAAGATAATCTATGAAAATTTTCAAAAATAATCACAAGTAGCAACTTCAAAGAAAAATTTCAATGTTTTTGAAGTGCTTTATTTAAAAAAACAAAATTTACAAAAAAAACATGAAATTAAAAGTTTTGAAAAAACTTTTTAATGACTTTCCGGATTTGTTGTACATTTAGGGTATTGTTATTATTTTTAGCTAAATTTGAATTTTGAAACCCTCCTCTTATGGACGGGCCTTTTGCATGGGGGTGATCCTGATATTTAATTTTTTTTTTTCAAAATCTCAATGTAAAGAAAGGGTGACAAATTTTTTCCGTTGACTTTCCTCAGATGATCTTGAATACAAAATAGAGTAAACCATTGCACCACGAGAAAAACCTCATCTGGAAAAAACAAAGAGGTTATTTTTTTTAATAATTAATCAATTCATACAAAAAAAAATGTTTTGTGAAGCACCTATCCATTTTATTTAGTGGGAATGGACCATTATATATTATAAACAATCGCCTTTGTCTACTAAAAATTATCTGAACATGATAGTGTAAGTATTTTCACAACATTTGATGAGATTTACTTGTCAATAGATTAAATTTAGCTGTTTTTTTTCGTATTTTACGAGTATTTTGTATGGGAGCCCTCCCTCTCTTGAGTGCGACCGACTCAAAACTCCACAGATATCATACTTTATTCAAAAAAATGACTCAATACCTAATTTCACATCAATTGGTCTTGTAGTTTCTGTGTTCTCCAAGAACAAATGAGGCGCATGGGATCAAAGGGGTGCAAATGCCTAAATGATAGTTTTGAGAAAACGCGCTTCAAAGTTGTGAAGGTGCTCGGTTTTTCATGTATTTTTCGAATTCGAGCAATTTTAATTCAATCGAAAAAGTGTTAATTTTTCATTTGAAAATTTCGAATTCTGCTCTAGATGTACATTGAAACATGAAGCATCGTTAGATATAATTAACTCAAAATTAATGATTTTGGACTTGCACCCCTTTGATCCTTAGGTCCTCAAATGTACAAATTCTTTCTATTTGTATAGAGATTTTGACGATTTCTAGTAAGTTTCATACAACAATTCAACGCATTAAATAAACAACATATATCCAGTTTCATGATATTGTAAAGATAGTAACATGAACTTTCAAAAGTAAACTACGATAAAATTTTCAACTTGCTCCATTTGGAGTTATTGCAGCCTCTAAAATAGATATTTTTCGACACATATTGCCTCATAACTTCAAAACAAACTCAAATTTTGGTAATCCGTTTTCAACAAAAGATGCCCATTATAATTTTATAAAATTTGTTCAATAAATGATTTTAATAAAATATCACCATGAAAAGATATAAAAAGATAAAACTGAATTTTATAGAACCACCCTAACTTCACGAGAAGAAGAGTTGTCATAAAACTTTCAATTCAAGATGTTTGGTGTCTTCGACAAAGTTAATAAACTATAACGGTCTACAAAATTGTGGAATCATGTAGGCCTTTATCTTAACACAGGTAGGAATTAATTTTCGGATCTCAGAAACTTATGAACCACCCTAAAAATTTTTTAGTCGGAATGACCGTCTTTAGGTTGTAAAAGTTTGTCTATGTTCGTAACGTTCGAAAATGAAGAAAAATAAATCTCTGTATCATATTTTGGGAATTTTTTCAACGAAAAGTAAATATCTCGAAAGGTAAAATTGTTTTGTTCGTTTAGGAATTTTAGTAGAACATTGAATCTGTGTAAGATTTTCCAGTCACTAAATATGGCTTAGGTATAAAGTTTCCTCAGTCTTCTATATATATATATGGTTTTTTTAAAGGAAGCATCTGGTTGCACTCAGGATCTTACACGGAAAATTAAAAAAAGGTAAAATTTACCTTTTCGCGAGGTGATTTTTTTCCACCCCTCTTTCGAGGTTAATTTTACCTTTTTTTCATTCACCTATCAAAAAGGTAAATTTTACCTTTTTTTATTTTCCGTGTAAGATCCTGAGTGCAACCAGATGCATCTTTTAAAAAAACCATATATATATATAGAAGACTGAGGAAACTTTATCCCTTTTTTTTAATTCACCTTGCAAAAAGGTAAATTTTACCATTTTCGCATTCACCTAGCAAAATAGTAAATAATACCGTTTTCCTATCCACTGATTTGAAAGTTAATTGCTGTTGGTTTGATTGGTTTGTTCAATAAAAATAAAAACAAAATTCCTTCAAAAATTTTTTTATTCAGTGTTATTAGTGACACTTTGCCGTTACCTAATCCCCATGCCTTGCGTTAACATATTCTAGCCCTCATCCATTCTAATCCGGTCAGGTCCGGCTTTTCTGGAATGATATCTGGAGGATGACGTGGAATACACCTTGAAGCTCTGTGAGCCGATCTGAAAAAAAGCAAAGTATTATGACGAGAACCAGCACAACTAAATGATATCTAGAAAAACACTTACCATTCTGTTCCGATATTCACACATTTGGCACGAAGCAAAACTTCCTTCCTGAACGATAAAACAACTTAACCTCAATAAACGTGTTCGATAAAAGTTACTATTATTCGAGATGAATTGTACCGTTTTGTTGAGCTCAATCCAGGTCAACTTCACCTCGCTACGAGGTAAGTTTTACCTTATTTGGATTTACCTTTTTTTCTAGGTGAATTATACTTTTTTATTCAGGTCAATTCACCTCACTACGAGGTAAGATTTACCTTTTTTGGATTCACCTTATTTCTCGATGAATTGTACCTTGTTTCCAACCTAGATTCAGGTAAATTTTACCTCGCTGTGAGGTGAGTTTCACCTGGAAGAGGTAGAAGTTACCTTTTTGGCTTTCACGAGCGTTCACCTCGCTATTTCGGTAAATTTTACCTTTTTATTATTTTCCGTGTACAAATGTGCGTGCTCAATAAATGCGGAACCAGAATAAATCTTTGATCCCAAATTTAATTGATTCAAGGGAATTGAAAATTTCTCGGTTTATCAGCAACCTTTGCACAAATGCTCGTTGGTTTTCGAGTTTTTAAATTGATATTTAGAACTTTTATTCTGAATATCCAAACGTGAGAATCGTTAAACTTTCAGCGGAACCTGTGCAATTATCGTTAAAATCACTCCACTTCATATCCATATATGCAAAATACTCAGAATGTCGATTACACATCACTGAAGGCGTTGCCGGTGCCGTTATGTATACATTTATTGAACCGAGATGCCACCCCCAGAGATTAGCACCGATCATAAGTCACCACCCCCACCCACTTCGATTCTCAGTAATCGGAGCCACAACCCATTTAATCGAAAAGGCCGGCAGATTGATCCCAATCGATGTCGATCGCAGATCGCGGTTTTATTCTAATTTTCGCGAACGCTAGACGCCTAGCCCGGTGTTTTGTGTAGGTCGTCGGCGTTAAATATATGAGGAATATTCATCGGAATCGTTAATGTTAATCTTCCGCTCCGAATCTGGGCGTTTTTTTAATGGCTGCTTGAGGGTGCCAGGTGAAAAAAAAAACAGAGTAAAGCTCCTAGAGGCACATATTCAGAGCACTGAAGCCATCACCTTGATTATTGAAAATGAATAGGTGTTGTCTCAAGTGCAACATTATGGCAATAAGTGATCCACCCCTCCCTCTTCCAGTACTCGCTGCCTTCCACCATTGAGGCGTCTTTGAGGCGTCGCGTCGCGCGCGCCCCAGATCAGGTTTCTGCTTTTTATGCTGGCTGAGGCTTGGGCGATTGGGATCAAGTCAAAGTGATTATACGCACCGTTTGCAAAGTGTAATAAAAACCCATCGTAGGTTGATGAAACAGCAAAAGGCGAGAAGGCGATCTGCGAACAGACCTTACAACGAGACGCCTCAATTTTTGCTTGGAGCCGGGAAGATGGCGCGACAAACTCTGGCAGAGACAGATAGCCAGAAAAATCAAGGAAGCAGACGCGAAAAAAGACAACGACGACGACGAGCGCGCGTATCGACACATAAGAACCTGTATTTAAATTTGAAATTAATAAGCATAATAATTTTGTTGCGATAATATGTGAGATGCAAGGATGGATGGCCGGAGAGAAGAAGCATTGAAAAAAAGGGGGTCCCTCGAGCGATAAATGATGAAAAGAGGTCTCTGGCAGCGCCAGCCAGAGTTTTTTTTCCTGACTCCACAATCTACAGAAGAGATGGAAAGCGAAGCGACTGACATGTCGCCCATGCTGAGGTCGGTTTCTGTGGTGTTTTAACTTGAGCTGCAGCCCACCTTCTGGCGAATCGATTCAAATTTTGCCAATCCATTGCCAGGGGTCGCTCATTGCAATCAAATAACAAGTTACCCAGCGCCAGACTGTGTGGGATATTTCTTCTTCTCAGTTATATTTCCCCGTAAAAACACTTATGGTATGACTCTAAAAGGTTCAACATTTTCGCTGATTGAATCCAAATGGTCGAATCAAACAAGTTTAGCCGGAGTCAATGCATTATTTTATAAAAAAAAAAACTAGCTGATCCCATACGAACTCCGTTTCGCTTTCAACTTGGAATATGTCATGAACAGTTTTTATGAAAGTCAAGCATTTTCCAGATTCATTGTTAAGTAATAATTGCAAAAATATTGGACGATCACTTCGTCTGTCGTCTGCTACTAAATATAAAATCAGGAATCAAAACCACGTGTTTAAATTTTGACTAAATCATTGCATAACAACGCAATTATTGCCAAAAAGCAAAACCCCTTTCGGGGGCTCTTATATAAACTTTGATATCTGAAATCGATTGCCTTTCCCTCAAAACTCCCGTGTGCATATTTTCAAAGCAATCCATTGTATAATAACGTCAACGAGGAAGACAACTTTTAGCGCTAGGCATGCACCGCACTACTTACGGGCAGAATAATCCTCTGACCAGCTGTTTTCAGTGTTTTAATGTTGTGAACAATTTGTTTGATTTTACTGTGTCCAAAACGATGTTTAAACATAGGATTAAGAACCTTAGATATTAAGATCAGTCTGTAGGATATTTGAATCCAAGACGGTGTGTGAAATAAATAAATAAATAAATAAATAAATATTGCTAAAAATAGTGAAAAATTAATTTATATGGACGACCCCTTTCGTCGACCCCTGGCAAAATATTTGACATCTAAGATCGATTGTCCGTCCCTGAAAACTACCGTGTGGAAATTTTCATTCCAATCCGATGTATAATAACGTCGATATTGCAAAAATATTGAAAGGTTTATATGGATGACCCCCTTTGCCGGCCCCTTAAACTGATTTGAATACCTGAAATCCATTGCTCATCTCTAAAAACCCTCGTGAACCAATTTTCGTCTGAATCCGATGTATAACAACGACAATATTGCATCAACAGTGAATAGCTAACATAAATACTGAAAATTTAATATGGACGACCCCTTTTGCCGGCCCCTTACACTAAATTGGATACCTCAAATCGATTGCACGTCACTCAAAACTATCGTGTACCAATTTTCATCTGAATACGATGTATAATAACGTCAATATCGCAAAAACAGCGAACAGTTAATATGGACGACCCCTTTGGATGTCCCCTTACACAAAATTTGACACCTGAAATCAATTGTTCGTCTTTCAACACACTCATGTGCAAATTTTCAACACAATCCGACGAAAAATAACGTCAATATCGTGAAAACAATATTTGTCTTGTATGGACGACCCCCTTCAGAAGGGGTCATCCTAAAATTTGAAAACATTTTTCATCCTTCCTGGTTCTAATGAGTATCCATGCCAAATTTCAGCTCTCTAGCTCTTAAGACGGCTGAGTCTATAGAGGACAAACAAACAAACAAACATACAGAAATTGCTTTTTATATATATAGATTAATAGTCGGCCCTAACGAACAACTGTTGGCTGATTTTGTTGAAAAATTTTAATAAACTAGCTGACCCCGTAAACTTGGTGCCAAATCTACCGTTACAAATGTAATTGAAGTGTTTGGGGATCGTTTGTCGACAGCCAGGAAGTCTGGATCGGGGGGAAATCGAAAACCGGAAGCCGCTGAGACGACAAAGAGAGCTGCCGGTAGTTCCAAGCGAAACCCTAAGCTCTCTCTCCGAGATGCCGCATATAAGCTGGGTGTATTGTCTACAACCGTGCATCGAGCCAAAAAACGAGCCGGACTATCGACTTACAAGAAGGTAGTGACTCCTAATCGCGATGATAAACAAAATGCGACGGCCAAAGCGCGATCCCGGAGGCTGTACACGACGATGCTGATGAAGTTTGACTGCGTGGTAATGGACGACGAAACCTACGTCAAAGCCGACTACAAGCAGCTTCCGGGACAGGAGTTTTATACGGCAAAAGGAAGGGGAGTGGTTGCAGATTTTTTCAAGCACATGAAACTGTCAAAGTTCGCGAAGAAATATCTGGTTTGACAAGCCATCTGTACCTGTGGCTTGAAAAGCAGCATTTTCATAGCTTCCGCGGCTGTCAACCAGGAAATTTACGTGAAATACGTGACGTTTGAATAAACGTCTGCTGTCTTTCCTGAAGAAACAAGGTTGCTCCGTACTGTTTTGGCCGGATTTGGCACCTCGCCATTACGGAAAAAAGGCCATGGAGTGGTACGCCGCCAACAACGTGCAGGTAGTTCCCAAGGACAAGAACCCTCCCAACACACCAGAGCTCCGCCCAATTGAGAAATACTGGGCTATTGTCAAGCGGAACCTAAAGAAGACCAAAAAAACTGCTAAAGACGAGCAGCAGTTCAAGGCAAACTGGCTTTCTGCGGCGAAGAAAGTGGACAAGGTGGCTGTACAAAATCTGATGGCAGGGGTTAAGCGTAAGGCCCGGTTATTCGGATTTGGAAAAGTGGAAATCTAACTGAATATTTTTCCTGAAACTTTAAAAAGAAATTTAATTTGATTTTTTAAATAAACAATTTCACCGATTTACACGCGTTTTCCCTTGATCAAATTTTGACCGTATCATCCTTTATGCTATGCTCAATCACGTTGATAAGCTTTTTGATTAAAATCAGCTTGCTCGTATCTTCTTTTTCGACATTTCACACATAATACGAAAAAATAGATTTAATAAGAGACAAGTTTAGGAATTCTGTACTTGTTTATTTTCGACATCATCAATGATCATGAGAATTTGACCAAAGGAGGCTGTTTGGGGCCGTTCAGATACCACGTGGACAGAAAAATGAGATTTTTGACTCCCTCCTCCCCCTCCGTGGACAAGCGTGGACATTTGGCAAACCCCTACCCCCCTCCAAGGATGTGCACGTGGACAGATTTGAAATAGTTTTTTTTAATACCTTTGTTTGGACAGTTAGAAAATACCACTTTAAGCCTTCTTGTTATTGAAATGGCTGCTTTTCAAAAAACCGAAAAAGAATTTCCTGACATAAACTAATTTTTAAAATTTAAAAATTCTAAATTATCATATTTATCACTTGCTTTCAAGTAGCTACTCATTGTTTAAACTTTAACTGGAAAGCTTTGCAATTTTTAGATTTCGATTTAAACATCTTATTATTTATTCACCTTTAGAAAATATTTTGGAAGTAAGTATGTCCACGTGGACATGACCCAAACCCCTACCCCCCTCTACGTAGACAAGCGTATACATTTCCATACCCCCCTCTCCCCCCATCACTATGTTGTCCACGTGATATGTGAACGGCCAGGTGACCTGTAAACTATTTATTTTGGTCAATAAATTGGATTTTGACGTAGAATTGCGTCTTACGGCAACACTATAGGGGGGCAAATTGAAATTCACGAACAGATCTCGCGTCACGAAAAACGCCTCTTGGAGAGACATCTTTTCCAAAAGACATATCAAGCCAGGTCATCGTTGATTGGCTGTTCGAAAAGAAAAAAAAAACATTGAAGCCCCGCCCCTTGCTGAGTTTGTTTTTTTTTTTCACTGCCTACGAAAGGTATAAAAGTAAGGGGTTAGCTGCCGATTCGGTTTAAATCTTTATTTGACCGTTGAGCAGAACAGACCTGCAATTCGATCCGCGTCTGGACCCCACCAGTGGTAATCCAACGAAGATATCGTTTTGCCCCTTTCAGTCACCGACAGTGATGCCACATCAAAATCGGTATTTTCGAGTCCGAAAAATTCGGTATTCGGTTTGAAAATTCCAAAAATCGGTATAAATACCGATTTTTTTTCAAAGCTTTTAATACTATTTTTATTGAAAGAATATTGTTAAATTACTATTTTGCTGATATCGTAATTTTTAAAACATGATATTTTCTGCCCACTGCGACTTAATTGTGTTATTCACTCTAAACACTTTTATCATTTAGTATTTTTATGCTCCATAAATCTTTACTACTACATTCATGAATCCAGATCTTGTCTGGATGTTCTTGTTTCAGAAATACAACGTTGAGAAAAATTAATTTCTACAATTTTTAAAAATTGAAATAAATTAGATAACAACTATTTATGACATCATTCAAGATAGTAATTGAGTATTTGATATTAAAGATCATAACTCATTGAACAACTTTTTTGAAGACTGCGAAAGGATTTGACTTTTTATGTTTTTAAATATCAAAAATTCAATTTCGGACACGGTAGGCTGTGGCCGTCGATGACGGACGTGTTTAACTTTTGAAGAAAATTTTTGAGACCGTTCAAATTCCAGTTCAAACCTAGTGAACCTTCATATAAGAGAAGCGACATCTGATCCCTCCTAAAATAAAATATGTGGCAACATCGCCGAAATCTTGGACAAAAAAAATCCTCAGCACTGTTTTCTGGCGCAATGTTCAAGCCCTAAAGTGAACGCTCCTTCAATCCAACAAAACAACATTGAACTCGATGCCCGAAGTATCGCGATAAACGGTATGAATGACTTGAATTTCGTTAATAATCAGTTAGTTTTTTAACTAGGAACAAGTTTCACCAAAGCATTGAAAAAAAATGCACCTAATCATAAATTCATATGACCAGCTTAAAAATTATCTGTTTGAACTATAACAACAATCACAATACCTTCCTTGGTTGAGTTTTCAATAAGAAAGGTAAATG